>NW_028295736.1:1360000-1808228 GCF_964341445.2 Mesoplodon mirus
CCCGTGCGTCAGCACGTAGCCTGACCCTCCCACGTTTCCGTACCCTCACCTGTGCCCTAAGCCTTGACGTTCCCTAACCCTAACCCTAGCCCGGAACGGAAACCCTCCACCAGCCCTACAACTTACCCCCAAGCCGTCGCCTATTCCTGGCCCGTACGGTGGCACTGACCCGTGCGTCAGCACGTAGCCTGACCCTCCCACGTTTCCGTACCCTCACCTGTGCTCTAAGCCTTGCCATTCCCTAACCCTAACCCTAGCCCGGAACGGAAACCCACCAGCAGCCCTACACCTTACCCCCCAGCCGTAGCCTACTCCTGGCCCGTACGCTGGCACTGACCCGTGCGTCAGCACGTAGCCTGACCCTCCCACGTTTCCGTACCCTCACCTGTGCTCTAAGCCTTGCCGTTCCCTAACCCTAACCCTAGCACGGAACGGAAACCCACCACCAGCCCTACAGCTTACCCTTCGCCGTAGCCTACTCCTGGCCCGTACGCTGGCACTGACCCGTGCGTCAGCACGTAGCATGACCCTCCCACGTTTCCGTACCCTCACATGTGCCCTAAGCCTTGCCATTCCCTAACCCTAACCCTAGCCCGGAACGGAAACCCACCACCAGCCCTACACGTTACCCCCAAGCCGTAGCCTACTCCTGGCCCGTACGCTGGCACTGACCCGTGCGTCAGCACGTAGCCTGACCCTCCCACGTTTCCGTACCCTCACCTGTGCTCTAAGCCTTGCCGTTCCCTAACCCTAACCCTAGCACGGAACGGAAACCCACCACCAGCCCTACACCTTACCCCCAAGCCGTAGCCTACTCCTGGCCCGTACGCTGGCACTGACCCGTGCGTCAGCACGTAGCCTGACCCTCCCACGTTTCTGTACCCTCACCTGTGCCCTAAGCCTTGCCGTTCCCTCACCCTAAACCTAGCCCGGAATGGATACCCACCACCAGCCCTACACCTTACCCCCAAGCCGTAGCCTACTCATGGCCCGTACGCTGGCACTGACCCGTGCGTCACCACGTAGCCTGACCCTCCCACGTTTCTGTGCCCTCAACTGTGCACTAAGCCTTGCCGTTCCCTAACCCTAACCCTAGCCCGGAACGGAAACCCACCACCAGCCCTACCACTTACCCCCAAGCCGTACCCTACTCCTGGCCCGTACGCTGGCACTGACCCGTGCGTCAGCACGTACCCTGAACCCCCCACGTTTCCGTACCCTCACCTGTGCCCTAAGCCTTGCCGTTCCGTAACCCTAACCCTAGCCCGGAACGGAAACCCACCACCAGCCCTACACCTTACCCTACGCCGTAGCCTACTCCTGGCCCGTACGCTGGCACTGACCCGTGCGTCAGCACGTAGCCTGACCCTCCCACGTTTCCGTACCCTCACCTGTGCCCTAAGCCTTGACGTTCCCTAACCCTAACCCTAGCCCGGAACGGAAACCCTCCACCAGCCCTACAACTTACCCCCAAGCCGTCGCCTATTCCTGGCCCGTACGGTGGCACTGACCCGTGCGTCAGCACGTAGCCTGACCCTCCCACGTTTCCGTACCCGCACCTGTGCCCTAAGCCTTGCCATTCCCTAACCCTAACCCTAGCCCGGAACGGAAACCCACCAGCAGCCCTACACCTTACCCCCAAGCCGTAGCCTACTCCTGGCCCGTACGCTGGCACTGACCCTTGCGTCAGCACGTAGCCTGACCCTCCCACGTTTCCGTACCCTCACCTGTGCTCTAAGCCTTGCCGTTCCCTAACCCTAACCCTAGCACGGAACGGAAACCCACCACCAGCCCTACAGCTTACCCTTCGCCGTAGCCTACTCCTGGCCCGTACGCTGGCACTGAACCGTGCGTCAGCACGTAGCCTGACCCTCCCACGTTTCCGTACCCTCACCTGTGCCCTAAGCCTTGCCATTCCCTAACCCTAACCCTAGCCCGGAACGGAAACCCACCACCAGCCCTACACCTTACCCCCAAGCCGTAGCCTACTCCTGGCCCGTACGCTGGCACTGACCCGTGCGTCAGCACGTAGCCTGACCCTCCCACGTTTCCGTACCCTCACCTGTGCTCTAAGCATTGCCGTTCCCTAACCCTAACCCTAGCACGGAACGGAAACCCACCACCAGCCCTACACCTTACCCCCAAGCCGTAGCCTACTCCTGGCCCGTACGCTGGCACTGACCCGTGCGTCAGCACGTAGCCTGACCCTCCCACGTTTCCGTACCCTCACCTGTGCCCTAAGCCTTGCCGTTCCCTAACCCTAACCCTAGCCCGGAACGGAAACCCACCACCAGCCCTACACCTTACCCCCAAGCCGTAGCCTACTCCTGGCCCGTACGCTGGCACTGACCCGTGCGTCAGCACGTAGCCTGACCCTCCCACGTTTCCGTACCCTCACCTGTGCCCTAAGCCTTGCCGTTCACTAACCCTAACCCTAGCCCGGAACGGAAACCCACCACCAGCCCTACACCTTACCCCCAATTTGTAGCCTACTCCTGGTCCGTACGCTGGCACTGACCCGTGCGTCAGCACGTAGCCTGACCCTCCCACGTTTCCGTACCCTCACCTGTGCCCTAAGCCTTGCCGTTCCCTAACCCTAACCCTAGCCCGGAACGGAAACCCACCACCAGCCCTACACCTTACCCCCAAGCCGTAGACTACTCCTGGCCTGTACGCTGGCACTGACCCGTGCATCAGCACGTAGCCTGACCCTCCCACGTTTCCGAACCATCACCTGTGCCCTAAGCCTTGCCGTTCCCTAACCCTAACCATAGCCCGGAACGGAAACCCACCACCAGCCCTACACCTTACCCACAAGCTGTAGCCTACACCTGGCCGGTACGCTGGCACTGACCCGTGCGTCAGCACGTAGCCTGACCCTCCCACGTTTCCGTACCCTCACCTGTGCCCTAAGCCTTGCCGTTCCCTAACCCTAACCCTAGCCCGGAACAGAAACCCACCACCAGCCCTACACCTTACCCTACGCCGTAGCCTACTCCTATCCCGTACGCTGGCACTGAACCGTGCGTCAGCACGTAGCCTGACCCTCCCACGTTTCCGTACCCTCACCTGTGCCCTAAGCCTTGCCGTTCCCTAACCCTAACCCTAGCCCGGAACGGAAACCCACCACCAGCCCTACAACTTACCCCCAAGCTGTAGCCTACTCCTGGCCCGTACGCAGGCACTGACCCGTGCGTCAGCACGTAGCCTGACCCTCCCACGTTTCCGTACCCTCAGCTGTGCCCTAAGCCTTGCCGTTCCCTAACCCTAACCCTCGCCCGGAACGGAAACCCACCACCAGCCCTACACCTTACCCCCAAGCCGTAGCCTACTCCTGGCCCGTACGCTGGCACTGACCCGTGCGTCACCACGTGGCCTGACCCTCCCACGTTTCCGTACCCTCACCTGTGCCCTAAGCCTTGCCGTTCCCTAACCCTAACCCTAGCCCGGAACGGAAACCCACCACCAGCCCTACAACTTACCCACAAGCCGTAGCCTACACCTGGCCGGTACGCTGGCACTGACCCGTGCGTCAGCACGTAGCCTGACCCTCCCACGTTTCCGTACACACACCTGTGCCCTAAGCCTTGCCGTTCCCTAACCCTAACCCTAGCCCGGAACGGAAACCCACCACCAACCCTACAACTTACCGACAAGCCGTAGCCTACTCCTGGCTCGTACTCTGGCACTGACCCGTGCGTCAGCACGTAGCCTGTCCCTCCCACGTTTCTGTACCCTCACCAGTGCCCTAAGCCTTGCCGTTCCCTAACCATAACCCTAGCCCGGAATGGAAACCCATCACCAGCCATACACCTTACCCTACGCCTTAGCCTACTCCTGGCCTGTACGCTGGCACTGACCTGTGCGTCAGCACGTAGCCTGACCCTCCCACGTTTCCGTACCCTCACCTGTGCCCGAAGCCTTGCCGTTCCCTAACCCTAACCCTAGCCCGGAACGGAAACCCACCACCGGCCGAACACCTTACCCTACGCCGTAGCCTATTCCTGGCCCGTACGCTGGCACTGACCCGTGCGTCAGCACGTAGCCTGACCCTCCCACGTTTCCACACCCTCACCTGTGCACTAAGCCTTGCCGTTCCCTAACCCTAACCCTAGCCCGGAACAGAAACCCACCAACAGCCCTACAACTTACCCCCAAGCCTGACCCTACTCCTGGCCCGTACGCTGGCACTGACCCGTGCGTCAGCACGTAGCCTGACCCTCCCACGTTTCCGTACCCTCACCTGTGCCCTAAGCCTTGCCGTTCCCTAACCCTAACCCTAGCCCGGAACGGAAACACACCAACAGCCCTACACCTTACCCCCAAGCCGTAGCTTGCTCCTGGCCCGTACGCTGGCACTGACCCGTGCGTCAGCACGTAGCCTGACCCTCCCACGTTTCCGTACCCTCACCTGTGCCCTAAGCCTTGCCGTTCCCTAACGCTAACCCTAGCCCAGAAAGGAAACCCACCACCAGCCCTACACCTTACCCTATGCCGTAGCCTACTCCTGTCCCGTACGCTGGCACTGACCCGTGCGTCAGCACGTAGCCTGACCCTCCCAAGTTTCTGTACCCTCACCTGTGCCCTAAGCCTTGCCGTTCCCTAACCCTAAACCTAGCCCGGAATGGATACCCACCACCAGCCCTACACCTTACCCCCAAGCCGTAGCCTACTCATGGCCCGTACGCTGGCACTGACCCGTGCGTCACCACGTAGCCTGACCCTCCCACGTTTCCGTGCCCTCAACTGTGCACTAAGACTTGCCGTTCCCTAACCCTAACCCTAGCCCGGAACGGAAACCCACCACCAGCCCTACCACTTACCCCCAAGCCGTACCCTACTCCTGGCCCGTACGCTGGCATTGACCCGTGCGTCAGCACGTACCCTGACCCTCCCACGTTTCCGTTCCCTCACGTGTGCCCTAAGCCTTGCCGTTCCCTAACCCTAACCCTAGCCCGGAACGGAAACCCACCACCAGCCCTACACCTTACCCTACGCCGTAGGCTACTCCTGGCCCGTACGCTGGCACTGACCCGTGCGTCAGCACGTAGCCTGAGCCTCCCACGTTTCCGTAGCCTCACCTGTGCCCTAAGACTTGCCATTCCCTAACCCTAACCCTAGCCCGGAACGGAAACCCACCACCAGCCCTACACCTTACCCCCAAGCCGTAGCCTACTCCTGGCCCGTACGCTGGCACTGACCCGTGCATCAGCACGTAGCCGGACACTCCCACGTATCCACACCCTCACCTGTGCACTAAGCCTTGCCGTTCCCTAACCCTAACCCTAGCCCGGAACGGAAACCCACCACCAGCACTACACCTTACCCTATGCCATAGCCTACTCCTGGCCCGTACGCTGGCACTGACCCGTGTGTCAGCACGTAGCATGACCCTCCCACGTTTCCGTACCCTCACCTGTGCTCTAAGCCTTGCCGTTCCCTAACCCTAACCCTAGCCCGGAACGGAAACCCACCACCAGCCCTACACCTTACCCTACGCCGTGGCCTATTCCTGGCCCGTACGCTGGCACTGACCCGTGCGTCAGCACGTAGCCTGACCCTCCCACGTTTCCATACCCTCACCTGTGCCCTAAGCCTTGCCGTTCCCTAACCCTAACCCTAGCCCGGAACGGAAACCCACCACCAGCCCTACCACTTACCCCCAAGCCGTACCCTACTCCTGGCTCGTACGCTGGCACTGACCCGTGCGTCAGCACATAGCCTGACCCTCCCACGTTTCCGTACCCTCACCTGTGCCCTAAGCCTTGCCGTTCCCTAACCCTAACCCTAGCCCGGAACGGAAACCCACCACCAGCCCTACACCTTACCCACAAGCCGTAGCCTACACCTGGCCGGTACGCTGGCACTGACCCGTGCGTCAGCACGTAGCCTGACCCTCCCACGTTTCCGTACCCTCACCTGTGCCCTAAGCCTTGCCGTTCCCTAACCCTAACCCTAGCCCGGAACGGAAACCCACCACCAGCCCTACACCTTACCCTACGCCGTAGCCTACTCCTGGCCCGTACGCTGGCACTGACCCGTGCGTCAGCACGTAGCCTGACCCTCCCACGTTTCCGTACCCTCACCTGTGCCCTAAGCCTTGCCGTTCCCTAACCCTAACCGTAGCCCGGAACGGAAACCCACCACCAGCCCTACAACTTACGCCCAAGCTGTAGCCTACTCCTGGCCCGTACGCTGGCACTAACCCATGTGTCAGCACGTAGCCTGACCCTCCCACGTTTCCGTACCCTCAGCTGTACCCTAAGCCTTGCCGTTCCCTAACCCTAACCCTAGCCCGGAACGGAAACCCACCACCAGCCCTACAACTTACCCCCAAGCCGTAGCCTACAACTGGCCCGTACGCTGGCACTGACCCTTCGGTCAGCACGTAGCCTGACCCTCCCACGTTTCCGTACCCTCACCTGTGCCCTAAGCCTTGCCGTTCCCTAACCCTAACCCTAGCCCGGAACAGAAACCCACCCCCAGCCCTACACCTTACCCCCAAGCCGTAGCCTACTCCTGGCCCGTACGCTGGCACTGACCCGTGCATCAGCACGTAGCCTGACCCTCCCACGTTTCCGTACCCTCACCTGTGCCCTAAGCCTTGCCGTTCCCTAACCCTAACCCTAGCCCGGAATGGAAACCCACCACCAGCCCTACACCTTACCCAAAAGCCGTAGCCTACACCTGGCCGGTACGCTGGCACTGACCCGTGCATCAGCACGTAGCCTGACCCTCCCACGTTTCCGTACCCTCACCTGTGCCCTAAGCCTTGCCGTTCCCTAACCCTAACCCTAGCCCGGAACGGAAACCCACCACCAGCCCTACACATTACCCTACGCCGTAGCCTACTCCTGGCCCGTACGCTGGCACTGACTCGTGCGTCATCACGTAGCCTGACCCTCCCACGTTTCCGTACCCTCAGCTGTGCCCTAAGCCTTGCCGTTCCCTAACCCTAACCCTAGCCCGGAATGGAAACCCACCACCAGCCCTACAACTTACCCCCAAGCCGTAGCCTACACCTGGCCCGTACGCTGGCACTGACCCGTGCGTCAGCATGTAACCTGACCCTCCCACGTTTCCGTACCCTCACCTGTGCCCTAAGCCTTGCCGTTCCCTAACCCTAACCCTAGCCCGGAACGGAAACCCACCACCAGCCCTACACCTTACCCCCAAGCCGTAGCCTACTCCTGGCCCGTACGCTGGCACTGACCCGTGCGTCAGCACGTAGCCTGACCCTCCCACGTTTCCGTACCCTCACCTGTGCCCTAAGCCTTGCCGTTCCCTAACCCTAACCCTAGCCCGGAACAGAAACACACCACCAGCCCTACAACTTACCCCCAAGCCTTACCCTACTCCTGGCCCGTACGCTGGCACTGACCCGTGCGTCAGCACGTAGCCTGACCCTCCCACGTTTCCGTACCCTCACCTGTGCCCTAAGCCTTGCCGTTCCCTAACCCTAACCCTAGCCCGGAACGGAAACCCACCACCAGCCCTACACCTTACCCCCAAGCCGTAGCCTACTCCTGGCCCATACGCTGGCACTGACCCGTGCGTCAGCACGTAGCCTGACCCTCCCACGTTTCCGTACCCTCACCTGTGCCCTAAGCCTTGCCATTCCCTAACCCTAACCCTAGCCCGGAACGGAAACCCACCACCAGCCCTACACCTTACCCCCAAGCCGTAGCCTACTCCTGGCCCGTACGCTGGCACTGACCCGTGCGTCAGCACGTAGCCTGACCCTCCCACGTTTCCACACCCTCACCTGTGCACTAAGCCTTGCCGTTCCCTAACCCTAACCCTAGCCCGGAACGGAAACCCACCACCAGCACTACACCTTACCCTACGCCATAGCCTACTCCTGGCCCGTACGCTGGCACTGACCCGTGCGTCAGCACGTAGCATGACCCTCACACGTTTCCGTACCCTCACCTGTGCCCTAAGCCTTGCCGTTCCCTAACCCTAACCCTAGCCCGGAACGGAAACCCACCACCAGCCCTACACCTTACCCACAAGCCGTAGCCTACACCTGACCGGTACGCTGGCACTGACCCGTGCGTCAGCACGTAGCCTGACCCTCCCACGTTTCCGTACCCTCACCTGTGCCCTAAGCCTTGCCGTTCCCTAACCCTAACCCTAGCCCGGAACGGAAACCCACCACCAGCCCTACACCTTACCCCCAAGCCGTAGCCTACTCCTGGCCCGTACGCTGGCACTGACCCGTGCGTCAGCACGTAGCCTGACCCTCCCACGTTTCCGTACCCTCACCTGTGCCCTAAGCCTTGCCGTTCCCTAACCCTAACCGTAGCCCGGAACGGAAACCCACCACCAGCCCTACAACTTACGCCCAAGCTGTAGCCTACTCCTGGCCCGTACGCTGGCACTAACCCATGCGTCAGCACGTAGCCTGACTCTCCCACGTTTCCGTACCCTCAGCTGTACCCTAAGCCTTGCCGTTCCCTAACCCTAACCCTAGCCCGGAACGGAAACCCACCACCAGCCCTACAACTTACCCCCAAGCCGTAGCCTACAACTGGCCCGTACGCTGGCACTGACCCTTCGGTCAGCACGTAGCCTGACCCTCCCACGTTTCCGTACCCTCAGCTGTGCCCTAAGCCTTGCCGTTCCCTAACCCTAACCCTAGCCCGGAATGGAAACCGACCACCAGCCCTACAACTTACCCCCAAGCCGTAGCCTACACCTGGCCCGTACGCTGGCACTGACCCGTGCGTCAGCATGTAACCTGACCCTCCCACGTTTCCGTACACTCACCTGTGCCCTAAGCCTTGCCCTTCCCTAACCCTAACCCTAGCCCGGAACGGAAACCCACCACCAGCCCTACACCTTACCCCCAAGCCGTAGCCTACTCCTGGCCCGTACGCTGGCACTGACCCGTGCGTCAGCACGTAGCCTGACCCTCCCACGTTTCCGTACCCTCACCTGTGCTCTAAGCCTTGCCGTTCCCTAACCCTAACCCTATCCCGGAATGGAAACCCACCACCAACCCTACAACTTACCGCCAAGCCGTAGCCTACTCCTGGCCCGTACGCTGGCACTGACCCGTGCGTCAGCACGTAGCCTGTCCCTCCCACGTTTCTGTACCCTCACCTGTGCCCTAAGCCTTGCCGTTCCCTAACCATAACTCTAGCCCGGAATGGAAACCCATCACCAGCCATACACCTTACCCTACGCCATAGCCTACTCCTGGCCTGTACGCTGGCACTGACCTGTGCGTCAGCACGTAGCCTGACCCTCCCACGTTTCCGTACCCTCACCTGTGCCCGAAGCCTTGCCGTTCCCTAACCCTAACCCTAGCCCGGAACGGAAACCCACCACCAGCCCTACACCTTACCCTACGCCGTAGCCTATTCCTGGCCCGTACGCTGGCACTGACCCGTGCGTCAGCACGTAGCCTGACCCTCCCACGTTTCCGTACCCTCACCTGTGCCCTAAGCCTTGCCGTTCCCTAACCCTAACCCTAGCCCGGAACAGAAACCCACCACCAGCCCTACAACTTACCCCCAAGCCTTACCCTACTCCTGGCCCGTACGCTGGCACTGACCCGTGCGTCAGCACGTAGCCTGACCCTCCCACGTTTCCGTACCCTCACCTGTTCCCTAAGCCTTGCCGTTCCCTAACCCTAACCCTAGCCCGGAACGGAAACACACCACCAGCCCTACACCTTACCCCCAAGCCGTAGCCTACTCCTGGCCCGTACGCTGGCACTGACCCGTGCGTCAGCACGTAGCCTGACCCTCCCACGTTTCCGTACCCTCACCTGTGCCCTAAGCCTTGCCATTCCCTAACCCTAACCCTAGCCCGGAACGGAAACCCACCACCAGCCCTACACCTTACCCCCAAGCCGTAGCCTACTCCTGGCCCGTACGCTGGCACTGACCCGTGCGTCAGCACGTAGCCTGACCCTCCCACGTTTCCACACCCTCACCTGTGCACTAAGCCTTGCAGTTCCCTAACCCTAACCCTAGCCCGGAACGGAAACCCACCACCAGCACTACACCTTACCCTACGCCATAGCCTACTCCTGGCCCGTACGCTGGCACTGACCCGTGCGTCAGCACGTAGCATGACCCTCACACGTTTCCGTACCCTCAAATGTGCCCGAAGCCTTGCCGTTCCCTAACCCTAACCCTAGCCCAGAACGGAAACCCACCACCAGCCCTACACCTTACCCCCAAGCCGTAGCCTACTCCTGGCCCGTACGCTGGCACTGACCCGTGCGTCAGCACGTAGCCTGACCCTCCCACGTTTCCACACCCTCACCTGTGCACTAAGCCTTGCCGTTCCCTAACCATAACCCTAGCCCGGAACGGAAACCCACGACCAGCACTACACCTTACCCTACGCCATAGCCTACTCCTGGCCCGAAAGCTGGCACTGACCCGTGTGTCAGCACGTAGCATGACCCTCACACGTTTCCGTACCCTCAAATATGCCCGAAGCCTTGCCGTTCCCTAACCCTAACCCTAGCCAGGAACGGAAACCCACCACCAGCCCTACACCTTACCCCCAAGCCGTAGCCTAATCCCGGCCCGTACGCTGGCACTGACTCGTGCGTCAGCACGTAGCCTGACCCTCCCACGTTTCCGTACCCTCACCTGTGCCCTAAGCCTTGCCGTTCCCTAACCCTAACCCTCGCCCGGAACGGAAACCGACCACCAGCCCTACACCTTACCCCCAAGCCGTAGCCTACTCCTGGCCCGTACGCTGGCACTGACCCGTGCGTCACCACGTAGCCTGACCCTCCCACGTTTCCGTACCCTCACCTGTGCCCTAAGCCTTGCCGTTCACTAACCCTAACCCTAGCCCGGAACGGAAACCCACCACCAGCCCTACACCTTACACTATGCCGTAGCCTACTCCTGGCCCGTACGCTGGCACTGACCCTTGCGTCAGCACGTAGCCTGACCCTCCCACGTTTCCGTACCCTCACCTGTGCCCTAAGCCTTGCCGTTCCCTAACCCTAACCCTAGCCCGGAACGGAAACACACCAACAGCCCTACACCTTACCCCCAAGCCGTAGCCTACTCCTGGCCCGTACGCTGGCACTGACCCGTGCGTCAGCACGTAGCCTGACCCAACCACGTTTCCGTACCCTCACCTGTGCCCTAAGCCTTGCCGTTCCCTAACGCTAACCCTAGCCCGGAACGGAAACCCACCACCAGCCCTACACCTTACCCTATGCCGTAGCCTACTCCTGTTCCGTACGCTGGCACTGACCCGTGCGTCAGCACGTAGCCTGACCCTCCCACGTTTCTGTACCCTCACCTGTGCCCTAAGCCTTGCCGTTCCCTAACCCTAAACCTAGCCCGGAATGGATACCCACCACCAGCCCTACACCTTACCCCCAAGCCGTAGCCTACTCATGGCCCGTACGCTGGCACTGACCCGTGCGTCACCACGTAGCCTGACCCTCCCACGTTTCCGTGCCCTCAACTGTGCACTAAGCCTTGCCGTTCCCTAACCCTAACCCTAGCCCGGAACGGAAACCCACCACCAGCCCTACCACTTACCCCCAAGCCGTACCCTACTCCTGGCCCTTACGCTGGCACTGACCCGTGCGTCAGCACGTACCCTGACCCTCCCACGTTTCCGTACCCTCACCTGTGCCCTAAGCCTTGCCGTTCCCTAACCCTAACCCTAGCCCGGAACGGAAACCCACCACCAGCCCTACACCTTACCCTACGCCGTAGCCTACTCCTGGCCCGTACGCTGGCACTGACCCGTGCGTCAGCACGTAGCCTGACCCTCCCACGTTTCCGTACCCTCACCTGTGCCCTAAGCCTTGCCGTTCCCTAACCCTAACCCTAGCCCGGAATGGAAACCCACCACCAGCCCTACAACTTACCCCCAAGCCGTCGCCTATTCCTGGCCCGTACGCTGGCACTGACCCGTGCGTCAGCACGTAGCCTGACCCTCCCACGTTTCCGTACCCTCACCTGTGCCCTAAGCCTTGCCGTTCCCTAACCCTAACCCTAGCCCAGAACTGAAACCCACCACCAGCCCTACACCTTACCCCCAAGCCGTAGCCTACTCCTGGCACGTACGCTGGCACTGACCCGTGCGTCAGCACGTAGCCTGACCCTCCCACGTTTCCGTACCCTCACATGTGCTCTAAGCCTTGCCGTTCCCTAACCCTAACCCTAGCACGGAACGGAAACCCACCACCAGCCCTACACCTTACCCCCAAGCCGTAGCCTACTCCTGGCCCGTACGCTGGCACTGACCCGTGCGTCAGCACGTAGCCTGACCCTCCCACGTTTCCGTACCCTCACCTGTGCCCTAAGCCTTGCCATTCCCTAACCCTAACCCTAGCCCGGAACGGAAACCCACCACCAGCCCTACACCTTACCCCCAAGCCGTAGCCTACTCCTGGCCCGTACGCTGGCACTGACCCGTGCGTCAGCACGTAGCCTGACCCTCCCACGTTTCCACACCCTCACCTGTGCACTAAGCCTTGCCGTTCCCTAACCCTAACCCTAGCCCGGAACGGAAACCCACCACCAGCACTACACCTTACCCTACGCCATAGCCTACTCCTGGCCCGTACGCTGGCACTGACCCGTGCGTCAGCACGTAGCATGACCCTCACACGTTTCCGTACCCTCAAATGTGCCCGAAGCCTTGCCGTTCCCTAACCCTAACCCTAGCCCAGAACGGAAACCCACCACCAGCCCTACACCTTACCCCCAAGCCGTAGCCTACTCCTGGCCCGTACGCTGGCACTGACCCGTGCGTCAGCACGTAGCCTGACCCTCCCACGTTTCCACACCCTCACCTGTGCACTAAGCCTTGCCGTTCCCTAACCATAACCCTAGCCCGGAACGGAAACCCACCACCAGCACTACACCTTACCCTACGCCATACCCTACTCCTGGCCCGAAAGCTGGCACTGACCCGTGTGTCAGCACGTAGCATGACCCTCACACGTTTCCGTACCCTCAAATGTGCCCGAAGCCTTGCCGTTCCCTAACCCTAACCCTAGCCAGGAACGGAAACCCACCACCAGCCCTACACCTTACCCCCAAGCCGTAGCCTAATCCCGGCCCGTACGCTGGCACTGACTCGTGCGTCAGCACGTAGCCTGACCCTCCCACGTTTCCGTACCCTCACCTGTGCCCTAAGCCTTGCCGTTCCCTAACCCTAACCCTCGCCCGGAACGGAAACCCACCACCAGCCCTACACCTTACCCCCAAGCCGTAGCCTACTCCTGGCCCGTACGCTGGCACTGACCCGTGCGTCACCACGTAGCCTGACCCTCCCACGTTTCCGTACCCTCACCTGTGCCCTAAGCCTTGCCGTTCACTAACCCTAACCCTAGCCCGGAACAGAAACCCACCACCAGCCCTACACCTTACACTATGCCGTAGCCTACTCCTGGCCCGTACGCTGGCACTGACCCTTGCGTCAGCACGTAGCCTGACCCTCCCACGTTTCCGTACCCTCACCTGTGCCCTAAGCCTTGCCGTTCCCTAACCCTAACCCTAGCCCGGAACGGAAACACACCAACAGCCCTACACCTTACCCCCAAGCCGTAGCCTACTCCTGGCCCGTACGCTGGCACTGACCCGTGCGTCAGCACGTAGCCTGACCCAACCACGTTTCCGTACCCTCACCTGTGCCCTAAGCCTTGCCGTTCCCTAACGCTAACCCTAGCCCGGAACGGAAACCCACCACCAGCCCTACACCTTACCCTATGCCGTAGCCTACTCCTGTTCCGTACGCTGGCACTGACCCGTGCGTCAGCACGTAGCCTGACCCTCCCACGTTTCTGTACCCTCACCTGTGCCCTAAGCCTTGCCGTTCCCTAACCCTAAACCTAGCCCGGAATGGATACCCACCACCAGCCCTACACCTTATCCCCAAGCCGTAGCCTACTCATGGCCCGTACGCTGGCACTGACCCGTGCGTCACCACGTAGCCTGACCCTCCCACGTTTCCGTGCCCTCAACTGTGCACTAAGACTTGCCGTTCCCTAACCCTAACCCTAGCCCGGAACGGAAACCCACCACCAGCCCTACCACTTACCCCCAAGCCGTACCCTACTCCTGGCCCGTACGCTGGCACTGACCCGTGCGTCAGCACGTACCCTGACCCTCCCACGTTTCCGTACCCTCACCTGTGCCCTAAGCCTTGCCGTTCCCTAACCCTAACCCTAGCCCGGAACGGAAACCCACCACCAGCCCTACACCTTACCCTACGCCATAGCCTACTCCTGGCCCGTACGCTGGCACTGACCCGTGCGTCAGCACGTAGCCTGACCCTCCCACGTTTCCGTACCCCCACCTGTGCCCTAAGCCTTGCCGTTCCCTAACCCTAACCCTAACCCGGAATGGAAACCCACCACCAGCCCTACAACTTACCCCCAAGCCGTCGCCTATTCCTGGCCCGTACGCTGGCACTGACCCGTGCGTCAGCACGTAGCCGGACCCTCCCACGTTTCCGTACCCTCACCTGTGCCCTAAGCCTTGCCGTTCCCTAACCCTAACCCTAGCCCAGAACGGAAACCCACCACCAGCACTACACCTTACCCCCAAGCCGTAGCCTACTCCTGGCACGTACGCTGGCACTGACCCGTGCGTCAGCACGTAGCCTGACCCTCCCACGTTTCCGTACCCTCACATGTGCTCTAAGCCTTGCCGTTCCCTAACCCTAACCCTAGCACGGAACGGAAACCCACCACCAGCCCCACAGCTTACCCTTCGCAGTAGCCTACTCCTGGCCCGTACGCTGGCACTGACCCGTGCGTCAGCACGTAGCCTGACCCTCCCACGTTTCCGTACCCTCACCTGTGCCCTAAGCCTTGCCGTTCCCTAACCCTAACCCTAGCCCGGAACGGAAACCCACCACCAGCCCTACACCTTACCCTATGCCGTAGCCTATTCCTGGCCCGTACGCTGGCACTGACCCGTGCGTCAGCACGTAGCCTGAACCTCCCACGTTTCCGTACCCTCACCTGTGCCCTAAGCCTTGCCGTTCCCTAACCCTAACCCTAGCCCGGAACAGAAACCCACCACCAGCCCTACAACTTACCTCCAAGCCTTACCCTACTCCTGGCCCGTACGCTGGCACTGACCCGTGCGTCAGCACGTAGCCTGACCCTCCCACGTTTCCGTACCCTCACCTGTGCCCTAAGCCTTGCCGTTCCCTAACCCTAACCCTAGCCCGGAACGGAAACCCACCACCAGCCCTACACCTTACCCCCAAGCCGTAGCCTACTCCTGGCCCGTACGCTGGCACTGACCCGTGCGTCAGCACGTAGCCTGACCCTCCCACGTTTCCGTACCCTCACCTGTGCCCTAAGCCTTGCCGTTCCCTAACCCTAACCCTAGCCCGGAACGGAAACCCACCACCAACCCTACAACTTACCGCCAAGCCGTAGCCTACTCCTGGCCCGTACGCTGGCACTGACCCGTGCGTCAGCACGTAGCCTGTCCCTCCCACGTTTCTGTACCCTCACCTGTGCCCTAAGCCTTGCCGTTCCCTAACCCTAACCCTAGCCCGGAATGGAAACCCATCACCAGCCATACACCTTACCCTACGCCATAGCCTACTCCTGGCCTGTACGCTGGCACTGACCTGTGCGTCAGCACGTAGCCTGACCCTCCCACGTTTCCGTACCCTCACCTGTGCCCGAAGCCTTGCCGTTCCCTAACCCTAACCCTAGCCCGGAACGGAAACCCACCACCAGCCCTACACCTTACCCTACGCCGTAGCCTATTCCTGGCCCGTACGCTGGCACTGACCCGTGCGTCAGCACGTAGCCTGACCCTCCCACGTTTCCGTACCCTCACCTGTGCGCTAAGCCTTGCCGTTCCCTAACCCTAACCCTAGCCCGGAACAGAAACCCACCACCAGCCCTACAACTTACCCCCAAGCCTTACCCTACTCCTGGCCCGTACGCTGGCACTGACCCGTGCGTCAGCACGTAGCCTGACCCTCCCACGTTTCCGTACCCTCACCTGTGCCCTAAGCCTTGCCGTTCCCTAACCCTAACCCTAGCCCGGAACGGAAACCCACCACCAGCCCTACACCTTACCCCCAAGCCGTAGCCTACTCCTGGCCCGTACGCTGGCACTGACCCGTGCGTCAGCACGTAGCCTGACCCTCCCACGTTTCCGTACCCTCACCTGTGCCCTAAGCCTTGCCGTTCCCTAACCCTAACCCTAGCCCGGAACGGAAACCCACCACCAACCCTACAACTTACCGCCAAGCCGTAGCCTACTCCTGGCCCGTACGCTGGCACTGACCCGTGCGTCAGCACGTAGCCTGTCCCTCCCACGTTTCTGTACCCTCACCTGTGCCCTAAGCCTTGCCGTTCCCTAACCATAACCCTAGCCCGGAATGGAAACCCATCACCAGCCATACACCTTACCCTACGCCATAGCCTACTCCTGGCCTGTACGCTAGCACTGACCTGTGCGTCAGCACGTAGCCTGACCCTCCCACGTTTCCGTACCCTCACCTGTGCCCGAAGCCTTGCCGTTCCCTAACCCTAACCCTAGCCCGGAACGGAAACCCACCACCAGCCCTACACCTTACCCTACGCCGTAGCCTATTCCTGGCCCGTACGCTGGCACTGACCCGTGCGTCAGCACGTAGCCTGACCCTCCCACGTTTCCGTACCCTCACCTGTGCCCTAAGCCTTGCCGTTCCCTAACCCTAACCCTAGCCCGGAACAGAAACCCACCACCAGCCCTACAACTTACCCCCAAGCCTTACCCTACTCCTGGCCCGTACGCTGGCACTGACCCGTGCGTCAGCACGTAGCCTGACCCTCCCACGTTTCCGTACCCTCACCTGTGCCCTAAGCCTTGCCGTTCCCTAACCCTAACCCTAGCCCGGAACGGAAACCCACCACCAGCCCTACACCTTACCCCCAAGCCGTAGCCTACTCCTGGCCCGTACGCTGGCACTGACCCGTGCGTCAGCACGTAGCCTGACCCTCCCACGTTTCCGTACCCTCACCTGTGCCCTAAGCCTTGCCATTCCCTAACCCTAACCCTAGCCCGGAACGGAAACCCACCACCAGCCCTACACCTTACCCCCAAGCCGTAGCCTACTCCTGGCCCGTACGCTGGCACTGACCCGTGCGTCAGCACGTAGCCTGACCCTCCCACGTTTCCACACCCTCACCTGTGCACTAAGCCTTGCCGTTCCCTAACCCTAACCCTAGCCCGGAACGGAAACCCACCACCAGCACTACACCTTACCCTACGCCATAGCCTACTCCTGGCCCGTACGCTGGCACTGACCCGTGCGTCAGCACGTAGCATGACCCTCACACGTTTCCGTACCCTCAAATGTGCCCGAAGCCTTGCCGTTCCCTAACCCTAACCCTAGCCCGGAACGGAAACCCACCACCAGCCCTACACCTTACCCCCAAGCCGTAGCCTACTCCTGGCCCGTACGCTGGCACTGACCCGTGCGTCAGCACGTAGCCTGACCCTCCCACGTTTCCACACCCTCACCTGTGCACTAAGCCTTGCCGTTCCCTAACCATAACCCTAGCCCGGAACGGAAACCCACCACCAGCACTACACCTTACCCTACGCCATAGCCTACTCCTGGCCCGTACGCTGGCACTGACCCGTGTGTCAGCACGTAGCATGACCCTCACACGTTTCCGTACCCTCAAATGTGCCCGAAGCCTTGCCGTTCCCTAACCCTAACCCTAGCCAGGAACGGAAACCCACCACCAGCCCTACACCTTACCCCCAAGCCGTAGCCTAATCCCGGCCCGTACGCTGGCACTGACTCGTGCGTCAGCACGTAGCCTGACCCTCCCACGTTTCCGTACCCTCACCTGTGCCCTAAGCCTTGCCGTTCCCTAACCCTAACCCTCGCCCGGAACGGAAACCCACCACCAGCCCTACACCTTACCCCCAAGCCGTAGCCTACTCCTGGCCCGTACGCTGGCACTGACCCGTGCGTCACCACGTAGCCTGACCCTCCCACGTTTCCGTACCCTCACCTGTGCCCTAAGCCTTGCCGTTCACTAACCCTAACCCTAGCCCGGAACGGAAACCCACCACCAGCCCTACACCTTACACTATGCCGTAGCCTACTCCTGGCCCGTACGCTGGCACTGACCCTTGCGTCAGCACGTAGCCTGACCCTCCCACGTTTCCGTACCCTCACCTGTGCCCTAAGCCTTGCCGTTCCCTAACCCTAACCCTAGCCCGGAACGGAAACACACCAACAGCCCTACACCTTACCCCCAAGCCGTAGCCTACTCCTGGCCCGTACGCTGGCACTGACACGTGCGTCAGCACGTAGCCTGACCCTCCCACGTTTCCGTACCCTCACCTGTGCCCTAAGCCTTGCCGTTCCCTAACGCTAACCCTAGCCCGGAACGGAAACCCACCACCAGCCCTACACCTTACCCTATGCCGTAGCCTACTCCTGTTCCGTACGCTGGCACTGACCCGTGCGTCAGCACGTAGCCTGACCCTCCCACGTTTCTGTACCCTCACCTGTGCCCTAAGCCTTGCCGTTCCCTAACCCTAAACCTAGCCCGGAATGGATACCCACCACCAGCCCTACACCTTACCCCCAAGCCGTAGCCTACTCATGGCCCGTACGCTGGCACTGACCCGTGCGTCACCACGTAGCCTGACCCTCCCACGTTTCCGTGCCCTCAACTGTGCACTAAGCCTTGCCGTTCCCTAACCCTAACCCTAGCCCGGAACGGAAACCCACCACCAGCCCTACCACTTACCCCCAAGCCGTACCCTACTCCTGGCCCGTACGCTGGCACTGACTCGTGCGTCAGCACGTACCCTGACCCTCCCACGTTTCCGTACCCTCACCTGTGCCCTAAGCCTTGCCGTTCCCTAACCCTAACCCTAGCCCGGAACGTAAACCCACCACCAGCCCTACACCTTACCCTACGCCGTAGCCTACTCCTGGCCCGTACGCTGGCACTGACCCGTGCGTCAGCACGTAGCCTGACCCTCCCACGTTTCCGTACCCTCACCTGTGCCCTAAGCCTTGCCGTTCCCTAACCCTAACCCTAACCCGGAATAGAAACCCACCACCAGCCCTACAACTTACCCCCAAGCCGTCGCCTATTCCTGGCCCATACGCTGGCACTGACCCGTGCGTCAGCACGTAGCCTGACCCTCCCACGTTTCCGTACCCTCACCTGTGCCCTAAGCCTTGCCGTTCCCTAACCCTAACCCTAGCCCAGAACGGAAACCCACCACCAGCCCTACACCTTACCCCCAAGCCGTAGCCTACTCCTGGCACGTACGCTGGCACTGACCCGTGCGTCAGCACGTAGCCTGACCCTCCCACGTTTCCGTACCCTCACATGTGCTCTAAGCCTTGCCGTTCCCTAACCCTAACCCTAGCACGGAACGGAAACCCACCACCAGCCCCACAGCTTACCCTTCGCAGTAGCCTACTCCTGGCCCGTACGCTGGCACTGACCCGTGCGTCAGCACGTAGCCTGACCCTCACACGTTTCCGTAACCTCACCTGTGCCCTAAGCCTTGCCGTTCCCTAACCCTAACCCTAGCCCGGAACGGAAACCCACCACCAGCCCTACACCTTACCCTATGCCGTAGCCTATTCCTGGCCCGTACGCTGGCACTGACCCGTGCGTCAGCACGTAGCCTGACCCTCCCACGTTTCCGTACCCTCACCTGTGCCCTAAGCCTTGCCGTTCCCTAACCCTAACCCTAGCCCGGAACAGAAACCCACCACCAGCCCTACAACTTACCTCCAAGCCTTACCCTAATCCTGGCCCGTACGCTGGCACTGACCCGTGCGTCAGCACGTAGCCTGACCCTCCCACGTTTCCGTACCCTCACCTGTGCCCTAAGCCTTGCCGTTCCCTAACCCTAACCCTAGCCCGTAACGGAAACCCACCACCAGCCCTACACCTTACCCCCAAGCCGTAGCCTACTCCTAGCCCGTACGCTGGCACTGACACGTGCGTCAGCACGTAGCCTGACCCTCCCACGTTTCCGTACCCTCACCTGTGCCCTAAGCCTTGCCATTCCCTAACCCTAACCCTAGCCCGGAACGGAAACCCACCACCAGCCCTACACCTTACCCCCAAGCCGTAGCCTACTCCTGGCCCGTACGCTGGCACTGACCCGTGCGTCAGCACGTAGCCTGACCCTCCCACGTTTCCACACCCTCACCTGTGCACTAAGCCTTGCCGTTCCCTAACCCTAACCCTAGCACGGAACGGAAACCCACCACCAGCCCCAGAGCTTACCCTTCGCAGTAGCCTACTCCTGGCCCGTACGCTGGCACTGACCCGTGCGTCAGCACGTAGCCTGACCCTCCCACGTTTCCGTACCCTCACCTGTGCCCTAAGCCTTGCCGTTCCCTAACCCTAACCCTAGCCCGAAACGGAAACCCACCACCAGCCCTACACCTTACCCTACGCCGTAGCCTATTCCTGGCCCGTACGCTGGCACTGACCCGTGCGTCAGCACGTAGCCTGACCCTCCCACGTTTCCGTACCCTCACCTGTGCCCTAAGCCTTGCCGTTCCCTAACCCTAACCCTAGCCCGGAACAGAAACCCACAACCAGCCCTACAACTTACCCCCAAGCCTTACCCTACTCCTGGCCCGTACGCTGGCACTGACCCGTGCGTCAGCACGTAGCCTGACCCTCCCACGTTTCCGTACCCTCACCTGTGCCCTAAGCCTTGCCGTTCCCTAACCCTAACCCTAGCCCGGAACGGAAACCCACCACCAGCCCTACACCTTACCCCCAAGCCGTAGCCTACTCCTGGCCCGTACGCTGGCACTGACCCGTGCGTCAGCACGTAGCCTGACCCTCCCACGTTTCCGTACCCTCACCTGTGCCCTAAGCCTTGCCGTTCCCTAACCCTAACCCTAGCCCGGAACGGAAACCCACCACCAACCCTACAACTTACCGCCAAGCCGTAGCCTACTCCTGGCCCGTACGCTGGCACTGACCCGTGCGTCAGCACGTAGCCTGTCCCTCCCACGTTTCTGTACCCTCACCTGTGCCCTAAGCCTTGCCGTTCCCTAACCATAACCCTAGCCCGGAATGGAAACCCATCACCAGCCATACACCTTACCCTACGCCATAGCCTACTCCTGGCCTGTACGCTGGCAATGACCTGTGCGTCAGCACGTAGCCTGACCCTCCCACGTTTCCGTACCCTCACCTGTGCCCGAAGCCTTGCCGTTCCCTAACCCTAACCCTAGCCCGGAACGGAAACCCACCACCAGCCCTACACCTTACCCTACGCCGTAGCCTATTCCTGGCCCGTACGCTGGCACTGACCCGTGCGTCAGCACGTAGCCTGACCCTCCCACGTTTCCGTACCCTCACCTGTGCCCTAAGCCTTGCCGTTCCCTAACCCTAACCCTAGCCCGGAACAGAAACCCACCACCAGCCCTACAACTTACCCACAAGCCTTACCCTACTCCTGGCCCGTACGCTGGCACTGACCCGTGCGTCAGCACGTAGCCTGACCCTCCCACGTTTCCGTACCCTCACCTGTGCCCTAAGCCTTGCCGTTCCCTAACCCTAACCCTAGCCCGGAACGGAAACCCACCACCAGCCCTACACCTTACCCCCAAGCCGTAGCCTACTCCTGGCCCGTACGCTGGCACTGACCCGTGCGTCAGCACGTAGCCTGACCCTCCCACGTTTCCGTACCCTCACCTATGCCCTAAGCCTTGCCATTCCCTAACCCTAACCCTAGCCCGGAACGGAAACCCACCACCAGCCCTACACCTTACCCCCAAGCCGTAGCCTACTCCTGGCCCGTACGCTGGCACTGACCCGTGCGTCAGCACGTAGCCTGACCCTCCCACGTTTCCACACCCTCACCTGTGCACTAAGCCTTGCCGTTCCCTAACCCTAACCCTAGCCCGGAACGGAAACCCACCACCAGCACTACACCTTACCCTACGCCATAGCCTACTCCTGGCCCGTACGCTGGCACTGACCCGTGCGTCAGCACGTAGCATGACCCTCACACGTTTCCGTACCCTCAAATGTGCCCGAAGCCTTGCCGTTCCCTAACCCTAACCCTAGCCCGGAACGGAAACCCACCACCAGCCCTACACCTTACCCCCAAGCCGTAGCCTACTCCTGGCCCGTACGCTGGCACTGACCCGTGCGTCAGCACGTAGCCTGACCCTCCCACGTTTCCACACCCTCACCTGTGCACTAAGCCTTGCCGTTCCCTAACCATAACCCTAGCCCGGAACGGAAACCCACCACCAGCACTACACCTTACCCTACGCCATAGCCTACTCCTGGCCCGTACGCTGGCACTGACCCGTGTGTCAGCACGTAGCATGACCCTCACACGTTTCCGTACCCTCAAATGTGCCCGAAGCCTTGCCGTTCCCTAACCCTAACCCTAGCCAGGAACGGAAACCCACCACCAGCCCTACACCTTACCCCCAAGCCGTAGCCTAATCCCGGCCCGTACGCTGGCACTGACTCGTGCGTCAGCACGTAGCCTGACCCTCCCACGTTTCCGTACCCTCACCTGTGCCCTAAGCCTTGCCGTTCCCTAACCCTAACCCTCGCCCGGAACGGAAACCCACCACCAGCCCTACACCTTACCCCCAAGCCGTAGCCTACTCCTGGCCCGTACGCTGGCACTGACCCGTGCGTCACCACGTAGCCTGACCCTCCCACGTTTCCGTACCCTCACCTGTGCCCTAAGCCTTGCCGTTCACTAACCCTAACCCTAGCCCGGAACGGAAACCCACCACCAGCCCTACACCTTACACTATGCCGTAGCCTACTCCTGGCCCGTACGCTGGCACTGAGCCTTGCGTCAGCACGTAGCCTGACCCACGTTTCCGTACCCTCACCTGTGCCCTAAGCCTTGCCGTTCCCTAACCCTAACCCTAGCCCGGAACGGAAACACACCAACAGCCCTACACCTTACCCCCAAGCCGTAGCCTACTCCTGGCCCGTACGCTGGCACTGACCCGTGCGTCAGCACGTAGCCTGACCCTCCCACGTTTCCGTACCCTCACCTGTGCCCTAAGCCTTGCCGTTCCCTAACGCTAACCCTAGCCCGGAACGGAAACCCACCACCAGCCCTACACCTTACCCTATGCCGTAGCCTACTCCTGTTCCGTACGCTGGCACTGACCCGTGCGTCAGCACGTAGCCTGACCCTCCCACGTTTCTGTACCCTCACCTGTGCCCTAAGCCTTGCCGTTCCCTAACCCTAAACCTAGCCCGGAATGGATACCCACCACCAGCCCTACACCTTACCCCCAAGCCGTAGCCTACTCATTGCCCGTACGCTGGCACTGACCCGTGCGTCACCACGTAGCCTGACCCTCCCACGTTTCCGTGCCCTCAACTGTGCACTAAGCCTTGCCGTTCCCTAACCCTAACCCTAGCCCGGAACGGAAACCCACCACCAGCCCTACCACTTACCCCCAAGCCGTACCCTACTCCTGGCCCGTACGCTGGCACTGACCCGTGCGTCAGCACGTAGCCTGACCCTCCCACGTTTCCGTACCCTCACCTGTGCCCTAAGCCTTGCCGTTCCCTAACCCTAACCCTAGCCCGGAATGGAAACCCACCACCAGCCCTACAACTTACCCCCAAGCCGTCGCCTATTCCTAGCCCGTACGCTGGCACTGACCCGTGCGTCAGCACGTAGCCTGACCCTCCCAAGTTTCCGTACCCTCACCTGTGCCCTAAGCCTTGCCGTTCCCTAACCCTAACCCTAGCCCGGAACGGAAACCCACCACCAGCCCTACACCTTACCCCCAAGCCGTAGCCTACTCCTGGCCCGTACGCTGGCACTGACCCGTGCGTCAGCACGTAGCCTGACCCTCCCACGTTTCCGTACCCTCACCTGTGCCCTAAGCCTTGCCGTTCCCTAACCCTAACCCTAGCCCGGAACGGAAACCCACCACCAGCCCTACACCTTACCCCCAAGCCGTAGCCTACTCCTGGCCCGTACGCTGGCACTGACCCGTGCGTCAGCACGTAGCCTGACCCTCCCACGTTTCCACACCCTCACCTGTGCACTAAGCCTTGCCGTTCCCTAACCCTAACCCTGGCCCGGAACGGAAACCCACCACCAGCACTACACCTTACCCTACGCCATAGCCTACTCCTGGCCCGTACGCTGGCACTGACCCGTGTGTCAGCACGTAGCATGACCCTCACACGTTTCCGTACCCTCAAATGTGCCCGAAGCCTTGCCGTTCCCTAACCTTAACCCTAGTCCGGAACGGAAACCCACCACCAGCCCTACACCTTACCCTACGCAGTAGCCTACTCCTGGCCCGTACGCTGGCACTGACCCGTGCGTCAGCACGTAGCCTGACCCTCCCACGTTTCCGTACCCTCACCTGTGCCCTAAGTCTTGCCGTTCCCTAACCCTAACCCTAGCCCGGAACGGAAACCCACCACCAGCCCTACACCTTACCCCCAAGCCGTAGCCTACTCCTGGCCCGTACGCTGGCACTGACCGGTGCGTCAGCACGTAGCCTGACCCTCCCACGTTTCCACACCCTCACCTGTTCACTAAGCCTTGCCGTTCCCTAACCCTAACCCTAGCCCGGAACGGAAACCCACCACCAGCCCTACACCTTACCCTACGCCGTAGCCTACTCCTGGCCCGTACGCTGGCACTGACCCGTGCGTCAGCACGTAGCCTGTCCCTCCCACGTTTCCGTACACTCACCTGTGCCCTAAGCCTTGCCGTTCCCTAACCCTAACCCTAGCCCGAAATGGAAACACATCACCAGCCATACACCTTACCCTACGCCATAGCCTACTCCTGGCCCGTACGCTGGCACTGACCCGTGCGTCAGCACGTAGCCTGACCCTCCCACGTTTCCGTACCCTCACCTGTGCCCGAAGCCTTGCCGTTCCCTAACCCTAACCCTAGCCCGGAACGGAAACCCACCACCAGCCCTACACCTTACCCCCAAGCCGTAGCCTACTCCTGGCCCGTACGCTGGCACTGACCCGTGCGTCAGCACGTAGCCTGACCCTCCCACGTTTCCGTACCCTCACCTGTGCCCTAAGCCTTGCCGTTCCCTAACCCTAACCCTAGCCCGGAACAGAAACCCACCACCAGCCCTACAACTTACCCCCAAGCCTTACCCTACTCCTGGCCCGTACGCTGGCACTGACCCGTGTGTCAGCACGTAGCCTGACCCTCCCACGTTTCCGTACCCTCACCTGTGCCCTAAGCCTTGCCGTTCCCTAACCCTAACCCTAGCCCGGAACGGAAACACACCACCAGCCCTACACCTTACCCCCAAGTCGTAGCCTACTCCTGGCCCGTACGCTGGCACTGACCCGTGCGTCAGCACGTAGCCTGACCCTCCCACTTTTCCGTACCCTCACCTGTGCCCTAAGCCTTGCCGTTCACTAACCCTAACCCTAGCCCGGAACGGAAACCCATCAACAGCCCTACACCTTACCCTATGCCGTAGCCTACTCCTGGCCCGTACGCTGGCACTGACACGTGCGTCAGCACGTAGCCTGACCCTCCCACGTTTCCGTACCCTCACCTGTGCCCTAAGCCTTGCCGTTCCCTAACCCTAACCCTAGCCCGGAACGGAAACCCACCACCAGCCCTACACCTTACCCCCAAGCCGTAGCCTACTCCTGGCCCGTACGCTGGCACTGACCCGTGCGTCAGCACGTGGCCTGACCCCCCCACGTTTCCGTACCCTCACCTGTGCTCTAAGCCTTGCCGTTCCCTAACCCTAACCCTAGCACGGAACGGAAACCCACCACCAGCCCTACAGCTTACCCTTCGCCGTAGCCTACTCCTGGCCCGTACGCTGGCACTGACCCGTGCGTCAGCACGTAGCCTTACCCTCCCACGTTTCCGTACCCTCACTTGTGCCCTAAGCCTTGCCATTCCCTAACCCTAACCCTAGCCCGGAACGGAAACCCACCACCAGCCCTACACCTTACCCTACGCAGTAGCCTACTCCTGGCCCATACGCTGGCACTGACCCGTGCGTCAGCACGTAGCCTGACCCTCCCACGTTTCCGTACCCTCATCTGTGCCCTAAGCCTTGCCGTTC
This sequence comes from Mesoplodon mirus, assembly GCF_964341445.2. NCBI lineage: Eukaryota > Metazoa > Chordata > Mammalia > Artiodactyla > Ziphiidae > Mesoplodon > Mesoplodon mirus. Next base: position 1,386,056 of record NW_028295736.1, read on the forward strand.
CCTAACCCTAACCCTAGCCCGGAACGGAAACCCACAACCAGCCTTACACCTTACCCTACGCCGTAGCCTACTCCTGGCCCGTACGCTGTCACTGACCCGTGCGTCAGCACGTAGCCTGACCCTCCCACGTTTCCGTACCCTCACCTGTGCCCTAAGCCTTGCCGTTCCCTAACCCTAACCCTAGCCCGGAACGGAAACCCACCACCAGCCCTACACCTTACCCCCAAGCCGTAGACTACTCCTGGCCTGTACGCTGGCACTGACCCGTGCATCAGCACGTAGCCTGACCCTCCCACGTTTCCGTACCCTCACCTGTGCCCTAAGCCTTGCCGTTCCCTAACCCTAACCCTAGCACGGAACGGAAACCCACCACCAGCCCTACAGCTTACCCTTCGCCGTAGCCTACTCCTGGCCCGTACGCTGGCACTGACCCGTGCGTCAGCACGTAGCCTGACCCTCCCACGTTTCCACACCCTCACCTGTGCACTAAGCCTTGCCGTTCCCTAACACTAACCCTAGCCCGGAACGGAAACCCACCACCAGCCCTACCACTTACCCCCAAGCCGTACCCTACTACTGGCCCGTACGCTGGCACTGACCCGTGCGTCAGCACGTACCCTGACCCTCCCACGTTTCCGTACCCTCACCTGTGCCCTAAGCCTTGCCGTTCCCTAACCCTAACCCTAGCCCGGAACGGAAACCCACCACCAGCCCTACACCTTACCCTACGTCGTAGCCTACTCCTGGCCCGTACGCTGGCACTGACCCGTGCGTCAGCACGTAGCCTGACCCTCCCACGTTTCCATACCCTCACCTGTGCCCTAATCCTTGCCGTTCCCTAACCCTAACCCTAGCCCGGAATGGAAACACACCACCAGCCCTACAACTTACCCCCAAGCCGTCGCCTATTCGTGGCCCGTACGCTGGCACTGACCCGTGCATCGGCACGTAGCCTGACCCTCCCACGTTTCCGTACCCTCACCTGTGCCCTAAGCCTTGCCGTTCCCTAACCCTAACCCTAGCCCGGAACGGAAACCCACCACCAGCCCTACACCTTACCCCCAAGCCGTAGCCTACTCCTGGCCCGTACGCTGGCACTGACCCGTGCGTCAGCACGTAGCCTGACCCTCCCACGTTTCCACACCCTCACCTGTGCACTAAGCCTTGCCGTTCCCTAACCCTAACCCTGGCCCGGAACGGAAACCCACCACCAGCACTACACCTTACCCTACGCCATAGCCTACTCCTGGCCCGTACGCTGGCACTGACCCGTGTGTCAGCACGTAGCATGACCCTCACACGTTTCCGTACCCTCAAATGTGCCCGAAGCCTTGCCGTTCCCTAACCTTAACCCTAGTCCGGAACGGAAACCCACCACCAGCCCTACACCTTACCCTACGCAGTAGCCTACTCCTGGCCCGTACGCTGGCACTGACCCGTGCGTCAGCACGTAGCCTGACCCTCCCACGTTTCCGTACCCTCACCTGTGCCCTAAGTCTTGCCGTTCCCTAACCCTAACCCTAGCCCGGAACGGAAACCCACCACCAGCCCTACACCTTACCCCCAAGCCGTAGCCTACTCCTGGCCCGTACGCTGGCACTGACCGGTGCGTCAGCACGTAGCCTGACCCTCCCACGTTTCCACACCCTCACCTGTTCACTAAGCCTTGCCGTTCCCTAACCCTAACCCTAGCCCGGAACGGAAACCCACCACCAGCCCTACACCTTACCCTACGCCGTAGCCTACTCCTGGCCCGTACGCTGGCACTGACCCGTGCGTCAGCACGTAGCCTGTCCCTCCCACGTTTCCGTACACTCACCTGTGCCCTAAGCCTTGCCGTTCCCTAACCCTAACCCTAGCCCGAAATGGAAACACATCACCAGCCATACACCTTACCCTACGCCATAGCCTACTCCTGGCCCGTACGCTGGCACTGACCCGTGCGTCAGCACGTAGCCTGACCCTCCCACGTTTCCGTACCCTCACCTGTGCCCGAAGCCTTGCCGTTCCCTAACCCTAACCCTAGCCCGGAACGGAAACCCACCACCAGCCCTACACCTTACCCCCAAGCCGTAGCCTACTCCTGGCCCGTACGCTGGCACTGACCCGTGCGTCAGCACGTAGCCTGACCCTCCCACGTTTCCGTACCCTCACCTGTGCCCTAAGCCTTGCCGTTCCCTAACCCTAACCCTAGCCCGGAACAGAAACCCACCACCAGCCCTACAACTTACCCCCAAGCCTTACCCTACTCCTGGCCCGTACGCTGGCACTGACCCGTGCGTCAGCACGTAGCCTGACCCTCCCACGTTTCCGTACCCTCACCTGTGCCCTAAGCCTTGCCGTTCCCTAACCCTAACCCTAGCCCGGAACGGAAACACACCACCAGCCCTACACCTTACCCCCAAGTCGTAGCCTACTCCTGGCCCGTACGCTGGCACTGACCCGTGCGTCAGCACGTAGCCTGACCCTCCCACTTTTCCGTACCCTCACCTGTGCCCTAAGCCTTGCCGTTCACTAACCCTAACCCTAGCCCGGAACGGAAACCCATCAACAGCCCTACACCTTACCCTATGCCGTAGCCTACTCCTGGCCCGTACGCTGGCACTGACACGTGCGTCAGCACGTAGCCTGACCCTCCCACGTTTCCGTACCCTCACCTGTGCCCTAAGCCTTGCCGTTCCCTAACCCTAACCCTAGCCCGGAACGGAAACCCACCACCAGCCCTACACCTTACCCCCAAGCCGTAGCCTACTCCTGGCCCGTACGCTGGCACTGACCCGTGCGTCAGCACGTGGCCTGACCCCCCCACGTTTCCGTACCCTCACCTGTGCTCTAAGCCTTGCCGTTCCCTAACCCTAACCCTAGCACGGAACGGAAACCCACCACCAGCCCTACAGCTTACCCTTCGCCGTAGCCTACTCCTGGCCCGTACGCTGGCACTGACCCGTGCGTCAGCACGTAGCCTTACCCTCCCACGTTTCCGTACCCTCACTTGTGCCCTAAGCCTTGCCATTCCCTAACCCTAACCCTAGCCCGGAACGGAAACCCACCACCAGCCCTACACCTTACCCTACGCAGTAGCCTACTCCTGGCCCATACGCTGGCACTGACCCGTGCGTCAGCACGTAGCCTGACCCTCCCACGTTTCCGTACCCTCATCTGTGCCCTATGCCTTGCCGTTCCCTAACCCTAACCCTAGCCCGGAACGGAAACCCACAACCAGCCTTACACCTTACCCTACGCCGTAGCCTACTCCTGGCCCGTACGCTGTCACTGACCCGTGCGTCAGCACGTAGCCTGACCCTCCCACGTTTCCGTACCCTCACCTGTGCCCTAAGCCTTGCCGTTCCCTAACCCTAACCCTAGCCCGGAACGGAAACCCACCACCAGCCCTACACCTTACCCCCAAGCCGTAGACTACTCCTGGCCTGTACGCTGGCACTGACCCGTGCATCAGCACGTAGCCTGACCCTCCCACGTTTCCGTACCCTCACCTGTGCCCTAAGCCTTGCCGTTCCCTAACCCTAACCCTAGCACGGAACGGAAACCCACCACCAGCCCTACAGCTTACCCTTCGCCGTAGCCTACTCCTGGCCCGTACGCTGGCACTGACCCGTGCGTCAGCACGTAGCCTGACCCTCCCACGTTTCCACACCCTCACCTGTGCACTAAGCCTTGCCGTTCCCTAACACTAACCCTAGCCCGGAACGGAAACCCACCACCAGCCCTACCACTTACCCCCAAGCCGTACCCTACTACTGGCCCGTACGCTGGCACTGACCCGTGCGTCAGCACGTACCCTGACCCTCCCACGTTTCCGTACCCTCACCTGTGCCCTAAGCCTTGCCGTTCCCTAACCCTAACCCTAGCCCGGAACGGAAACCCACCACCAGCCCTACACCTTACCCTACGTCGTAGCCTACTCCTGGCCCGTACGCTGGCACTGACCCGTGCGTCAGCACGTAGCCTGACCCTCCCACGTTTCCATACCCTCACCTGTGCCCTAATCCTTGCCGTTCCCTAACCCTAACCCTAGCCCGGAATGGAAACACACCACCAGCCCTACAACTTACCCCCAAGCCGTCGCCTACTCCTGGCCCGTACGCTGGCACTGACCCGTGCGTCAGCACGTAGCCTGACCCTCCCACGTTTCCGTACCCTCACCTGTGCTCTAAGCCTTGCCGTTCCCTAACCCTAACCCTAGCCCGGAACGGAAACACACCACCAGCCCTACACCTTACCCCCAAGCCGTAGCCTACTCCTGGCCCGTACGCTGGCACTGACCCGTGCGTCAGCACATAGCCTGACCCTCCCACTTTTCCGTACCCTCACCTGTGCCCTAAGCCTTGCCGTTCACTAACCCTAACCCTAGCCCGGAACGGAAACCCACCACCAGCCCTACACCTTACCCTATGCCGTAGCCTACTCCTGGCCCGTACGCTGGCACTGACCCTTGCGTCAGCACGTAGCCTGACACTCCCAGGTTTCCGTACCCTCACCTGTGCCCTAAGCCTTGCCGTTCCCTAACCCTAACCCTAGCCCGGAACGGAAACCCACCACCAGCCCTACACCTTACCCCCAAGCCGTAGCCTACTCCTGGCCCGTACGCTGGCACTGACCCGTGCGTCAGCACGTAGCCTGACTCTCCCACGTTTCCGTACCCTCACCTCTGCCCTAAGCCTTGCCGTTCCCTAACGCTAACCCTAGCCCGGAACGGAAACTCACCACCAGCCCTACACCTTACCCTATGCCGTAGCCTACTCCTGTCCCGTACGCTGGCACTGACCCGTGCGTCAGCACGTAGCCTGACACTCCCACGTTTCTGTACCCTCACCTGTGCCCTAAGCCTTGCCGTTCCCTAACCCTAAACCTAGCCCGGAATGGATACCCACCACCAGCCCTACACCTTACCCCCAAGCCGTAGCCTACTCATGGCCCGTACGCTGGCAGTGACCCGTGCGTCACCACGTAGCCTGACCCTCCCACGTTTCTGTGCCCTCAACTGTGCACTAAGCCTTGCCGTTCCCTAACCCTAACCCTAGCCCGGAACGGAAACCCACCACCAGCCCTACCACTTACGCCCAAGCCGTACCCTACTCCTGGCCCGTACGCTGGCACTGACCCGTGCGTCAGCACGTACCCTGACCCCCCCACGTTTCCGTACCCTCACCTGTGCCCTAAGCCTTGCCGTTCCCTAACCCTAACCCTAGCCCGGAACGGAAACCCACCACCAGCCCTACACCTTACCCTACGCCGTAGCCTACTCCTGGCCCGTACGCTGGCACTGACCCGTGCGTCAGCACGTAGCCTGACCTTCCCACGTTTCCGTACCCTCACCTGTGCCCTAAGCCTTGACGTTCCCTAACCCTAACCCTAGCCCGGAACGGAAACCCACCACCAGCCCTACAACTTACCCCCAAGCCGTCGCCTATTCCTGGCCCGTACGGTGGCACTGACCCGTGCGTCAGCACGTAGCCTGACCCTCCCACGTTTCCGTACCCTCACCTGTGCCCTAAGCCTTGCCATTCCCTAACCCTAACCCTAGCCCGGAACGGAAACCCACCACCAGCCCTACACCTTACCCCCAAGCCGTAGCCTACTCCTGGCCCGTACGCAGGCACTGACCCGTGCGTCAGCACGTAGCCTGACCCTCCCACGTTTCCGTACCCTCACCTGTGCTCTAAGCCTTGCCGTTCCCTAACCCTAACCCTAGCACGGAACGGAAACCCACCACCAGCCCTACAGCTTTCCCTTCGCCGTAGCCTACTCCTGGCCCGTACGCTGGCACTGACCCGTGCGTCAGCACGTAGCCTGACCCTCGCACGTTTCCGTACACTCACCTGTGCCCTAAGCCTTGCCATTCCCTAACCCTAACCCTAGCCCGGAACGGAAACCCACCACCAGCCCTACACCTTACCCCCAAGCCGTAGCCTACTCCTGGCCCGTACGCTGGCACTGACCCGTGCGTCAGCACGTAGCCTGACCCTCCCACGTTTCCGTACCCTCACCTGTGCTCTAAGCCTTGCCGTTCCCTAACCCTAACCCTAGCACGGAACGGAAACCCACCACCAGCCCTACACCTTACCCCCAAGCCGTAGCCTACTCCTGGCCCGTACGCTGGCACTGACCCGTGCGTCAGCACGTAGCCTGTCCCTCCCACGTTTCTGTACCCTCACCAGTGCCCTAAGCCTTGCCGTTCCCTAACCATAACCCTAGCCCGGAATGGAAACCCATCACCAGCCATACACCTTACCCTACGCCGTAGCCTACTCCTGGCCTGTACGCTGGCACTGACCTGTGCGTCAGCACGTAGCCTGACCCTCCCACGTTTCCGTACCCTCACCTGTGCCCGAAGCCTTGCCGTTCCCTAACCCTAACCCTAGCCCGGAACGGAAACCCACCACCGGCCGAACACCTTACCCTACGCCGTAGCCTATTCCTGGCCCGTACGCTGGCACTAACCCGTGCGTCAGCACGTAGCCTGATCCTTCCACGTTTCCGTACCCTCACCTGTGCCCTAAGCCTTGCCGTTCCCTAACCCTAACCCTAGCCCGGAACAGAAACCCACCACCAGCCCTACAACTTACCCCCAAGCCTTACCCTACTCCAGGCCCGTACGCTGGCACTGACCCGTGCGTCAGCACGTAGCCTGACTCTCCCACGTTTCCGTACCCTCACCTGTGCCCTAAGCCTTGCCGTTCCCTAACCCTAACCCTAGCCCGGAACGGAAACACACCAACAGCCCTACACCTTACCCCCAAGCCGTAGCCTACTCCTGGCCCGTACGCTGGCACTGACCCGTGCGTCAGCACGTAGACTGACCCTCCCACGTTTCCGTACCCTCACCTGTGCCCTAAGCCTTGCCGTTCCCTAACGCTAACCCTAGCCCAGAACGGAAACCCACCAACAGCCCTACACCTTACCCTATGCCGTAGCCTACTCCTGTCCCGTACGCTGGCACTGACCCGTGCGTCAGCACGTAGCCTGACCCTCCCACGTTTCCGTACCCTCACCTGTGCCCTAAGCTTTGCCGTTCCCTAACCCTAACTCTAGCCCGGAACGGAAACCCACCAACAGCCCTACACCTTACCCCCAAGCCGTACCCTACTCCTGGCCCGTACGCTGGCACTGACCCGTGCGTCAGCACGTACCCTGACCCTCCCACGTTTCCGTACCCTCACCTGTGCCCTAAGCCTTGACGTTCCCTAACCCTAACCCTAGCCCGGAACGGAAACCCACCACCAGCCCTACAACTTACCCCCAAGCCGTCGCCTATTCCTGGCCCGTACGGTGGCACTGACCCGTGCGTCAGCACGTAGCCTGACCCTCCCAAGTTTCCACACCCTCACCTGTGCACTAAGCCTTGCCATTCCCTAACCCTAACCCTAGCCCGGAACGGAAACCCACCACCAGCACTACACCTTACCCTACGCCATAGCCTACTCCTGGCCCGTACGCTGGCACTGACCCGTGTGTCAGCACGTAGCATGACCCTCACACGTTTCGGTACCCTCAAATGTGCCCGAAGCCTTGCCGTTCCCTAACCCTAACCCTAGCCCAGAACGGAAACCCACCACCAGCCCTACACCTTACCCTACGCAGTAGCCTACTCCTGGCCCGTACGCTGGCACTGACCCGTGCGTCAGCACGTAGCCTGACCCTCCCACGTTTCCGTACCCTCACCTGTGCCCTAAGCCTTGCCGTTCCCTAACCCTAACCCTAGCCCGGAACGGAAACCCACAACCAGCCTTAAACCTTACCCTACGCCGTAGCCTACTCCTGGCCCGTACGCTGGCACTGACCCGTGCGTCAGCACGTAGCCTGACCCTCCCACGTTTCCGTACCCTCACCTGTGCCCTAAGCCTTGCCGTTCCCTAACCCTAACCCTAGCCCGGAACGGAAACCCACCACCAGCCCTACACCTTACCCCCAAGCCGTAGACTACTCCTGGCCTGTACGCTGGCACTGACCCGTGCATCAGCACGTAGCCTGACCCTCCCACGTTTCTGTACCCTCACCTGTGCCCTAAGCCTTGCCGTTCCCTAACCCTAACCCTAGCCCGGAACAGAAACCCACCACCAGCCCTACACCTTACCCACAAGCCGTAGCCTACACCTGGCCGGTACGCTGGCACTGACCCGTGCATCAGCACGTAGCCTGACCCTCCCACGTTTCCGTACCATTACCTGTGCCCTAAGCCTTGCCGTTCCCTAACCCTAACGCTAGCCTGGAACGGAAACCCACCACCAGCCCTACACCTTACACTACGCCGTAGCCTACTCCTGTCCCGTACGCTGGCACTGACCCGTGCGTCAGCACGTACCCTGACCCTCCCACGTTTCCGTACCCTCACCTGTGCCCTAAGCCTTGCCGTTCCCTAACCCTAACCCTAGCCCGGAACGGAAACCCACCACCAGCCCTACACCTTACCCTACGCCGTAGCCTACTCCTGGCCCGTACGCTGGCACTGACCCGTGCGTCAGCACGTAGCCTGACCCTCCCACGTTTCCGTACCCTCACCTGTGCCCTAAGCCTTGCCGTTCCCTAACCCTAACCCTAGCCCGGAATGGAAACCCACCACCAGCCCTACAACTTACCCCCAAGCCGTCGCCTATTCCTGACCCGTACGCTGGCACTGACCCGTGTGTCAGCACGTAGCCTGACCCTCCCACGTTTCCGTACCATCACCTGTGCCCTAAGCCTTGCCGTTCCCTAACCCTAACCATAGCCCGGAACGGAAACCCACCACCAGCCCTACACCTTACACTATGCCGTAGCCTACTCCTGGCCCGTACGCTGGCACTGACCCTTGCGTCAGCACGTAGCCTGACCCTCCCACGTTTCCGTACCCTCACCTGTGCCCTAAGCCTTGCCGTTCCCTAACCCTAACCCTAGCCCGGAACGGAAACACACCAACAGTCCTACACCTTACCCCCAAGCCGTAGCCTACTCCTGGCCCGTACGCTGGCACTGACCCGTGCGTCAGCACGTAGCCTGACCCAACCACGTTTCCGTACCCTCACCTGTGCCCTAAGCCTTGCCGTTCCCTAACGCTAACCCTAGCCCGGAACGGAAACCCACCACCAGCCCTACACCTTACCCTATGCCGTAGCCTACTCCTGTTCCGTACGCTGGCACTGACCCGTGCGTCAGCACGTAGCCTGACCCTCCCACGTTTCTGTACCCTCACCTGTGCCCTAAGCCTTGCCGTTCCCTAACCCTAAACCTAGCCCGGAATGGATACCCACCACCAGCCCTACACCTTACCCCCAAGCCGTAGCCTACTCATGGCCCGTACGCTGGCACTGACCCGTGCGTCACCACGTAGCCTGACCCTCCCACGTTTCCGTGCCCTCAACTGTGCACTAAGCCTTGCCGTTCCCTAACCCTAACCCTAGCCCGGAACGGAAACCCACCACCAGCCCTACCACTTACCCCCAAGCCGTACCCTACACCTGGCCCGTACGCTGGCACTGACCCGTGCGTCAGCACGTACCCTGACCCTCCCACGTTTCCGTACCCTCACCTGTGCCCTAAGCCTTGCCGTTCCCTAACCCTAACCCTAGCCCGGAACGGAAACCCACCACCAGCCCTACACCTTACCCTACGCCGTAGCCTACTCCTGGCCCGTACGCTGGCACTGACCCGTGCGTCAGCACGTAGCCTGACCCTCCCACGTTTCCGTACCCTCACCTGTGCCCTAAGCCTTGCCGTTCCCTAACCCTAACCCTAACCCGGAATGGAAACCCACCACCAGCCCTACAACTTACCCCCAAGCCGTCGCCTATTCCTGGCCCGTACGCTGGCACTGACCCGTGCGTCAGCACGTAGCCGGACCCTCCCACGTTTCCGTACCCTCACCTGTGCCCTAAGCCTTGCCGTTCCCTAACCCTAACCCTAGCACGGAACGGAAACCCACCACCAGCCCCACAGCTTACCCTTCGCAGTAGCCTACTCCTGGCCCGTACGCTGGCACTGACCCGTGCGTCAGCACGTAGCCTGACCCTCCCACGTTTCCGTACCCTCACCTGTGCCCTAAGCCTTGCCGTTCCCTAACCCTAACCCTAGCCCGGAACGGAAACCCACCACCAGCCCTACACCTTACCCTATGCCGTAGCCTATTCCTGGCCCGTACGCTGGCACTGACCCGTGCGTCAGCACGTAGCCTGACCCTCCCACGTTTCCGTACCCTCACCTGTGCCCTAAGCCTTGCCGTTCCCTAACCCTAACCCTAGCCCGGAACAGAAACCCACCACCAGCCCTACAACTTACCTCCAAGCCTTACCCTACTCCTGGCCCGTACGCTGGCACTGACCCGTGCGTCAGCACGTAGCCTGACCCTCCCACGTTTCCGTACCCTCACCTGTGCCCTAAGCCTTGCCGTTCCCTAACCCTAACCCTAGCCCGGAACGGAAACCCACCACCAGCCCTACACCTTACCCCCAAGCCGTAGCCTACTCCTGGCCCGTACGCTGGCACTGACCCGTGCGTCAGCACGTAGCCTGACCCTCCCACGTTTCCGTACCCTCACCTGTGCCCTAAGCCTTGCCGTTCCCTAACCCTAACCCTAGCCCGGAACGGAAACCCACCACCAACCCTACAACTTACCGCCAAGCCGTAGCCTACTCCTGGCCCGTACGCTGGCACTGACCCGTGCGTCAGCACGTAGCCTGTCCCTCCCACGTTTCTGTACCCTCACCTGTGCCCTAAGCCTTGCCGTTCCCTAACCATAACCCTAGCCCGGAATGGAAACCCATCACCAGCCATACACCTTACCCTACGCCATAGCCTACTCCTGGCCTGTACGCTGGCACTGACCTGTGCGTCAGCACGTAGCCTGACCCTCCCACGTTTCCGTACCCTCACCTGTGCCCGAAGCCTTGCCGTTCCCTAACCCTAACCCTAGCCCGGAACGGAAACCCACCACCAGCCCTACACCTTACCCTACGCCGTAGCCTATTCCTGGCCCGTACGCTGGCACTGACCCGTGCGTCAGCACGTAGCCTGACCCTCCCACGTTTCCGTACCCTCACCTGTGCGCTAAGCCTTGCCGTTCCCTAACCCTAACCCTAGCCCGGAACAGAAACCCACCACCAGCCCTACAACTTACCCCCAAGCCTTACCCTACTCCTGGCCCGTACGCTGGCACTGACCCGTGCGTCAGCACGTAGCCTGACCCTCCCACGTTTCCGTACCCTCACCTGTGCCCTAAGCCTTGCCGTTCCCTAACCCTAACCCTAGCCCGGAACGGAAACACACCACCAGCCCTACACCTTACCCCCAAGCCGTAGCCTACTCCTGGCCCGTACGCTGGCACTGACCCGTGCGTCAGCACGTAGCCTGACCCTCCCACGTTTCCGTACCCTCACCTGTGCCCTAAGCCTTGCCGTTCCCTAACCCTAACCCTAGCCCGGAACGGAAATCCACCACCAACCCTACAACTTACCGCCAAGCCGTAGCCTACTCCTGGCCCGTACGCTGGCACTGACCCGTGCGTCAGCACGTAGCCTGTCCCTCCCACGTTTCTGTACCCTCACCTGTGCCCTAAGCCTTGCCGTTCCCTAACCATAACCCTAGCCCGGAATGGAAACCCATCACCAGCCATACACCTTACCCTACGCCATAGCCTACTCCTGGCCTGTACGCTGGCACTGACCTGTGCGTCAGCACGTAGCCTGACCCTCCCACGTTTCCGTACCCTCACCTGTGCCCGAAGCCTTGCCGTTCCCTAACCCTAACCCTAGCCCGGAACGGAAACCCACCACCAGCCCTACACCTTACCCTACGCCGTAGCCTATTCCTGGCCCGTACGCTGGCACTGACCCGTGCGTCAGCACGTAGCCTGACCCTCCCACGTTTCCGTACCCTCACCTGTGCCCTAAGCCTTGCCGTTCCCTAACCCTAACCCTAGCCCGGAACAGAAACCCACCACCAGCCCTACAACTTACCCCCAAGCCTTACCCTACTCCTGGCCCGTACGCTGGCACTGACCCGTGCGTCAGCACGTAGCCTGACCCTCCCACGTTTCCGTACCCTCACCTGTGCCCTAAGCCTTGCCGTTCCCTAACCCTAACCCTAGCCCGGAACGGAAACCCACCACCAGCCCTACAACCTTACCCCCAAGCCGTAGCCTACTCCTGGCCCGTACGCTGGCACTGACCCGTGCGTCAGCACTTAGCCTGACCCTCCCACGTTTCCGTACCCTCACCTGTGCCCTAAGCCTTGCCATTCCCTTACCCTAACCCTAGCCCGGAACGGAAACCCACCACCAGCCCTACACCTTACCCCCAAGCCGTAGCCTACTCCTGGCCCGTACGCTGGCACTGACCCGTGCGTCAGCACGTAGCCTGACCCTCCCACGTTTCCACACCCTCACCTGTGCACTAAGCCTTGCCGTTCCCTAACCCTAACCCTAGCCCGGAACGGAAACCCACCACCAGCACTACACCTTACCCTACGCCATAGCCTACTCCTGGCCCGTACCCTGGCACTGACCCGTGCGTCAGCACGTAGCATGACCCTCACACGTTTCCGTACCCTCAAATGTGCCCGAAGCCTTGCCGTTCCCTAACCCTAACCCTAGCCCGGAACGGAAACCCACCACCAGCCCTACACCTTACCCCCAAGCCGTAGCCTACTCCTGGCCCGTACGCTGGCACTGACCCGTGCGTCAGCACGTAGCCTGACCCTCCCACGTTTCCACACCCTCACCTGTGCACTAAGCCTTGCCGTTCCCTAACCATAACCCTAGCCCGGAACGGAAACCCACCACCAGCACTACACCTTAACCTACGCCATAGCCTACTCCTGGCCCGTACGCTGGCACTGACCCGTGTGTCAGCACGTAGCATGACCCTCACACGTTTCCGTACCCTCAAATGTGCCCGAAGCCTTGCCGTTCCCTAACCCTAACCCTAGCCAGGAACGGAAACCCACCACCAGCCCTACACCTTACCCCCAAGCCGTAGCCTAATCCCGGCCCGTACGCTGGCACTGACTCGTGCGTCAGCACGTAGCCTGACCCTCCCACGTTTCCGTACCCTCACCTGTGCCCTAAGCCTTGCCGTTCCCTAACCCTAACCCTCGCCCGGAACGGAAACCCACCACCAGCCCTACACCTTACCCCCAAGCCGTAGCCTACTCCTGGCCCGTACGCTGGCACTGACCCGTGCGTCACCACGTAGCCTGACCCTCCCACGTTTCCGTACCCTCACCTGTGCCCTAAGCCTTGCCGTTCACTAACCCTAACCCTAGCCCGGAACGGAAACCCACCACCAGCCCTACACCTTACACTATGCCGTAGCCTACTCCTGGCCCGTACGCTGGCACTGACCCTTGCGTCAGCACGTAGCCTGACCCTCCCACGTTTCCGTACCCTCACCTGTGCCCTAAGCCTTGCCGTTCCCTAACCCTAACCCTAGCCCGGAACGGAAACACACCAACAGCCCTACACCTTACCCCCAAGCCGTAGCCTACTCCTGGCCCGTACGCTGGCACTGACCCGTGCGTCAGCACGTAGCCTGACCCTCCCACGTTTCCGTACCCTCACCTGTGCCCTAAGCCTTGCCGTTCCCTAACGCTAACCCTAGCCCGGAACGGAAACCCACCACCAGCCCTACACCTTACCCTATGCCGTAGCCTACTCCTGTTCCGTACGCTGGCACTGACCCGTGCGTCAGCACGTTGCCTGACCCTCCCACGTTTCTGTACCCTCACCTGTGCCCTAAGCCTTGCCGTTCCCTAACCCTAAACCTAGCCCGGAATGGATACCCACCACCAGCCCTACACCTTACCCCCAAGCCGTAGCCTACTCATGGCCCGTACGCTGGCACTGACCCGTGCGTCACCACGTAGCCTGACCCTCCCACGTTTCCGTGCCCTCAACTGTGCACTAAGCCTTGCCGTTCCCTAACCCTAACCCTAGCCCGGAACGGAAACCCACCACCAGCCCTACCACTTACCCCCAAGCCGTACCCTACTCCTGGCCCGTACGCTGGCACTGACCCGTGCGTCAGCACGTACCCTGACCCTCCCACGTTTCCGTACCCTCACCTGTGCCCTAAGCCTTGCCGTTCCCTAACCCTAACCCTAGCCCGGAACGGAAACCCACCACCAGCCCTACACCTTACCCTACGCCGTAGCCTACTCCTGGCCCGTACGCTGGCACTGACCCGTGCGTCAGCACGTAGCCTGACCCTCCCACGTTTCCGTACCCTCACCTGTGCCCTAAGCCTTGCCGTTCCCTAACCCTAACCCTAGCCCGGAATGGAAACCCACCACCAGCCCTACAACTTACCCCCAAGCCGTCGCCTATTCCTGGCCCGTACGCTGGCACTGACCCGTGCGTCAGCACGTAGCCTGACCCTCCCACGTTTCCGTACCCTCACCTGTGCCCTAAGCCTTGCCGTTCCCTAACCCTAACCCTAGCCCAGAACGGAAACCCACCACCAGCCCTACACCTTACCCCCAAGCCGTAGCCTACTCCTGGCACGTACGCTGGCACTGACCCGTGCGTCAGCACGTAGCCTGACCCTCCCACGTTTCCGTACCCTCACATGTGCTCTAAGCCTTGCCGTTCCCTAACCCTAACCCTAGCACGGAACGGAAACCCACCACCAGCCCCACAGCTTACCCTTCGCAGTAGCCTACTCCTGGCCCGTACGCTGGCACTGACCCGTGCGTCAGCACGTAGCCTGACCCTCACACGTTTCCGTAACCTCACCTGTGCCCTAAGCCTTGCCGTTCCCTAACCCTAACCCTAGCCCGGAACGGAAACCCACCACCAGCCCTACACCTTACCCTATGCCGTAGCCTATTCCTGGCCCGTACGCTGGCACTGACCCGTGCGTCAGCACGTAGCCTGACCCTCCCACGTTTCCGTACCCTCACCTGTGCCCTAAGCCTTGCCGTTCCCTAACCCTAACCCTAGCCCGGAACAGAAACCCACCACCAGCCCTACAACTTACCTCCAAGCCTTACCCTACTCCTGGCCCGTACGCTGGCACTGACCCGTGCGTCAGCACGTAGCCTGACCCTCCCACGTTTCCGTACCCTCACCTGTGCCCTAAGCCTTGCCGTTCCCTAACCCTAACCCTAGCCCGGAACGGAAACCCACCACCAGCCCTACACCTTACCCCCAAGCCGTAGCCTACTCCTGGCCCGTACGCTGGCACTGACCCGTGCGTCAGCACGTAGCCTGACCCTCCCACGTTTCCGTACCCTCACCTGTGCCCTAAGCCTTGCCGTTCCCTAACCCTAACCCTAGCCCGGAACGGAAACCCACCACCAACCCTACAACTTACCGCCAAGCCGTAGCCTACTCCTGGCCCGTACGCTGGCACTGACCCGTGCGTCAGCACGTAGCCTGTCCCTCCCACGTTTCTGTACCCTCACCTGTGCCCTAAGCCTTGCCGTTCCCTAACCATAACCCTAGCCCGGAATGGAAACCCATCACCAGCCATACACCTTACCCTACGCCATAGCCTACTCCTGGCCTGTACGCTGGCACTGACCTGTGCGTCAGCACGTAGCCTGACCCTCCCACGTTTCCGTACCCTCACCTGTGCCCGAAGCCTTGCCGTTCCCTAACCCTAACCCTAGCCCGGAACGGAAACCCACCACCAGCCCTACACCTTACCCTACGCCGTAGCCTATTCCTGGCCCGTACGCTGGCACTGACCCGTGCGTCAGCACGTAGCCTGACCCTCACACGTTTCCGTACCCTCACCTGTGCGCTAAGCCTTGCCGTTCCCTAACCCTAACCCTAGCCCGGAACAGAAACCCACCACCAGCCCTACAACTTACCCCCAAGCCTTACCGTACTCCTGGCCCGTACGCTGGCACTGACCCGTGCGTCAGCACGTAGCCTGACCCTCCCACGTTTCCGTACCCTCACCTGTGCCCTAAGCCTTGCCGTTCCCTAACCCTAACCCTAGCCCGGAACGGAAACCCACCACCAGCCCTACACCTTACCCCCAAGCTGTAGCCTACTCCTAGCCCGTACGCTGGCACTGACCCGTGCGTCAGCACGTAGCCTGACCCTCCCACGTTTCCGTACCCTCACCTGTGCCCTAAGCCTTGCCATTCCCTAACCCTAACCCTAGCCCGGAACGGAAACCCACCACCAGCCCTACACCTTACCCCCAAGCCGTAGCCTACTCCTGGCCCGTACGCTGGCACTGACCCGTGCGTCAGCACGTAGCCTGACCCTCCCACGTTTCCACACCCTCACCTGTGCACTAAGCCTTGCCGTTCCCTAACCCTAACCCTAGCACGGAACGGAAACCCACCACCAGCCCCAGAGCTTACCCTTCGCAGTAGCCTACTCCTGGCCCGTACGCTGGCACTGACCCGTGCGTCAGCACGTAGCCTGACCCTCCCACGTTTCCGTACCCTCACCTGTGCCCTAAGCCTTGCCGTTCCCTAACCCTAACCCTAGCCCGAAACGGAAACCCACCACCAGCCCTACACCTTACCCTACGCCGTAGCCTATTCCTGGCCCGTACGCTGGCACTGACCCGTGCGTCAGCACGTAGCCTGACCCTCCCACGTTTCCGTACCCTCACCTGTGCCCTAAGCCTTGCCGTTCCCTAACCCTAACCCTAGCCCGGAACAGAAACCCACAACCAGCCCTACAACTTACCCCCAAGCCTTACCCTACTCCTGGCCCGTACGCTGGCACTGACCCGTGCGTCAGCACGTAGCCTGACCCTCCCACGTTTCCGTACCCTCACCTGTGCCCTAAGCCTTGCCGTTCCCTAACCCTAACCCTAGCCCGGAACGGAAACCCACCACCAGCCCTACACCTTACCCCCAAGCCGTAGCCTACTCCTGGCCCGTACGCTGGCACTGACCCGTGCGTCAGCACGTAGCCTGACCCTCCCACGTTTCCGTACCCTCACCTGTGCCCTAAGCCTTGCCGTTCCCTAACCCTAACCCTAGCCCATAACGGAAACCCACCACCAACCCTACAACTTACCGCCAAGCCGTAGCCTACTCCTGGCCCGTACGCTGGCACTGACCCGTGCGTCAGCACGTAGCCTGTCCCTCCCACGTTTCTGTACCCTCACCTGTGCCCTAAGCCTTGCCGTTCCCTAACCATAACCCTAGCCCGGAATGGAAACCCATCACAAGCCATACACCTTACCCTACGCCATAGCCTACTCCTGGCCTGTACGCTGGCACTGACCTGTGCGTCAGCACGTAGCCTGACCCTCCCACGTTTCCGTACCCTCACCTGTGCCCGAAGCCTTGCCGTTCCCTAACCCTAACCCTAGCCCGGAACGGAAACCCACCACCAGCCCTACACCTTACCCTACGCCGTAGCCTATTCCTGGCCCGTACGCTGGCACTGACCCGTGCGTCAGCACATAGCCTGACCCTCCCACGTTTCCGTACCCTCACCTGTGCCCTAAGCCTTGCCGTTCCCTAACCCTAACCCTAGCCCGGAACAGAAACCCACCACCAGCCCTACAACTTACCCACAAGCCTTACCCTACTCCTGGCCCGTACGCTGGCACTGACCCGTGCGTCAGCACGTAGCCTGACCCTCCCACGTTTCCGTACCCTCACCTGTGCCCTAAGCCTTGCCGTTCCCTAACCCTAACCCTAGCCCGGAACGGAAACCCACCACCAGCCCTACACCTTACCCCCAAGCCGTAGCCTACTCCTGGCCCGTACGCTGGCACTGACCCGTGCGTCAGCACGTAGCCTGACCCTCCCACGTTTCCGTACCCTCACCTGTGCCCTAAGCCTTGCCATTCCCTAACCCTAACCCTAGCCCGGAACGGAAACCCACCACCAGCCCTACACCTTACCCCCAAGCCGTAGCCTACTCCTGGCCCGTACGCTGGCACTGACCCGTGCGTCAGCACGTAGCCTGACCCTCCCACGTTTCCACACCCTCACCTGTGCACTAAGCCTTGCCGTTCCCTAACCCTAACCCTAGCCCGGAACGGAAACCCACCACCAGCACTACACCTTACCCTACGCCATAGCCTACTCCTGGCCCGTACGCTGGCACTGACCCGTGCGTCAGCACGTAGCATGACCCTCACACGTTTCCGTACCCTCAAATGTGCCCGAAGCCTTGCCGTTCCCTAACCCTAACCCTAGCCCGGAACGGAAACCCACCACCAGCCCTACACCTTACCCCCAAGCCGTAGCCTACTCCTGGCCCGTACGCTGGCACTGACCCGTGCGTCAGCACGTAGCCTGACCCTCCCACGTTTCCACACCCTCACCTGTGCACTAAGCCTTGCCGTTCCCTAACCATAACCCTAGCCCGGAACGGAAACCCACCACCAGCACTACACCTTAACCTACGCCATAGCCTACTCCTGGCCCGTACGCTGGCACTGACCCGTGTGTCAGCACGTAGCATGACCCTCACACGTTTCCGTACCCTCAAATGTGCCCGAAGCCTTGCCGTTCCCTAACCCTAACCCTAGCCAGGAACGGAAACCCACCACCAGCCCTACACCTTACCCCCAAGCCGTAGCCTAATCCCGGCCCGTACGCTGGCACTGACTCGTGCGTCAGCACGTAGCCTGACCCTCCCACGTTTCCGTACCCTCACCTGTGCCCTAAGCCTTGCCGTTCCCTAACCCTAACCCTCGCCCGGAACGGAAACCCACCACCAGCCCTACACCTTACCCCCAAGCCGTAGCCTACTCCTGGCCCGTACGCTGGCACTGACCCGTGCGTCACCACGTAGCCTGACCCTCCCACGTTTCCGTACCCTCACCTGTGCCCTAAGCCTTGCCGTTCACTAACCCTAACCCTAGCCCGGAACGGAAACCCACCACCAGCCCTACACCTTACACTATGCCGTAGCCTACTCCTGGCCCGTACGCTGGCACTGAGCCTTGCGTCAGCACGTAGCCTGACCCTCCCACGTTTCCGTACCCTCACCTGTGCCCTAAGCCTTGCCGTTCCCTAACCCTAACCCTAGCCTGGAACGGAAACACACCAAGAGCCCTACACCTTACCCCCAAGCCGTAGCCTACTCCTGGCCCGTACGCTGGCACTGACCCGTGCGTCAGCACGTAGCCTGACCCTCCCACGTTTCCGTACCCTCACCTGTGCCCTAAGCCTTGCCGTTCCCTAACCCTAACCCTAGCCCGGAACGGAAACCCACCACCAGCCCTACACCTTACCCTATGCCGTAGCCTACTCCTGTTCCGTACGCTGGCACTGACCCGTGCGTCAGCACGTAGCCTGACCCTCCCACGTTTCTGTACCCTCACCTGTGCCCTAAGCCTTGCCGTTCCCTAACCCTAAACCTAGCCCGGAATGGATACCCACCACCAGCCCTACACCTTACCCCCAAGCCGTAGCCTACTCATGGCCCGTACGCTGGCACTGACCCGTGCGTCACCACGTAGCCTGAACCTCCCACGTTTCCGTGCCCTCAACTGTGCACTAAGCCTTGCCGTTCCCTAACCCTAACCCTAGCCCGGAACGGAAACCCACCACCAGCCCTACCACTTACCCCCAAGCCGTACCCTACTCCTGGCCCGTACGCTGGCACTGACCCGTGCGTCAGCACGTACCCTGACCCTCCCACGTTTCCGTACCCTCACCTGTGCCCTAAGCCTTGCCGTTCCCTAACCCTAACCCTAGCCCGGAACGGAAACCCACCACCAGCCCTACACCTTACCCTACGCCGTAGCCTACTCCT
This sequence comes from Mesoplodon mirus, assembly GCF_964341445.2. NCBI lineage: Eukaryota > Metazoa > Chordata > Mammalia > Artiodactyla > Ziphiidae > Mesoplodon > Mesoplodon mirus. The sequence continues at coordinate 1,405,737 of NW_028295736.1, forward strand.
GGCCCGTACGCTGGCACTGACCCGTGCGTCAGCACGTAGCCTGACCCTCCCACGTTTCCGTACCCTCACCTGTGCCCTAAGCCTTGCCGTTCCCTAACCCTAACCCTAGCCCGGAATGGAAACCCACCACCAGCCCTACAACTTACCCCCAAGCCGTCGCCTATTCCTGGCCCGTACGCTGGCACTGACCCGTGCGTCAGCACGTAGCCTGACCCTCCCACGTTTCCGTACCCTCACCTGTGCCCTAAGCCTTGCCGTTCCCTAACCCTAACCCTAGCCCGGAACGGAAACCCACCACCAGCCCTACACCTTACCCCCAAGCCGTAGCCTACTCCTGGCCCGTACGCTGGCACTGACCCGTGCGTCAGCACGTAGCCTGACCCTCCCACGTTTCTGTACCCTCACATGTGCTCTAAGCCTTGCCGTTCCCTAACCCTAACCCTAGCCCGGAACGGAAACCCACCACCAGCCCCACAGCTTACCCTTCGCAGTAGCCTACTCCTGGCCCGTACGCTGGCACTGACCCGTGCGTCAGCACGTAGCCTGATCCTCCCACGTTTCCGTACCCTCACCTGTGCCCTAAGCCTTGCCGTTCCCTAACCCTAACCCTAGCCCGGAACGGAAACCCAACACCAGCCCTACACCTTACCCCCAAGCCGTAGCCTACTCCTGGCCCGTACGCTGGCACTGACCCGTGCGTCAGCACGTAGCCTGACCCTCCCACGTTTCCACACCCTCACCTGTGCACTAAGCCTTGCCGTTCCCTAACCCTAACCCTAGCCCGGAACGGAAACCCACCACCAGCACTACACCTTACCCTACGCCATAGCCTACTCCTGGCCCGTACGCTGGCACTGACCCGTGTGTCAGCACGTAGCATGACCCTCACACGTTTCCGTACCCTCAAATGTGCCCGAAGCCTTGCCGTTCCCTAACCTTAACCCTAGTCCGGAACGGAAACCCACCACCAGCCCTACACCTTACCCTACGCAGTAGCCTACTCCTGGCCCGTACGCTGGCACTGACCCGTGCGTCAGCACGTAGCCTGACCCTCCCACGTTTCCGTACCCTCACCTGTGCCCTAAGCCTTGCCGTTCCCTAACCCTAACCCTAGCCCGGAACGGAAACCCACCACCAGCCCTACAGCTTACCCCCAAGCCGTAGCCTACTCCTGGCCCGTACGCTGGCACTGACCGGTGCGTCAGCACGTAGCCTGACCCTCCCACGTTTCCACACCCTCACCTGTTCACTAAGCCTTGCCGTTCCCTAACCCTAACCCTAGCCCGGAACGGAAACCCACCACCAGCCCTACACCTTACCCTACGCCGTAGCCTACTCCTGGCCCGTACGCTGGCACTGACCCGTGCGTCAGCACGTAGCCTGTCCCTCCCACGTTTCCGTACACTCACCTGTGCCCTAAGCCTTGCCGTTCCCTAACCCTAACCCTAGCCCGAAATGGAAACACATCACCAGCCATACACCTTACCCTACGCCATAGCCTACTCCTGGCCCGTACGCTGGCACTGACCCGTGCGTCAGCACGTAGCCTGACCCTCCCACGTTTCCGTACCCTCAGCTGTGCCCGAAGCCTTGCCGTTCCCTAACCCTAACCCTAGCCCAGAACGGAAACCCACCACCAGCCCTACACCTTACCCCCAAGCCGTACCCTACTCCTGGCCCGTACGCTGGCACTGACCCGTGCGTCAGCACGTAGCCTGACCCTCCCACGTTTCCGTACCCTCACCTGTGCCCTAAGCCTTGCCGTTCCCTAACCCTAACCCTAGCCCGGAACAGAAACCCACCACCAGCCCTACAACTTACCCCCAAGCCTTACCCTACTCCTGGCCCGTACGCTGGCACTGACCCGTGCGTCAGCACGTAGCCTGACCCTCCCACGTTTCCGTACCCTCACCTGTGCCCTAAGCCTTGCCGTTCCCTAACCCTAACCCTAGCCCGGAACGGAAACACACCACCAGCCCTACACCTTACCCCCAAGTCGTAGCCTAATCCTGGCCCGTACGCTGGCACTGACCCGTGCGTCAGCACGTAGCCTGACCCTCCCACTTTTCCGTACCCTCACCTGTGCCCTAAGCCTTGCCGTTCACTAACCCTAACCCTAGCCCGGAACGGAAACCCATCAACAGCCCTACACCTTACCCTATGCCGTAGCCTACTCCTGGCCCGTACGCTGGCACTGACACGTGCGTCAGCACGTAGCCTGACCCTCCCACGTTTCCGTACCCTCACCTGTGCCCTAAGCCTTGCCGTTCCCTAACCCTAACCCTAGCCCGGAACGGAAACCCACCACCAGCCCTACACCTTACCCCCAAGCCGTAGCCTACTCCTGGCCCGTACGCTGGCACTGACCCGTGCGTCAGCACGTGGCCTGACCCCCCCACGTTTCCGTACCCTCACCTGTGCTCTAAGCCTTGCCGTTCCCTAACCCTAACCCTAGCACGGAACGGAAACCCACCACCAGCCCTACAGCTTACCCTTCGCCGTAGCCTACTCCTGGCCCGTACGCTGGCACTGACCCGTGCGTCAGCACGTAGCCTGACCCTCCCACGTTTCCGTACCCTCACTTGTGCCCTAAGCTTTGCCATTCCCTAACCCTAACCCTAGCCCGGAACGGAAACCCACCACCAGCCCTACACCTTACCCTACGCAGTAGCCTACTCCTGGCCCGTACGCTGGCACTGACCCGTGCGTCAGCACGTAGCCTGACCCTCCCACGTTTCCGTACCCTCATCTGTGCCCTAAGCCTTGCCGTTCCCTAACCCTAACCCTAGCCCGGAACGGAAACCCACAACCAGCCTTACACCTTACCCTACGCCGTAGCCTACTCCTGGCCCGTACGCTGTCACTGACCCGTGCGTCAGCACGTAGCCTGACCCTCCCACGTTTCCGTACCCTCACCTGTGCCCTAAGCCTTGCCGTTCCCTAACCCTAACCCTAGCCCGGAACGGAAACCCACCACCAGCCCTACACCTTACCCCCAAGCCGTAGACTACTCCTGGCCTGTACGCTGGCACTGACCCGTGCATCAGCACGTAGCCTGACCCTCCCACCTTTCCGTACCCTCACCTGTGCCCTAAGCCTTGCCGTTCCCTAACCCTAACCCTAGCACGGAACGGAAACCCACCACCAACCCTACAGCTTACCCTTCGCCGTAGCCTACTCCTGGCCCGTACGCTGGCACTGACCCGTGCGTCAGCACGTAGCCTGACCCTCCCACGTTTCCACACCCTCACCTGTGCACTAAGCCTTGCCGTTCCCTAACACTAACCCTAGCCCGGAACGGAAACCCACCACCAGCCCTACCACTTACCCCCAAGCCGTACCCTACTACTGGCCCGTACGCTGGCACTGACCCGTGCGTCAGCACGTACCCTGACCCTCCCACGTTTCCGTACCCTCACCTGTGCCCTAAGCCTTGCCGTTCCCTAACCCTAACCCTAGCCCGGAACGGAAACCCACCACCAGCCCTACACCTTACCCTACGTCGTAGCCTACTCCTGGCCCGTACGCTGGCACTGACCCGTGCGTCAGCACGTAGCCTGACCCTCCCACGTTTCCATACCCTCACCTGTGCCCTAATCCTTGCCGTTCCCTAACCCTAACCCTAGCCCGGAATGGAAACACACCACCAGCCCTACAACTTACCCCCAAGCCGTCGCCTATTCGTGGCCCGTACGCTGGCACTGACCCGTGCATCGGCACGTAGCCTGACCCTCCCACGTTTCCGTACCCTCACCTGTGCCCTAAGCCTTGCCGTTCCCTAACCCTAACCCTAGCCCGGAACGGAAACCCACCACCAGCCCTACAACTTACCCCCAAGCCGTAGCCTACTCCTGGCCCGTACGCTGGCACTGACCCGTGCGTCAGCACGTAGCCTGACCCTCCCACGTTTCCGTACCCTCACCTGTGCTCTAAGCCTTGCCGTTCCCTAACCCTAACCCTAGCACGGAACGGAAACCCACCACCAGCCCTACAGCTTACCCTTCGCCGTAGCCTACTCCTGGCCCGTACGCTGGCACTAAACCGTGCGTCAGCACGTAGCCTGACCCTCCCACGTTTCCGTACCCTCACCTGTGCCCTAAGCCTTGCCATTCCCTAACCCTAACCCTAGCCCGGAACGGAAACCCACCACCAGCCCTACACCTTACCCCCAAGCCGTAGCCTAATCCTGGCCCGTACGCTGGCACTGACTCGTGCGTCAGCACGTAGCCTGACCCTCCTACGTTTCCGTACCCTCACCTGTGCCCTAAGCCTTGCCGTTCCCTAACCCTAACCCTCGCCCGGAACGGAAACCCACCACCAGCCCTACACCTTACCCCCAAGCCGTAGCCTACTCCTGGCCCGTACGCTGGCACTGACCCGTGCGTCACCACGTGGCCTGACCCTCCCACGTTTCCGTACCCTCACCTGTGCCCTAAGCCTTGCCGTTCCCTAACCCTAACCCTAGCCCGGAACGGAAACCCACCACCAGCCCTACAACTTACCCACAAGCCGTAGCCTACACCTGGCCGGTACGCTGGCACTGACCCGTGCGTCAGCACGTAGCCTGACCCTCCCACGTTTCCGTACACACACCTGTGCCCTAAGCCTTGCCGTTCCCTAACCCTAACCCTAGCCCGGAACGGAAACCCACCACCAACCCTACAACTTACCGACAAGCCGTAGCCTACTCCTGGCTCATACTCTGGCACTGACCCGTGCGTCAGCACGTAGCCTGTCCCTCCCACGTTTCTGTACCCTCACCAGTGCCCTAAGCCTTGCCGTTCCCTAACCATAACCCTAGCCCGGAATGGAAACCCATCACCAGCCATACACCTTACCCTACGCCGTAGCCTACTCCTGGACTGTACGCTGCCACTGACCTGTGCGTCAGCACGTAGCCTGACCCTCCCACGTTTCCGTACCCTCACCTGTGCCCGAAGCCTTGCCGTTCCCTAACCCTAACCCTAGCCCGGAACGGAAACCCACCACCGGCCGAACACCTTACCCTACGCCGTAGCCTATTCCTGGCCCGTACTCTGGCACTGACCCGTGCGTCAGCACGTAGCCTGACCCTTCCACGTTTCCGTACCCTCACCTGTGCCCTAAGCCTTGCCGTTCCCTAACCCTAACCCTAGCCCGGAAGAGAAACCCACCACCAGCCCTACAACTTACCCCCAAGCCTTACCCTACTCCTGGCCCGTACGCTGGCACTGACCCGTGCGTCAGCACGTAGCCTGACCCTCCCACGTTTCCGTACCCTCACCTGTGCTCTAAGCCTTGCCGTTCCCTAACCCTAACCCTAGCCCGGAACGGAAACACACCACCAGCCCTACACCTTACCCCCAAGCCGTAGCCTACTCCTGGCCCGTACGCTGGCACTGACCCGTGCGTCAGCACGTAGCCTGACCCTCCCACTTTTCCGTACCCTCACCTGTGCCCTAAGCCTTGCCGTTCACTAACCCTAACCCTAGCCCGGAACGGAAACCCACCACCAGCCCTACACCTTACCCTATGCCGTAGCCTACTCCTGGCCCGTACGCTGGCACTGACCCTTGCGTCAGCACGTAGCCTGACACTCCCACGTTTCCGTACCCTCACCTGTGCCCTAAGCCTTGCCGTTCCCTAACCCTAACCCTAGCCCGGAACGGAAACCCACCACCAGCCCTACACCTTACCCCCAAGCCGTAGCCTACTCCTGGCCCGTACGCTGGCACTGACCCGTGCGTCAGCACGTAGCCTGACTCTCCCACGTTTCCGTACCCTCACCTCTGCCCTAAGCCTTGCCGTTCCCTAACGCTAACCCTAGCCCGGAACGGAAACTCACCACCAGCCCTACACCTTACCCTATGCCGTAGCCTACTCCTGTCCCGTATGCTGGCACTGACCCGTGCGTCAGCACGTAGCCTGACCCTCCCACGTTTCTGTACCCTCACCTGTGCCCTAAGCCTTGCCGTTCCCTAACCCTAAACCTAGCCCGGAATGGATACCCACCACCAGCCCTACACCTTACCCCCAAGCCGTAGCCTACTCATGGCCCGTACGCTGGCACTGACCCGTGCGTCAAGACGTAGCCTGACCCTCCCACGTTTCTGTGCCCTCAACTGTGCACTAAGCCTTGCCGTTCCCTAACCCTAACCCTAGACCGGAACGGAAACCCACCACCAGCCCTACCACTTACCCCCAAGCCGTACCCTACTCCTGGCCCGTACGCTGGCACTGACCCGTGCGTCAGCACGTACCCTGACCCCCCCACGTTTCCGTACCCTCACCTGTGCCCTAAGCCTTGCCGTTCCCTAACCCTAACCCTAGCCCGGAACGGAAACCCACCACCAGCCCTACACCTTACCCTACGCCGTAGCCTACTCCTGGCCCGTACGCTGGCACTGACCCGTGCGTCAGCACGTAGCCTGACCTTCCCACGTTTCCGTACCCTCACCTGTGCCCTAAGCCTTGACGTTCCCTAACCCTAACCCTAGCCCGGAACGGAAACCCACCAACAGCCCTACAACTTACCCCCAAGCCGTCGCCTATTCCTGGCCCGTACGGTGGCACTGACCCGTGCGTCAGCACGTAGCCTGACCCTCCCACGTTTCCGTACCCTCACCTGTGCCCTAAGCCTTGCCATTCCCTAACCCTAACCCTAGCCCGGAACGGAAACCCACCACCAGCCCTACACCTTACCCCCAAGCCGTAGCCTACTCCTGGCCCGTACGCTGGCACTGACCCGTGCGTCAGCACCTAGCCTGACCCTCCCACGTTTCCGTACCCTCACCTGTGCTCTAAGCCTTGCCGTTCCCTAACCCTAACCCTAGCACGGAACGGAAACCCACCACCAGCCCTACAGCTTTCCCTTCGCCGTAGCCTACTCCTGGCCCGTACGCTGGCACTGACCCGTGCGTCAGCACGTAGCCTGACCCTCCCACGTTTCCGTACACTCACCTGTGCCCTAAGCCTTGCCATTCCCTAACCCTAACCCTAGCCCGGAACGGAAACCCACCACCAGCCCTACACCTTACCCCCAAGCCGTAGCCTACTCCTGGCCCGTACGCTGGCACTGACCCGTGCGTCAGCACGTAGCCTGACCCTCCCACGTTTCCGTACCCTCACCTGTGCTCTAAGCCTTGCCGTTCCCTAACCCTAACCCTAGCACGGAACGGAAACCCACCACCAGCCCTACACCTTACCCCCAAGCCGTAGCCTACTCCTGGCCCGTACGCTGGCACTGACCCGTGCGTCAGCACGTAGCCTGACCCTCCCACGTTTCCGTACCCTCACCTGTGCCCTAAGCCTTGACGTTCCCTAACCCTAACCCTAGCCCTGAACGGAAACCCACCACCAGCCCTACAACTTACCCCCAAGCCGTCGCCTATTCCTGGCCCGTACGCTGGCGCTGACCCGTACGTCAGCACGTACCCTGACCCTCCCACGTTTCCGTACACACACCTGTGCCCTAAGCCTTCCCGTTCCCTAACCCTAACCCTAGCCCGGAACGGAAACCCACCACCAACCCTACAACTTACCGACAAGCCGTAGCCTACTCCTGGCTCGTACTCTGGCACTGACCCGTGCGTCAGCACGTAGCCTGTCCCTCCCACGTTTCTGTACCCTCACCAGTGCCCTAAGCCTTGCCGTTCCCTAACCATAACCCTAGCCCGGAATGGAAACCCATCACCAGCCATACACCTTACCCTACGCCGTAGCCTACTCCTGGCCTGTACGCTGGCACTGACCTGTGCGTCAGCACGTAGCCTGACCCTCCCACGTTTCCGTACCCTCACCTGTGCCCGAAGCCTTGCCGTTCCCTAACCCTAACCCTAGCCCGGAACGGAAACCCACCACCGGCCGAACACCTTACCCTACGCCGTAGCCTATTCCTGGCCCGTACGCTGGCACTAAACCGTGCGTCAGCACGTAGCCTGACCCTTCCACGTTTCCGTACCCTCACCTGTGCCCTAAGCCTTGCCGTTCCCTAACCCTAACCCTAGCCCGGAACAGAAACCCACCACCAGCCCTACAACTTACCCCCAAGCCTTACCCTACTCCAGGCCCGTACGCTGGCACTGACCCGTGCGTCAGCACGTAGCCTGACTCTCCCACGTTTCCGTACCCTCACCTGTGCCCTAAGCCTTGCCGTTCCCTAACCCTAACCCTAGCCCGGAACGGAAACACACCAACAGCCCTACACCTTACCCCCAAGCCGTAGCCTACTCCTGGCCCGTACGCTGGCACTGACCCGTGCGTCAGCACGTAGCCTGACCCTCCCACGTTTCCGTACCCTCACCTGTGCCCTAAGCCTTGCCGTTCCCTATCGCTAACCCTAGCCCAGAACGGAAACCCACCAACAGCCCTACACCTTACCCTATGCCGTAGCCTACTCCTGTCCCGTACGCTGGCACTGACCCGTGCGTCAGCACGTAGCCTGACCCTCCCACGTTTCCGTACCCTCACCTGTGCCCTAAGCTTTGCCGTTCCCTAACCCTAACCCTAGCCCGGAACGGAAACCCACCAACAGCCCTACACCTTACCCCCAAGCCGTACCCTACTCCTGGCCCGTACGCTGGCACTGACCCGTGCGTCAGCACGTACCCTGACCCTCCCACGTTTCCGTACCCTCACCTGTGCCCTAAGCCTTGACGTTCCCTAACCCTAACCCTAGCCCGGAACGGAAACCCACCACCAGCCCTACAACTTACCCCCAAGCCGTCGCCTATTCCTGGCCCGTACGGTGGCACTGACCCGTGCGTCAGCACGTAGCCTGACCCTCCCAAGTTTCCACACCCTCACCTGTGCACTAAGCCTTGCCGTTCCCTAACCCTAACCCTAGCCCGGAACGGAAACCCACCACCAGCACTACACCTTACCGTACGCCATAGCCTACTCCTGGCCCGTACGCTGGCACTGACCCGTGTGTCAGCACGTAGCATGACCCTCACACGTTTCGGTACCCTCAAATGTGCCCGAAGCCTTGCCGTTCCCTAACCCTAACCCTAGCCCAGAACGGAAACCCACCACCAGCCCTACACCTTACCCTACGCAGTAGCCTACTCCTGGCCCGTACGCTGGCACTGACCCGTGCGTCAGCACGTAGCCTGACCCTCCCACGTTTCCGTACCCTCACCTGTGCCCTAAGCCTTGCCGTTCCCTAACCCTAACCCTAGCCCGGAACGGAAACCCACAACCAGCCTTACACCTTACCCTACGCCGTAGCCTACTCCTGGCCCGTACGCTGGCACTGACCCGTGCGTCAGCACGTAGCCTGACCCTCCCACGTTTCCGTACCCTCACCTGTGCCCTAAGCCTTGCCGTTCCCTAACCCTAACCCTAGCCCGGAACGGAAACCCACCCCCAGCCCTACACCTTACCCCCAAGCCGTAGACTACTCCTGGCCTGTACGCTGGCACTGACCCGTGCATCAGCACGTAGCCTGACCCTCCCACGTTTCTGTACCCTCACCTGTGCCCTAAGCCTTGCCGTTCCCTAACCCTAACCCTAGCCCGGAACGGAAACCCACCACCAGCCCTACACCTTACCCACAAGCCGTAGCCTACACCTGGCCGGTACGCTGGCACTGACCCGTGCATCAGCACGTAGCCTGACCCTCCCACGTTTCCGTACCATTACCTGTGCCCTAAGCCTTGCCGTTCCCTAACCCTAACGCTAGCCTGGAACGGAAACCCACCACCAGCCCTACACCTTACCCTACGCCGTAGCCTACTCCTGTCCCGTACGCTGGCACTGACCCGTGCGTCAGCACGTACCCTGACCCTCCCACGTTTCCGTACCCTCACCTGTGCCCTAAGCCTTGCCGTTCCCTAACCCTAACCCTAGCCCGGAACGGAAACCCACCACCAGCCCTACACCTTACCCTACGCCGTAGCCTACTCCTGGCCCGTACGCTGGCACTGACCCGTGCGTCAGCACGTAGCCTGACCCTCCCACGTTTCCGTACCCTCACCTGTGCCCTAAGCCTTGCCGTTCCCTAACCCTAACCCTAGCCCGGAATGGAAACCAACCACCAGCCCTACAACTTACCCCCAAGCCGTCGCCTATTCCTGACCCGTACGCTGGCACTGACCCGTGTGTCAGCACGTAGCCTGACCCTCCCACGTTTCCGTACCATCACCTGTGCCCTAAGCCTTGCCGTTCCCTAACCCTAACCATAGCCCGGAACGGAAACCCACCACCAGCCCTACACCTTACCCACAAGCCGTAGCCTACACCTGGCCGGTACGCTGGCACTGACCCGTGCGTCAGCACATAGCCTGACCCTCCCACGTTTCCGTACCCTCACCTGTGCCCTAAGCCTTGCCGTTCCCTAACCCTAACCCTAGCCCGGAACGGAAACCCACCACCAGCCCTACACCTTAACCCCAAGCCGTAGACTACTCCTGGCCTGTACGCTGGCACTGACCCGTGCATCAGCACGTAGCCTGACCCTCCCACGTTTCCGTACCCTCACCTGTGCCCTAAGCCTTGCCGTTCCCTAACCCTAACCCTAGCCCGGAACGGAAACCCACCACCAGCCCTACACCTTACCCACAAGCCGTAGCCTACATCTGGCCGGTACGCTGGCACTGACCCGTGCGTCAGCACGTAGCCTGACCCTCCCACGTTTCCGTACCCTCACCTGTGCCGTAAGCCTTGCCGTTCCCTAACCCTAACCCTAGCCCGGAACGGAAACCCACCACCAGCCCTATACCTTACCCGACGCCGTAGCCTACTCCTGTCCCGTACGCTGGCACTGACCCGTGCGTCAGCACGTAGCCTGACCCTCCCACATTTCCGTACCCTCACCTGTGCCCTAAGCCTTGCCGTTCCCTAACCCTAACCCTAGCCCGGAACGGAAACCCACCACCAGCCCTACAACATACCCCCAAGCTGTAGCCTACTCCTGGCCCGTACGCTGGCACTGACCCGTGCGTCAGCACGTAGCCTGACCCTCCCACGTTTCCGTACCCTCACCTGTGCCCGAAGCCTTGCCGTTCCCTAACCCTAACCCTAGCCCGGAACGGAAACCCACCACCAGCCCTACAACTTACCCCCAAGCCGTAGCCTACAACTGGCCCGTACGCTGGCACTGACCCTTGCGTCAGCACGTAGCCTGACCCTCCCACGTTTCCGTACCCTCACCTGTGCCCTAAGCCTTGCCGTTCCCTAACCCTAACCCTAGCCCGGAACGGAAACCCACCACCAGCCCTACACCTTACCCACAAGCCGTAGCCTACACCTGGCCGGTACGCTGGCACTGACCCGTGCATCAGCACGTAGCCTGACCCTCCCACGTTTCCGTACCCTCACCTGTGCCCTAAGCCTTGCCGTTCCCTAACCCTAACCCTAGCCCGGAACGGAAACCCACCACCAGCCCTACAACTTACCCCCAAGCTGTAGCCTACTCCTGGCCCGTACGCTGGCACTGACCCGTGCGTCAGCACGTAGCCTGACCCTCCCACGTTTCCGTACCCTTAGCTGTGCCCTAAGCCTTGCCGTTCCCTAACCCTAACCCTCGCCCGGAACGGAAACCCACCACCAGCCCTACACCTTACCCCCAAGCCGTAGCCTACTCCTGGCCCGTACGCTGGCACTGACCCGTGCGTCACCACGTGGCCTGACCCTCCCACGTTTCCGTACCCTCACCTGTGCCCTAAGCCTTGCCGTTCCCTAACCCTAACCCTAGCCTGGAACGGAAACCCACCACCAGCCCTACAACTTACCCACAAGCCGTAGCCTACACCTGGCCGGTAGGCTGGCACTGACCCGTGCGTCAGCACGTAGCCTGACCCTCCCACGTTTCCGTACACACACCTGTGCCCTAAGCCTTCCCGTTCCCTAACCCTAACCCTAGCCCGGAACGGAAACCCACCACCAACCCTACAACTTACCGACAAGCCGTAGCCTACTCCTGGCTCGTACTCTGGCACTGACCCGTGCGTCAGCACGTAGCCTCTCCCTCCCACGTTTCTGTACCCTCACCAGTGCCCTAAGCCTTGCCGTTCCCTAACCATAACCCTAGCCCGGAATGGAAACCCATCACCAGCCATACACCTTACCCTACGCCGTAGCCTACTCCTGGCCTGTACGCTGGCACTGACCTGTGCGTCAGCACGTAGCCTGACCCTCCCACGTTTCCGTACCCTCACCTGTGCCCGAAGCCTTGCCGTTCCCTAACCCTAACCCTAGCCCGGAACGGAAACCCACCACCGGCCGAACACCTTACCCTACGCCGTAGCCTATTCCTGGCCCGTACGCTGGCACTGACCCGTGCGTCAGCACGTAGCCTGACCCTTCCACGTTTCCGTACCCTCACCTGTGCCCTAAGCCTTGCCGTTCCCTAACCCTAACCCTAGCCCTGAACAGAAACCCACCACCTGCCCTACAACTTACCCCCAAGCCTTACCCTACTCCTGGCCCGTACGCTGGCACTGACCCGTGCGTCAGCACGTAGCCTGACCCTCCCACGTTTCCGTACCCTCACCTGTGCTCTAAGCCTTGCCGTTCCCTAACCCTAACCCTAGCCCGGAACGGAAACACACCACCAGCCCTACACCTTACCCCCAAGCCGTAGCCTACTCCTGGCCCGTACGCTGGCACTGACCCGTGCGTCAGCACGTAGCCTGACCCTCCCACTTTTCCGTACCCTCACCTGTGCCCTAAGCCTTGCCGTTCACTAACCCTAACCCTAGCCCGGAACGGAAACCCACCACCAGCCCTACACCTTACGCTATGCCGTAGCCTACTCCTGGCCCGTACGCTGGCACTCACCCTTGCGTCAGCACGTAGCCTGACCCTCCCACGTTTCCGTACCCTCACCTGTGCCCTAAGCCTTGCCGTTCCCTAACCCTAACCCTAGCCCGGAACGGAAACCCACCACCAGCCCTACACCTTACCCCCAAGCCGTAGCCTACTCCTGGCCCGTACGCTGGCACTGACCCGTGCGTCAGCACGTAGCCTGACTCTCCCACGTTTCCGTACCCTCACCTGTGCCCGAAGCCTTGCCGTTCCCTAACGCTAACCCTAGCCCGGAACGGAAACTCACCACCAGCCCTACACCTTACCCTATGCCGTAGCCTACTCCTGTCCCGTACGCTGGCACTGACCCGTGCGTCAGCACGTAGCCTGACACTCCCACGTTTCTGTACCCTCACCTGTGCCCTAAGCCTTGCCGTTCCCTCACCCTAAACCTAGCCCGGAATGGATACCCACCACCAGCCCTACACCTTACCCCCAAGCCGTAGCCTACTCATGGCCCGTACGCTGGCACTGACCCGTGCGTCACCATGTAGCCTGACACTCCCACGTTTCTGTGCCCTCAACTGTGCACTAAGCCTTGCCGTTCCCTAACCCTAACCCTAGCCCGGAACGGAAAACCACCACCTGCCCTACCACTTACCCCCAAGCCGTACCCTACTCCTGGCCCGTACGCTGGCACTGACCCGTGCGTCAGCACGTACGCTGACCCCCCCACGTTTCCGTACCCTCACCTGTGCCCTAAGCCTTGCCGTTCCCTAACCCTAACCGTAGCCCGGAACGGAAACCCACCACCAGCCCTACACCTTACCCTACGCCGTAGCCTACTCCTGGCCCGTACGCTGGCACTGACCCGTGCGTCAGCACGTAGCCTGACCCTCCCACGTTTCCGTACCCTCACCTGTGCCCTAAGCCTTGACGTTCCCTAACCCTAACCCTAGCCCGGAACAGAAACCCTCCACCAGCCCTACAACTTACCCCCAAGCCGTCGCCTATTCCTGGCCCGTACGGTGGCACTGACCCGTGCATCAGCACGTTGCCTGACCCTCCCACGTTTCCGTACCCTCACCTGTGCCCTAAGCCTTGCCATTCCCTAACCCTAACCCTAGCCCGGAACGGAAACCCACCAGCAGCCCTACACCTTACCCCCAAGCCGTAGCCTACTCCTGGCCCGTACGCTGGCACTGACCCGTGCGTCAGCACGTAGCCTGACCCTCCCACGTTTCCGTACCCTCACCTGTGCTCTAAGCCTTGCCGTTCCCTAACCCTAACCCTAGCACGGAACGGAAACCCACCACCAGCCCTACAGCTTACCCTTCGCCGTAGCCTACTCCTGGCCCGTACGCTGGCACTGACCCGTGCGTCAGCACGTAGCCTGACCCTCCCACGTTTCCGTACCCTCACCTGTGCCCTAAGCCTTGACGTTCCCTAACCCTAACCCTAACCCGGAACGGAAACCCACCACCAGCCCTACAACTTACCCCCAAGCCGTCGCCTATTCCTGGCCCGTACGCTGGCTCTGACCCGTGCGTCAGCACGTAGCCTGACCCTCCCACGTTTCCGTACACACACCTGTGCCCTAAGCCTTGCCGTTCCCTAACCCTAACCCTAGCCCGGAACGGAAACCCACCACCAACCCTACAACTTACCGACAAGCCGTAGCCTACTCCTGCCTCGTACTCTGGCACTGACCCGTGCGTCAGCACTTAGCCTGTCCCTCCCACGTTTCTGTACCCTCACCAGTGCCCTAAGCCTTGCCGTTCCCTAACCATAACCCTAGCCCGGAATGGAAACCCATCACCAGCCATACACCTTACCCTACGCCTTAGCCTACTCCTGGCCTGTACGCTGGCACTGACCTGTGCGTCAGCACGTAGCCTGACCCTCCCACGTTTCCGTACCCTCACCTGTGCCCGAAGCCTTGCCGTTCCTTAACCCTAACCCTAGCCCGGAACGGAAACCCACCACCGGCCGAACACCTTACCCTACGCCGTAGCCTATTCCTGGCCCGTACGCTGGCACTGACCCGTGCATCAGCACGTAGCCTGACCCTCCCACGTTTCCGTACCCTCACCTGTGCCCTAAGCCTTGCCGTTCCCTATCCCTAACCCTAGCACGGAACGGAAACCCACCACCAGCCCTACAGCTTACCCTTCGCCGTAGCCTACTCCTGGCCCGTACGCTGGCACTGACCCGTGCGTCAGCACATAGCCTGACCCTCCCAAGTTTCCGTACCCTCACCTGTGCCCTAAGCCTTGCCATTCCCTAACCCTAACCCTAGCCCGGAACGGAAACCCACCACCAGCCCTACACCTTACCCCCAAGCCGTAGCCTACTCCTGGCCCGTACGCTGGCACTGACCCGTGTGTCAGCACGTAGCCTGACCCTCCCACGTTTCCACACCCTCACCTGTGCACTAAGCCTTGCCGTTCCCTAACCCTAACCCTAGCCCGGAACGGAAACCCACCACCAGCACTACACCTTACCCTACTCCATAGCCTACTCCTGGCCCGTACGCTGGCACTGACCCGTGTGTCAGCACGTAGCATGACCCTCACACGTTTCCGTACCCTCAAATGTGCCCGAAGCCTTGCCGTTCCCTAACCCTAACCCTAGCCCGGAACGGAAACCCACCACCAGCCCTACACCTTACCCTACGCAGTAGCCTACTCCTGGCCCGTACGCTGGCACTGAACCGTGCGTCAGCACGTAGCCTGACCCTCCCACGTTTCCGTACCCTCACCTGTGCCCTAAGCCTTGACGTTCCCTAACCCTAACCCTAGCCCGAAACGGAAACCCACCACCAGCCCTACACCTTACCCCCAAGCCGTAGACTACTCCTGGCCTGTACGCTGGCACTGACCCGTGCATCAGCACGTAGCCTGACCCTCCCACGTTTCCACACCCTCACCTGTGCACTAAGCCTTGCCGTTCCCTAACCCTAACCCTAGCCCGGAACGGAAACCCACCACCAGCCCTACCACTTACCCCCAAGCCGTACCCTACTACTGGCCCGTACGCTGGCACTGACCCGTGCGTCAGCACGTACCCTGACCCTCCCACGTTTCCGTACCCTCACCTGTGCCCTAAGCCTTGCCGTTCCCTAACCCTAACCCTAGCCCGGAACGGAAACCCACCACCAGCCCTACACCTTACCCTACGTCGTAGCCTAGTCCTGGCCCGTACGCTGGCACTGACCCCTGCGTCAGCACGTAGCCTGACCCTCCCACGTTTCCGTACCCTCACCTGTGCCCTAATCCTTGCCGTTCCCTAACCCTAACCCTAGCCCGGAATGGAAACACACCACCAGCCCTACAACTTACCCCCAAGCCGTCGCCTATTCGTGGCCCGTACGCTGGCACTGACCCGTGCATCAGCACGTAGCCTGACCCTCCCACGTTTCCGTACCCTCACCTGTGCCCTAAGCCTTGCCGTTCCCTAACCCTAACCCTAGCCCGGAACGGAAACTCACCACCAGCCCTACAACTTACCCCCAAGCCGTAGCCTACTCCTGGCCCGTACGCTGGCACTGACCCGTGCGTCAGCACGTAGCCTGACCCTCCCACGTTTCCGTACCCTCACCTGTGCTCTAAGCCTTGCCGTTCCCTAACCCTAACCCTAGCACGGAACGGAAACCCACCACCAGCCCTACAACTTACCCTTCGCCGTAGCCTACTCCTGGCCCGTACGCTGGCACTGACCCGTGCGTCAGCACGTAGCCTGACCCTCCCACGTTTCCGTACCCTCACCTGTGCCCTAAGCCTTGCCATTCCCTAACCCTAACCCTAGCCCGGAACGGAAACCCACCACCAGCCCTACACCTTACCCCCAAGCCGTAGCCTAATCCTGGCCCGTACGCTGGCACTGACTCGTGCGTCAGCACGTAGCCTGACCCTCCTACGTTTCCGTACCCTCACGTGTGCCCTAAGCCTTGCCGTTCCCTAACCCTAACACTCGCCCGGAACGGAAACCCACCACCAGCCATACACCTTACCCTACGCCGTAGCCTACTCCTGGACTGTACGCTGGCACTGACCTGTGCGTCAGCACGTAGCGTGACCCTCCCACGTTTCCGTACCCTCACCTGTGCCCGAAGCCTTGCCGTTCCCTAACCCTAACCCTAGCCCGGAACGGAAACCCACCACCGGCCGAACACCTTACCCTACGCCGTAGCCTATTCCTGGCCCGTACGCTGGCACTGACCCGTGCGTCAGCACGTAGCCTGACCCTTCCACGTTTCCGTACCCTCACCTGTGCCCTAAGCCTTGCCGTTCCCTAACCCTAACCCTAGCCCGGAACAGAAACCCACCACCAGCCCTACAACTTACCCCCAAGCCTTACCCTACTCCTGGCCCGTACGCTGGCACTGACCCGTGCGTCAGCACGTAGCCTGACCCTCCCACGTTTCCGTACCCTCACCTGTGCTCTAAGCCTTGCCGTTCCCTAACCCTAACCCTAGCCCGGAACGGAAACACACCACCAGCCCTACACCTTACCCCCAAGCCGTAGCCTACTCCTGGCCCGTACGCTGGCACTGACCCGTGCGTCAGCACGTAGCCTGACCCTCCCACTTTTCCGTACCCTCACCTGTGCCCTAAGCCTTGCCGTTCACTAACCCTAATCCTAGCCCGGAACGGAAACCCACCACCAGCCCTACACCTTACCCTATGCCGTAGCCTACTCCTGGCCCGTACGCTGGCACTGACCCTTGCGTCAGCACGTAGCCTGACACTCCCACGTTTCCGTACCCTCACCTGTGCCCTAAGCCTTGCCGTTCCCTAACCCTAACCCTAGCCCGGAACGGAAACCCACCACCAGCCCTACACCTTACCCCCAAGCCGTAGCCTACTCCTGGCCC
The DNA here is from genome assembly GCF_964341445.2 of Mesoplodon mirus. NCBI lineage: Eukaryota > Metazoa > Chordata > Mammalia > Artiodactyla > Ziphiidae > Mesoplodon > Mesoplodon mirus. The sequence continues at coordinate 1,423,339 of NW_028295736.1, forward strand.
GTACGCTGGCACTGACCCGTGCGTCAGCACGTAGCCTGACTCTCCCACGTTTCCGTACCCTCACCTGTGCCCTAAGCCTTGCCGTTCCCTAACGCTAACCCTAGCCCGGAACGGAAACTCACCACCAGCCCTACACCTTACCCTATGCCGTAGCCTACTCCTGTCCCGTACGCTGGCACTGACCCGTGCGTCAGCACGTAGCCTGACCCTCCCACGTTTCTGTACCCTCACCTGTGCCCTAAGCCTTGCCGTTCCCTAACCCTAAACCTAGCCCGGAATGGATACCCACCACCAGCCCTACACCTTACCCCCAAGCCGTAGCCTACTCATGGCCCACACGCTGGCACTGACCCGTGCGTCACCACGTAGCCTGACCCTCCCACGTTTCTGTGCCCTCAACTGTGCACTAAGCCTTGCCGTTCCCTAACCCTAACCCTAGCCCGGAACGGAAACCCACCACCAGCCCTACCACTTACCCCCAAGCCGTACCCTACTCCTGGCCCGTACGCTGGCACTGACCCGTGCGTCAGCACGTACCCTGACCCCCCCACGTTTCCGTACCCTCACCTGTGCCCTAAGCCTTGCCGTTCCCTAACCCTAACCCTAGCCCGGAACGGAAACCCACCACCAGCCCTACACCTTACCCTACGCCGTAGCCTACTCCTGGCCCGTACGCTGACACTGACCCGTGCGTCAGCACGTAGCCTGACCTTCCCACGTTTCCGTACCCTCACCTGTGCCCTAAGCCTTGACGTTCCCTAACCCTAACCCTAGCCCGGAACGGAAACCCACCACCAGCCCTACAACTTACCCGCAAGCCGTCGCCTATTCCTGGCCCGTACGGTGGCACTGACCCGTGCGTCAGCACGTAGCCTGACCCTCCCACGTGTCCGTACCCTCACCTGTGCCCTAAGCCTTGCCATTCCCTAACCCTAACCCTAGCCCGGAACGGAAACCCACCACCAGCCCTACACCTTACCCCCAAGCCGTAGCCTACTCCTGGCCCGTACGCTGGCACTGACCCGTGCGTCAGCACGTAGCCTGACCCTCCCACGTTTCCGTACCCTCACCTGTGCTCTAAGCCTTGCCGTTCCCTAACCCTAACCCTAGCACGGAACGGAAACCCACCACGAGCCCTACAGCTTACCCTTCGCCGTAGCCTACTTCTGGCCCGTACGCTGGCACTGACCCGTGCGTCAGCACGTAGCCTGACCCTCCCACGTTTCCGTACCCTCACCTGTGCCCTAAGCCTTGCCATTCCCTAACCCTAACCCTAGCCCGGAACGGAAACCCACCACCAGCCCTACACCTTACCCCCAAGCCGTAGCCTACTCCTGGCTCGTACTCTGGCACTGACCCATGCGTCAGCACGTAGCCTGTCCCTCCCACGTTTCTGTACCCTCACCAGTGCCCTAAGCCTTGCCGTTCCCTAACCATAACCCTAGCCCGGAATGGAAACCCATCACCAGCCATACACCTTACCCTACGCCGTAGCCTACTCCTGGCCTGTACGCTGGCACTGACCTGTGCGTCAGCACGTAGCCTGACCCTCCCACGTTTCCGTACCCTCACCTGTGCCCGAAGCCTTGCCGTTCCCTAACCCTAACCCTAGCCCGGAACGGAAACCCACCACCGGCCGAACACCTTACCCTACGCCGTAGCCTATTCCTGGCCCGTACGCTGGCACTGACCCGTGCGTCAGCACGTAGCCTGACCCTTCCACGTTTCCGTACCCTCACCTGTGCCCTAAGCCTTGCCGTTCCCTAACCCTAACCCTAGCCCGGAACGGAAACCCACCACCAGCCCTACAACTTACCCCCAAGCCTTACCCTACTCCTGGCCCGTACGCTGGCACTGACCCGTGCGTCAGCACGTAGCCTGACCCTCCCACGTTTCCGTACCCTCACCTGTGCCCTAAGCCTTGCCGTTCCCTAACTCTAACCCTAGCCCGGAACGGAAACACACCAACAGCCCTACACCTTACCCCCAAGCCGTAGCCTACTCCTGGCCCGTACGCTGGCACTGACCCGTGCGTCAGCACGTAGCCTGACCCTCCCACGTTTCCGTACCCTCACCTGTGCCCTAAGCCTTGCCGTTCCCTAACCCTAACCCTAGCCCGGAACGGAAACCCACCACCAGCCCTACAACTTACCCCCAAGCTGTAGCCTACTCCTGGCCCGTACGCTGGCACTGACCCGTGCGTCAGCACGTAGCCTGACCCTCCCACGTTTCCGTACCCTCACCTGTGCCCTAAGCCTTGCCGTTCCCTAACCCTAACCCTAGCCCGGAACGGAAACCCACCACCAGCCCTACAACTTACCCCCAAGACATAGCCTACAACTGGCCCGTACGCTGGCACTGACCCTTCGGTCAGCACGTAGCCTGACCCTCCCACGTTTCCGTACCCTCACCTGTGCCCTAAGCCTTGCCGTTCCCTAACCCTAATCCTAGCCTGGAACGGAAACCCACCACCAGCACTACACCTTACCCACAAGCCGTAGCCTACACCTGGCCGTACGCTGGCACTGACCCGTGCATCAGCACGTAGCCTGACCCTCCCACGTTTCCGTACCCTCACCTGTGCCCTAAGCCTTGCCGTTCCCTAACCCTAACCCTAGTCCGGAACGGAAACCCACCACCAGCCCTACAACTTACCCCCAAGCTGTAGCCTACTCCAGGCCCGTACGCTGGCACTGAACCGTGCGTCAGCACGTAGCCTGACCCTCCCACGTTTCCGTACACTCAGCTGTGCCCTAAGCCTTGCCGTTCCCTAACCCTAACCCTAGCCCGGAACGGAAACCCACCACCAGCCCTACACCTTACCCACAAGCCGTAGCCTACACCTGGCCGGTACGCTGGCACTGACCCGTGCGTCAGCACGTAGCCTGAAACTCCCACGTTTCCGTACCCTCACCTGTGCCCTAAGCCTTGCCGTTCCCTAACCCTAACCCTAGCCCGGAACGAAAACCCACCACCAGCCCTACACCTTACCCCCAAGCCGTAGCCTACTCCTGGCCCGTACGCTGGCACTAACCCGTGCGTCAGCACGTAGCCTCACCCTCCCACGTTTCCGTACCCTCACCTGTGCCCTAAGCCTTGCCGTTCCCTAACCCTAACCCTAGCCCAGAACGGAAACCCACCACCAGACCTACACCTTACCCCCAATTTGTAGCCTACTCCTGGTCCGTACGCTGGCACTGACCCGTGCGTCAGCACGTAGCCTGACCCTCCCACGTTTCCGTACCCTCACCTGTGCCCTAAGCCTTGCCGTTCCCTAACCCTAACCCTAGCCCGGAACGGAAACCCACCACCAGCCCTACACCTTACCCTACGCCGTAGCCTACTCCTGGCCCGTACGCTGGCACTGACCCGTGCGTCAGCACGTAGCCTGACCCTCCCACGTTTCCATACCCTCACCTGTGCCCTAAGCCTTGCCGTTCCCTAACCCTAAGCCTAGCCTGGAACGGAAACCCACAACCAGCCCTAGACCTTAACCTATGCCGTAGCCTACTCCTGGCCCGTACGCTGGCACTGACCCGTGCGTCAGCACGTAGCCTGACCCTCCCACGTTTCCGTACACTCACCTGTGCCCTAAGCCTTGCCGTTCCCTAACCCTAACCCTAGCCCGGAACGGAAACCCACCACCAGCCCTACACCTTACCCCCAAGCCGTAGCCTACTCCTGGCCCGTACGCTGGCACTGACCCGTTTGTCAGCACGTAGCCTGACCCTCCCACGTTTCCGTACCCTCACCTGTGCCCTAAGCCTTGCCGTTCCCTAACCCTAACCCTAGCCCGGAACGGAAACCCACCACCAGCCCTACAACTTACCCACAAGCCGTAGCCTACACCTGGCCGGTACGCTGGCACTGACCAGTGCGTCAGCACGTAGCCTGACCCTCCCACGTTTCCGTGCCCACACCTGTGCCCTAAGCCTTGCCGTTCCCTAACCCTAACCCTAGCCTGGAACGGAAACCCACCACCAGCCCCACACCTTACCCTACGCCGTAACCTACTCCTGGCCCGTACGCTGGCACTGACCCGTGCGTCAGCACGTAGCCTGACCCTCCCACGTTTCCGTACCCTCACCTGTGCCCTAAGCCTTGCCGTTCCCTAACCCTAACCCTAGCCCTGAACGGAAACCCACCACCAGCCCTACAACTTACCCCCAAGCTGTAGCCTACTCCTGGCCCGTACACTGGCACTGACCCGTGCGTCAGCACGTAGCCTGACCCTCCCACGTTTCCGTACCCTCACCTGTGCCCTAAGCCTTGCCGTTCCCTAACCCTAACCCTAGCCCGGAACAGAAACCCACTACCAGCCCTACAACTTACCCCCAAGCCGTAGCCTACACCTGGCCCGTACACTGGCACTGACCCTTGCGTCAGCACGTAGCCTGACCCTCCCACGTTTCCGTACCCTCACCTGTGCCCTAAGTCTTGCCGTTCCCTAACCGTAACCCTAGCCCGGAACGGAAACCCACCACCAGCCCTACACCTTACCCTATTCCGTAGCCTACTCCTGACCCATACGCTGGCACTGACCCGTGCTTCAGCACGTAGCCTGAACCTCCCACGTTTCCGTACCCTCACCTGTGCCCGAAGGCTTGCCGTTCCCTAACCCTAACCCTAGCCCGGAACGGAAACCCACCACCATCCCTAAACCTTACCCCCAAGCCATAGCCTACTCTGGCCCGTACGCTGGCATGACCTGTGCGTCAGCACGTAGCCTGACCCTCCCACGTTTCCGTACCCTCACCTGTGCCCTAAGCCTTGCCGTTCCCTAACCCTAACCCTAGCCAGGAACGGAAACCCACCACCAGCCCTACACCTTACCCCCAAGCCGTAGCCTACTCCTGGCCCGTACGCTGGCACTGACCCATGCGTCAGCACGTAGCCTGACCCTCCCACGTTTCCGTACCCTCACCTGTGCCCTAAGCCTTGCCGTTCCCTAACCCTAACCCTAGCCCGGAACGGAAACCCACCACCAGCCCTACACCTTACCCCCAATTTGTAGCCTACTCCTGGTCCGTACGCTGGCACTGACCCGTGCGTCAGCACGTAGCCTGACCCTCCCACGTTTCCGTACCCTCACCTGTGCCCTAAGCCTTGCCGTTCCCTAACCCTAACCCTAGCCCGGAACGGAAACCCACCACCAGCCCTACACCTTACCCTACGCCGTATCCTACTCCTGGCCCGTACGCTGGCACTGACCAGTGCGTCAGCACGTAGCCTGACCCTCCCACGTTTCCATACCCTCACCTGTGCCCTAAGCCTTGCCGTTCCCTAACCCTAAGCCTAGCCCGGAACGGAAACCCACAACCAGCCCTAGACCTTAACCTATGCCGTAGCCTACTCCTGGCCCGTACGCTGGCACTGACCCGTGCGTCAGCACGTAGCCTGACCCTCCCACGTTTCCGTACACTCACCTGTGCCCTAAGCCTTGCCGTTCCCTAACCCTAACCCTAGCCCGGAACGGAAACCCACCACCAGCCCTACACCTTACCCCCAAGCCGTAGCCTACTCCTGGCCCGTACGCTGGCACTGACCCGTGTGTCAGCACGTAGCCTGACCCTCCCACGTTTCCGTACCCTCACCTGTGCCCTAAGCCTTGCCGTTCCCTAACCCTAACCCTAGCCCGGAACGGAAACCCACCAGCAGCCCTACAACTTAACCACAAGCCGTAGCCTACACCTGGCCGGTACGCTGGCACTGACCCGTGCGTCAGCACGTAGCCTGACCCTCCCACGTTTCCGTGCCCACACCTGTGCCCTAAGCCTTGCCGTTCCCTAACCCTAACCCTAGCCTGGAACGGAAACCCACCACCAGCCCTACAACTTACCCCCAAGCTGTAGCCTACTCCTGGCCCGTACGCTGGCACTGACCCGTGCGTCAGCACGTAGCCTGACCCTCCCACGTTTCCGTACCCTCAGCTGTGCCCTAAGCCTTGCCGTTCCCTAACCCTAACCCTAGCCCAGAACGGAAACCCACCACCAGCCCTACAACTTACCCCCAAGCCGTAGCCTACTCATGGCCCGTACGCTGGCACTGACCCGTGCGTCACCACGTAGCCTGACCCTCCCACGTTTCTGTGCCCTCAACTGTGCACTAAGCCTTGCCGTTCCCTAACCCTAACCCTAGCCCGGAACGGAAACCCACCACCAGCCCTACCACTTACCCCCAAGCCGTACCCTACTCCTGGCCCGTACGCTGGCACTGACCCGTGCGTCAGCACGTACCCTGACCCTCCCACGTTTCCGTACCCTCACCTGTGCCCTAAGCCTTGCCGTTCCCTAACCCTAACCCTAGCCCGGAACGGAAACCCACCACCAGCCCTCCACCTTACCCTACGCCGTAGCCTACTCCTGGCCCGTACGCTGGCACTGACCCGTGCGTCAGCACGTAGCCTGACCCTCCCACGTTTCCGTACCCTCACCTGTGCCCTAAGCCTTGCCATTCCCTAACCCTAACCCTAGCCCGGAACGGAAACCCACCACCAGCCCTACAACTTACCCCCAAGCCGTAGCCTACTCCTGGCCCGTACGCTGGCACTGACCCGTGCGTCAGCACGTAGCCTGACCCTCCCACGTTTCCGTACCCTCACCTGTGCTCTAAACCTTGCCGTTCCCTAACCCTAAACCTAGCACGGAATGGAAACCCACCACCAGCCCTACAGCTTACCCTTCGCCGTAGCCTACTCCTGGCCCGTACGCTGGCACTGACCCGTGCGTCAGCACGTAGCCTGACCCTCCCACGTTTCCGTACCCTCACCTGTGCCCTAAGCCTTGCCATTCCCTAACCCTAACCCTAGCCCGGAACGGAAACCCACCACCAGCCCTACACCTTACCCCCAAGCCGTAGCCTACTCCTGGCCCGTACGCTGGCACTGACCCATGCGTCAGCACGTAGCCTGACCCTCCCAAGTTTCCACACCCTCACCTGTGCACTAAGCCTTGCCGTTCCCTAACCCTAACCCTAGCCCGGAACGGAAACCCACCACCAGCACTACACCTTACCCTACGCCGTAGCCTACTCCTGGCCCGTACGCTGGCACTGACCCATGCGTCAGCACGTAGCCTGAACCTCCCACGTTTCCGTACCCTCACCTGTGCCCTAAGCCTTGCCATTCCCTAACCCTAACCCTAGCCCGGAACGGAAACCCACCACCAGCCCTACACCTTACCCCCAAGCCGTAGCCTACTCCTGGCCCGTACACTGGCACTGACCCATGCGTCAGCACGTAGCCTGACCCTCCCAAGTTTCCACACCCTCACCTGTGCACTAAGCCTTGCCGTTCCCTAACCCTAACCCTAGCCCGGAACGGAAACCCACCACCAGCACTACACCTTACCCTACGCCATAGCCTACTCCTGGCCCGTACGCTGGCACTGACCCGTGTGTCAGCACGTAGCATGACCCTCACACGTTTCGGTACCCTCAAATGTGCCCGAAGCCTTGCCGTTCCCTAACCCTAACCCTAGCCCAGAACGGAAACCCACCACCAGCCCTACACCTTACCCTACGCAGTAGCCTACTCCTGGCCCGTACGCTGGCACTGACCCGTGCGTCAGCACGTAGCCTGACCCTCCCACGTTTCCGTACCCTCACCTGTGCCCTAAGCCTTGCCGTTCCCTAACCCTAACCCTAGCCCGGAACGGAAACCCACAACCAGCCTTACACCTTACCCTACGCCGTAGCCTACTCCTGGCCCGTACGCTGGCACTGACCCGTGCGTCAGCACGTAGCCTGACCCTCCCACGTTTCCGTACCCTCACCTGTGCCCTAAGCCTTGCCGTTCCCTAACCCTAACCCTAGCCCGGAACGGAAACCCACCACCAGCGCTACACCTTACCCCCAAGCCGTAGACTACTCCTGGCCTGTACGCTGGCACTGACCCGTGCGTCAGCACGTAGCCTGACCCTCCCACGTTTCCGTACCCTCAGCTGTGCCCTAAGCCTTGCCGTTCCCTAACCCTAACCCTAGCCCGGAACGGAAACCCACCACCAGCCCTACAACTTACCCCCAAGCCATAGCCTACAACTGGCCCGTACGCTGGCACTGACCCTTCGGTCAGCACGTAGCCTGACCCTCCCACGTTTCCGTACCCTCACCTGTGCCCTAAGCCTTGCCGTTCCCTAACCCTAACCCTAGCCTGGAACGGAAACCCACCACCAGCACTACACCTTACCCACAAGCCGTAGCCTACACCTGGCCGTACGCTGGCACTGACACGTGCATCAGCACGTAGCCTGACCCTCCCACGTTTCCGTACCCTCACCTGTGCCCTAAGCCTTGCCGTTCCCTAACCCTAACCCTAGCCCGGAACGGAAACCCACCACCAGCCCTACACCTTAACCCCAAGCCGTAGACTACTCCTGGCCTGTACGCTGGCACTGACCCGTGCATCAGCACGTAGCCTGACCCTCCCACGTTTCCGTACCCTCACCTGTGCCCTAAGCCTTGCCGTTCCCTAACCCTAACCCTAGCCCGGAACGGAAACCCACCACCAGCCCTACACCTTACCCACAAGCCGTAGCCTACACCTGGCCGGTACGCTGGCACTGACCCGTGCGTCAGCACGTAGCCTGACCCTCCCACGTTTCCGTACCCTCACCTGTGCCCTAAGCCTTGCCGTTCCCTAACCCTAACCCTAGCCCGGAACGGAAACCCACCACCAGCCCTATACCTTACCCGACGCCGTAGCCTACTCCTGTCCCGTACGCTGGCACAGACCCGTGCGTCAGCACGTAGCCTGACCCTCCCACATTTCCGTACCCTCACCTGTGCCCTAAGCCTTGCCGTTCCCTAACCCTAACCCTAGCCCGGAACGGAAACCCACCACCAGCCCTACAACTTACCCCCAAGCTGTAGCCTACTCCTGGCCCGTACGCTGGCACTGACCCGTGCGTCAGCACGTAGCCTGACCCTCCCACGTTTCCGTACCCTCACCTGTGCCCTAAGCCTTGCCGTTCCCTAACCCTAACCCTAGCCCGGAATGGAAACCCACCACCAGCCCTACAACTTACCCCCAAGCCGTCGCCTATTCCTGGCCCGTACGCTGGCACTGACCCGTGCGTCAGCACGTAGCCTGACCCTCCCACGTTTCCGTACCCTCACCTGTGCCCTAAGCCTTGCCGTTCCCTAACCCTAACCCTAGCCCGGAACGGAAACCCACCACCAGCCCTACACCTTACCCCCAAGCCGTAGCCTACTCCTGGCCCGTACGCTGGCACTGACCCGTGCGTCAGCACGTAGCCTGACCCTCCCACGTTTCTGTACCCTCACATGTGCTCTAAGCCTTGCCGTTCCCTAACCCTAACCCTAGCACGGAACGGAAACCCACCACCAGCCCCACAGCTTACCCTTCGCAGTAGCCTACTCCTGGCCCGTACGCTGGCACTGACCCGTGCGTCAGCACGTAGCCTGACCCTCCCACGTTTCCGTACCCTCACCTGTGCCCTATGCCTTGCCGTTCCCTAACCCTAACCCTAGCCCGGAACGGAAACCCACCACCAGCCCTACACCTTACCCCCAAGCCGTAGCCTACTCCTGGCCCGTACGCTGGCACTGACCCGTGCGTCAGCACGTAGCCTGACCCTCCCACGTTTCCACACCCTCACCTGTGCACTAAGCCTTGCCGTTCCCTAACCGTAACCCTAGCCCGGAACGGAAACCCACCACCAGCCCTACACCTTACCCTATTCCGTAGCCTACTCCTGACCCATACGCTGGCACTGACCCGTGCTTCAGCACGTAGCATGACCCTCACACGTTTCCGTACCCTCACCTGTGCCCGAAGGCTTGCCGTTCCCTAACCCTAACCCTAGCCCGGAACGGAAACCCACCACCATCCCTAAACCTTACCCCCAAGCCATAGCCTACTCTGGCCCGTACGCTGGCATGACCTGTGCGTCAGCACGTAGCCTGACCCTCCCACGTTTCCGTACCCTCACCTGTGCCCTAAGCCTTGCCGTTCCCTAACCCTAACCCTAGCCAGGAACGGAAACCCACCACCAGCCCTACACCTTACCCCCAAGCCGTAGCCTACTCCTGGCCAGTACGCTGGCACTGACCCATGCGTCAGCACGTAGCCTGACCCTCCCACGTTTCCGTACCCTCACCTGTGCCCTAAGCCTTGCCGTTCCCTAACCCTAACCCTAGCCCGGAACGGAAACCCACCACCAGCCCTACACCTTACCCCCAATTTGTAGCCTACTCCTGGTCCGTACGCTGGCACTGACCCGTGCGTCAGCACGTAGCCTGACCCTCCCACGTTTCCGTACCCTCACCTGTGCCCTAAGCCTTGCCGTTCCCTAACCCTAACCCTAGCCCGGAACGGAAACCCACCACCAGCCCTACACCTTACCCTACGCCGTATCCTACTCCTGGCCCGTACGCTGGCACTGACCAGTGCGTCAGCACGTAGCCTGACCCTCCCACGTTTCCATACCCTCACCTGTGCCCTAAGCCTTGCCGTTCCCTAACCCTAAGCCTAGCCCGGAACGGAAACCCACAACCAGCCCTAGACCTTAACCTATGCCGTAGCCTACTCCTGGCCCGTACGCTGGCACTGACCCGTGCGTCAGCACGTAGCCTGACCCTCCCACGTTTCCGTACACTCACCTGTGCCCTAAGCCTTGCCGTTCCCTAACCCTAACCCTAGCCCGGAACGGAAACCCACCACCAGCCCTACACCTTACCCCCAAGCCGTAGCCTACTCCTGGCCCGTACGCTGGCACTGACCCGTGTGTCAGCACGTAGCCTGACCCTCCCACGTTTCCGTACCCTCACCTGTGCCCTAAGCCTTGCCGTTCCCTAACCCTAACCCTAGCCCGGAACGGAAACCCACCAGCAGCCCTACAACTTAACCACAAGCCGTAGCCTACACCTGGCCGGTACGCTGGCACTGACCCGTGCGTCAGCACGTAGCCTGACCCTCCCACGTTTCCGTGCCCACACCTGTGCCCTAAGCCTTGCCGTTCCCTAACCCTAACCCTAGCCCGGAACGGAAACCCACCACCAGCCCTACAACTTACCCCCAAGCTGTAGCCTACTCCTGGCCCGTACGCTGGCACTGACCCGTGCGTCAGCACGTAGCCTGACCCTCCCACGTTTCCGTACCCTCAGCTGTGCCCTAAGCCTTGCCGTTCCCTAACCCTAACCCTAGCCCAGAACGGAAACCCACCACCAGCCCTACAACTTACCCCCAAGCCGTAGCCTACTCATGGCCCGTACGCTGGCACTGACCCGTGCGTCACCACGTAGCCTGACCCTCCCACGTTTCTGTGCCCTCAACTGTGCACTAAGCCTTGCCGTTCCCTAACCCTAACCCTAGCCCGGAACGGAAACCCACCACCAGCCCTACCACTTACCCCCAAGCCGTACCCTACTCCTGGCCCGTACGCTGGCACTGACCCGTGCGTCAGCACGTACCCTGACCCTCCCACGTTTCCGTACCCTCACCTGTGCCCTAAGCCTTGCCGTTCCCTAACCCTAACCCTAGCCCGGAACGGAAACCCACCACCAGCCCTCCACCTTACCCTACGCCGTAGCCTACTCCTGGCCCGTACGCTGGCACTGACCCGTGCGTCAGCACGTAGCCTGACCCTCCCACGTTTCCGTACCCTCACCTGTGCCCTAAGCCTTGCCATTCCCTAACCCTAACCCTAGCCCGGAACGGAAACCCACCACCAGCCCTACAACTTACCCCCAAGCCGTAGCCTACTCCTGGCCCGTACGCTGGCACTGACCCGTGCGTCAGCACGTAGCCTGACCCTCCCACGTTTCCGTACCCTCACCTGTGCTCTAAACCTTGCCGTTCCCTAACCCTAAACCTAGCACGGAATGGAAACCCACCACCAGCCCTACAGCTTACCCTTCGCCGTAGCCTACTCCTGGCCCGTACGCTGGCACTGACCCGTGCGTCAGCACGTAGCCTGACCCTCCCACGTTTCCGTACCCTCACCTGTGCCCTAAGCCTTGCCATTCCCTAACCCTAACCCTAGCCCGGAACGGAAACCCACCACCAGCCCTACACCTTACCCCCAAGCCGTAGCCTACTCCTGGCCCGTACGCTGGCACTGACCCATGCGTCAGCACGTAGCCTGACCCTCCCAAGTTTCCACACCCTCACCTGTGCACTAAGCCTTGCCGTTCCCTAACCCTAACCCTAGCCCGGAACGGAAACCCACCACCAGCACTACACCTTACCCTACGCCGTAGCCTACTCCTGGCCCGTACGCTGGCACTGACCCATGCGTCAGCACGTAGCCTGAACCTCCCACGTTTCCGTACCCTCACCTGTGCCCTAAGCCTTGCCATTCCCTAACCCTAACCCTAGCCCGGAACGGAAACCCACCACCAGCCCTACACCTTACCCCCAAGCCGTAGCCTACTCCTGGCCCGTACACTGGCACTGACCCATGCGTCAGCACGTAGCCTGACCCTCCCAAGTTTCCACACCCTCACCTGTGCACTAAGCCTTGCCGTTCCCTAACCCTAACCCTAGCCCGGAACGGAAACCCACCACCAGCACTACACCTTACCCTACGCCATAGCCTACTCCTGGCCCGTACGCTGGCACTGACCCGTGTGTCAGCACGTAGCATGACCCTCACACGTTTCGGTACCCTCAAATGTGCCCGAAGCCTTGCCGTTCCCTAACCCTAACCCTAGCCCAGAACGGAAACCCACCACCAGCCCTACACCTTACCCTACGCAGTAGCCTACTCCTGGCCCGTACGCTGGCACTGACCCGTGCGTCAGCACGTAGCCTGACCCTCCCACGTTTCCGTACCCTCACCTGTGCCCTAAGCCTTGCCGTTCCCTAACCCTAACCCTAGCCCGGAACGGAAACCCACAACCAGCCTTACACCTTACCCTACGCCGTAGCCTACTCCTGGCCCGTACGCTGGCACTGACCCGTGCGTCAGCACGTAGCCTGACCCTCCCACGTTTCCGTACCCTCACCTGTGCCCTAAGCCTTGCCGTTCCCTAACCCTAACCCTAGCCCGGAACGGAAACCCACCACCAGCGCTACACCTTACCCCCAAGCCGTAGACTACTCCTGGCCTGTACGCTGGCACTGACCCGTGCGTCAGCACGTAGCCTGACCCTCCCACGTTTCCGTACCCTCAGCTGTGCCCTAAGCCTTGCCGTTCCCTAACCCTAACCCTAGCCCGGAACGGAAACCCACCACCAGCCCTACAACTTACCCCCAAGCCATAGCCTACAACTGGCCCGTACGCTGGCACTGACCCTTCGGTCAGCACGTAGCCTGACCCTCCCACGTTTCCGTACCCTCACCTGTGCCCTAAGCCTTGCCGTTCCCTAACCCTAACCCTAGCCTGGAACGGAAACCCACCACCAGCACTACACCTTACCCACAAGCCGTAGCCTACACCTGGCCGTACGCTGGCACTGACACGTGCATCAGCACGTAGCCTGACCCTCCCACGTTTCCGTACCCTCACCTGTGCCCTAAGCCTTGCCGTTCCCTAACCCTAACCCTAGCCCGGAACGGAAACCCACCACCAGCCCTACACCTTAACCCCAAGCCGTAGACTACTCCTGGCCTGTACGCTGGCACTGACCCGTGCATCAGCACGTAGCCTGACCCTCCCACGTTTCCGTACCCTCACCTGTGCCCTAAGCCTTGCCGTTCCCTAACCCTAACCCTAGCCCGGAACGGAAACCCACCACCAGCCCTACACCTTACCCACAAGCCGTAGCCTACACCTGGCCGGTACGCTGGCACTGACCCGTGCGTCAGCACGTAGCCTGACCCTCCCACGTTTCCGTACCCTCACCTGTGCCCTAAGCCTTGCCGTTCCCTAACCCTAACCCTAGCCCGGAACGGAAACCCACCACCAGCCCTATACCTTACCCGACGCCGTAGCCTACTCCTGTCCCGTACGCTGGCACAGACCCGTGCGTCAGCACGTAGCCTGACCCTCCCACATTTCCGTACCCTCACCTGTGCCCTAAGCCTTGCCGTTCCCTAACCCTAACCCTAGCCCGGAACGGAAACCCACCACCAGCCCTACAACTTACCCCCAAGCTGTAGCCTACTCCTGGCCCGTACGCTGGCACTGACCCGTGCGTCAGCACGTAGCCTGACCCTCCCACGTTTCCGTACCCTCACCTGTGCCCTAAGCCTTGCCGTTCCCTAACCCTAACCCTAGCCCGGAATGGAAACCCACCACCAGCCCTACAACTTACCCCCAAGCCGTCGCCTATTCCTGGCCCGTACGCTGGCACTGACCCGTGCGTCAGCACGTAGCCTGACCCTCCCACGTTTCCGTACCCTCACCTGTGCCCTAAGCCTTGCCGTTCCCTAACCCTAACCCTAGCCCGGAACGGAAACCCACCACCAGCCCTACACCTTACCCCCAAGCCGTAGCCTACTCCTGGCCCGTACGCTGGCACTGACCCGTGCGTCAGCACGTAGCCTGACCCTCCCACGTTTCTGTACCCTCACATGTGCTCTAAGCCTTGCCGTTCCCTAACCCTAACCCTAGCACGGAACGGAAACCCACCACCAGCCCCACAGCTTACCCTTCGCAGTAGCCTACTCCTGGCCCGTACGCTGGCACTGACCCGTGCGTCAGCACGTAGCCTGACCCTCCCACGTTTCCGTACCCTCACCTGTGCCCTATGCCTTGCCGTTCCCTAACCCTAACCCTAGCCCGGAACGGAAACCCACCACCAGCCCTACACCTTACCCCCAAGCCGTAGCCTACTCCTGGCCCGTACGCTGGCACTGACCCGTGCGTCAGCACGTAGCCTGACCCTCCCACGTTTCCACACCCTCACCTGTGCACTAAGCCTTGCCGTTCCCTAACCCTAACCCTAGCCCGGAACGGAAACCCACCACCAGCACTACACCTTACCCTACGCCATAGCCTACTCCTGGCCCGTACGCTGGCACTGACCCGTGTGTCAGCACGTAGCATGACCCTCACACGTTTCCGTACCCTCAAATGTGCCCGAAGCCTTGCCGTTCCCTAACCTTAACCCTAGTCCGGAACGGAAACCCACCACCAGCCCTACACCTTACCCTACGCAGTAGCCTACTCCTGGCCCGTACGCTGGCACTGACCCGTGCGTCAGCACGTAGCCTGACCCTCCCACGTTTCCGTACCCTCACCTGTGCCCTAAGCCTTGCCGTTCCCTAACCCTAACCCTAGCCCGGAACGGAAACCCACCACCAGCCCTACACCTTACCCCCAAGCCGTAGCCTACTCCTGGCCCGTACGCTGGCACTGACCGGTGCGTCAGCACGTAGCCTGACCCTCCCACGTTTCCACACCCTCACCTGTTCACTAAGCCTTGCCGTTCCCTAACCCTAACCCTAGCCCGGAACGGAAACCCACCACCAGCCCTACACCTTACCCTACGCCGTAGCCTACTCCTGGCCCGTACGCTGGCACTGACCCGTGCGTCAGCTCGTAGCCTGTCCCTCCCACGTTTCCGTACACTCACCTGTGCCCTAAGCCTTGCCGTTCCCTAACCCTAACCCTAGCCCGAAATGGAAACACATCACCAGCCATACACCTTACCCTACGCCATAGCCTACTCCTGGCCCGTACGCTGGCACTGACCCGTGCGTCAGCACGTAGCCTGACCCTCCCACGTTTCCGTACCCTCACCTGTGCCCGAAGCCTTGCCGTTCCCTAACCCTAACCCTAGCCCGGAACGGAAACCCACCACCAGCCCTACACCTTACCCCCAAGCCGTAGCCTACTCCTGGCCCGTACGCTGGCACTGACCCGTGCGTCAGCACGTAGCCTGACCCTCCCACGTTTCCGTACCCTCACCTGTGCCCTAAGCCTTGCCGTTCCCTAACCCTAACCCTAGCCCGGAACAGAAACCCACCACCAGCCCTACAACTTACCCCCAAGCCTTACCCTACTCCTGGCCCGTACGCTGGCACTGACCCGTGCGTCAGCACGTAGCCTGACCCTCCCACGTTTCCGTACCCTCACCTGTGCCCTAAGCCTTGCCGTTCCCTAACCCTAACCCTAGCCCGGAACGGAAACACACCACCAGCCCTACACCTTACCCCCAAGTCGTAGCCTACTCCTGGCCCGTACGCTGGCACTGACCCGTGCGTCAGCACGTAGCCTGACCCTCCCACTTTTCCGTACCCTCACCTGTGCCCTAAGCCTTGCCGTTCACTAACCCTAACCCTAGCCCGGAACGGAAACCCATCAACAGCCCTACACCTTACCCTATGCCGTAGCCTACTCCTGGCCCGTACGCTGGCACTGACACGTGCGTCAGCACGTAGCCTGACCCTCCCACGTTTCCGTACCCTCACCTGTGCCCTAAGCCTTGCCGTTCCCTAACCCTAACCCTAGCCCGGAACGGAAACCCACCACCAGCCCTACACCTTACCCCCAAGCCGTAGCCTACTCCTGGCCCGTACGCTGGCACTGACCCGTGCGTCAGCACGTGGCCTGACCCCCCCACGTTTCCGTACCCTCACCTGTGCTCTAAGCCTTGCCGTTCCCTAACCCTAACCCTAGCACGGAACGGAAACCCACCACCAGCCCTACAGCTTACCCTTCGCCGTAGCCTACTCCTGGC
This sequence comes from Mesoplodon mirus, assembly GCF_964341445.2. Taxonomy (NCBI): domain Eukaryota; kingdom Metazoa; phylum Chordata; class Mammalia; order Artiodactyla; family Ziphiidae; genus Mesoplodon; species Mesoplodon mirus. The sequence continues at coordinate 1,439,926 of NW_028295736.1, forward strand.
CCGTACGCTGGCACTGACCCGTGCGTCAGCACGTAGCCTGACCCTCCCACGTTTCCGTACCCTCACTTGTGCCCTAAGCTTTGCCATTCCCTAACCCTAACCCTAGCCCGGAACGGAAACCCACCACCAGCCCTACACCTTACCCTACGCAGTAGCCTACTCCTGGCCCGTACGCTGGCACTGACCCGTGCGTCAGCACGTAGCCTGACCCTCCCACGTTTCCGTACCCTCATCTGTGCCCTAAGCCTTGCCGTTCCCTAACCCTAACCCTAGCCCGGAACGGAAACCCACAACCAGCCTTACACCTTACCCTACGCCGTAGCCTACTCCTGGCCCGTACGCTGTCACTGACCCGTGCGTCAGCACGTAGCCTGACCCTCCCACGTTTCCGTACCCTCACCTGTGCCCTAAGCCTTGCCGTTCCCTAACCCTAACCCTAGCCCGGAACGGAAACCCACCACCAGCCCTACACCTTACCCCCAAGCCGTAGACTACTCCTGGCCTGTACGCTGGCACTGACCCGTGCATCAGCACGTAGCCTGACCCTCCCACGTTTCCGTACCCTCACCTGTGCCCTAAGCCTTGCCGTTCCCTAACCCTAACCCTAGCACGGAACGGAAACCCACCACCAGCCCTACAGCTTACCCTTCGCCGTAGCCTACTCCTGGCCCGTACGCTGGCACTGACCCGTGCGTCAGCACGTAGCCTGACCCTCCCACGTTTCCACACCCTCACCTGTGCACTAAGCCTTGCCGTTCCCTAACACTAACCCTAGCCCGGAACGGAAACCCACCACCAGCCCTACCACTTACCCCCAAGCCGTACCCTACTACTGGCCCGTACGCTGGCACTGACCCGTGCGTCAGCACGTACCCTGACCCTCCCACGTTTCCGTACCCTCACCTGTGCCCTAAGCCTTGCCGTTCCCTAACCCTAACCCTAGCCCGGAACGGAAACCCACCACCAGCCCTACACCTTACCCTACGTCGTAGCCTACTCCTGGCCCGTACGCTGGCACTGACCCGTGCGTCAGCACGTAGCCTGACCCTCCCACGTTTCCATACCCTCACCTGTGCCCTAATCCTTGCCGTTCCCTAACCCTAACCCTAGCCCGGAATGGAAACACACCACCAGCCCTACAACTTACCCCCAAGCCGTCGCCTATTCGTGGCCCGTACGCTGGCACTGACCCGTGCATCGGCACGTAGCCTGACCCTCCCACGTTTCCGTACCCTCACCTGTGCCCTAAGCCTTGCCGTTCCCTAACCCTAACCCTAGCCCGGAACGGAAACCCACCACCAGCCCTACAACTTACCCCCAAGCCGTAGCCTACTCCTGGCCCGTACGCTGGCACTGACCCGTGCGTCAGCACGTAGCCTGACCCTCCCACGTTTCCGTACCCTCACCTGTGCTCTAAGCCTTGCCGTTCCCTAACCCTAACCCTAGCACGGAACGGAAACCCACCACCAGCCCTACAGCTTACCCTTCGCCGTAGCCTACTCCTGGCCCGTACGCTGGCACTAAACCGTGCGTCAGCACGTAGCCTGACCCTCCCACGTTTCCGTACCCTCACCTCTGCCCTAAGCCTTGCCATTCCCTAACCCTAACCCTAGCCCGGAACGGAAACCCACCACCAGCCCTACACCTTACCCCCAAGCCGTAGCCTAATCCTGGCCCGTACGCTGGCACTGACTCGTGCGTCAGCACGTAGCCTGACCCTCCTACGTTTCCGTACCCTCACCTGTGCCCTAAGCCTTGCCGTTCCCTAACCCTAACCCTCGCCCGGAACGGAAACCCACCACCAGCCCTACACCTTACCCCCAAGCCGTAGCCTACTCCTGGCCCGTACGCTGGCACTGACCCGTGCGTCACCACGTGGCCTGACCCTCCCACGTTTCCGTACCCTCACCTGTGCCCTAAGCCTTGCCGTTCCCTAACCCTAACCCTAGCCCGGAACGGAAACCCACCACCAGCCCTACAACTTACCCACAAGCCGTAGCCTACACCTGGCCGGTACGCTGGCACTGACCCGTGCGTCAGCACGTAGCCTCACCCTCCCACGTTTCCGTACACACACCTGTGCCCTAAGCCTTGCCGTTCCCTAACCCTAACCCTAGCCCGGAACGGAAACCCACCACCAACCCTACAACTTACCGACAAGCCGTAGCCTACTCCTGGCTCATACTCTGGCACTGACCCGTGCGTCAGCACGTAGCCTGTCCCTCCCACGTTTCTGTACCCTCACCAGTGCCCTAAGCCTTGCCGTTCCCTAACCATAACCCTAGCCCGGAATGGAAACCCATCACCAGCCATACACCTTACCCTACGCCGTAGCCTACTCCTGGACTGTACGCTGCCACTGACCTGTGCGTCAGCACGTAGCCTGACCCTCCCACGTTTCCGTACCCTCACCTGTGCCCGAAGCCTTGCCGTTCCCTAACCCTAACCCTAGCCCGGAACGGAAACCCACCACCGGCCGAACACCTTACCCTACGCCGTAGCCTATTCCTGGCCCGTACGCTGGCACTGACCCGTGCGTCAGCACGTAGCCTGACCCTCCCACGTTTCCGTACCCTCACCTGGGCCCTAAGCCTTGCCGTTCCCTAACCCTAACCCTAGCCCGGAACAGAAACCCACCACCAGCCCTACAACTTACCCCCAAGCCTTACCCTACTCCTGGCCCGTACGCTGGCACTGACCCGTGCGTCAGCACGTAGCCTGACCCTCCCACGTTTCCGTACCCTCACCTGTGCTCTAAGCCTTGCCGTTCCCTAACCCTAACCCTAGCCCGGAACGGAAACACACCACCAGCCCTACACCTTACCCCCAAGCCGTAGCCTACTCCTGGCCCGTACGCTGGCACTGACCCGTGCGTCAGCACGTAGCCTGACCCTCCCACTTTTCCGTACCCTCACCTGTGCCCTAAGCCTTGCCGTTCACTAACCCTAACCCTAGCCCGGAACGGAAACCCACCACCAGCCCTACACCTTACCCTATGCCGTAGCCTACTCCTGGCCCGTACGCTGGCACTGACCCTTGCGTCAGCACGTAGCCTGACACTCCCACGTTTCCGTACCCTCACCTGTGCCCTAAGCCTTGCCGTTCCCTAACCCTAACCCTAGCCCGGAACGGAAACCCACCACCAGCCCTACACCTTACCCCCAAGCCGTAGCCTACTCCTGGCCCGTACGCTGGCACTGACCCGTGCGTCAGCACGTAGCCTGACTCTCCCACGTTTCCATACCCTCACCTCTGCCCTAAGCCTTGCCGTTCCCTAACGCTAACCCTAGCCGGAACGGAAACTCACCACCAGCCCTACACCTTACCCTATGCCGTAGCCTACTCCTGTCCCGTACGCTGGCACTGACCCGTGCGTCAGCACGTAGCCTGACCCTCCCACGTTTCTGTACCCTCACCTGTGCCCTAAGCCTTGCCGTTCCCTAACCCTAAACGTAGCCCGGAATGGATACCCACCAACAGCCCTACACCTTACCCCCAAGCCGTAGCCTACTCATGGCCCGTACGCTGGCACTGACCCGTGCGTCACCACGTAGCCTGACCCTCCCATGTTTCTGTGCCCTCAACAGTGCACTAAGCCTTGCCGTTCCCTAACCCTAACCCTAGCCCGGAACGGAAACCCACCACCAGCCCTACCACTTACCCCCAAGCCGTACCCTACTCCTGGCCCGTACGCTGGCACTGACCCGTGCGTCAGCACGTACCCTGACCCCCCCACGTTTCCGTACCCTCACCTGTGCCCTAAGCCTTGCCGTTCCCTAACCCTAACCCTAGCCCGGAACGGAAACCCACCACCAGCCCTACACCTTACCCTACGCCGTAGCCTACTCCTGGCCCGTACGCTGGCACTGACCCGTGCGTCAGCACGTAGCCTGACCTTCCCACGTTTCCGTACCCTCACCTGTGCCCTAAGCCTTGACGTTCCCTAACCCTAACCCTAGCCCGGAACGGAAACCCACCAACAGCCCTACAACTTACCCCCAAGCCGTCGCCTATTCCTGGCCCGTACGGTGGCACTGACCCGTGCGTCAGCACGTAGCCTGACCCTCCCACGTTTCCGTACCCTCACCTGTGCCCTAAGCCTTGCCATTCCCTAACCCTAACCCTAGCCCGGAACGGAAACCCACCACCAGCCCTACACCTTACCCCCAAGCCGTAGCCTACTCCTGGCCCGTACGCTGGCACTGACCCGTGCGTCAGCACGTAGCCTGACCCTCCCACGTTTCCGTACCCTCACCTGTGCTCTAAGCCTTGCCGTTCCCTAACCCTAACCCTAGCACGGAACGGAAACCCACCACCAGCCCTACAGCTTTCCCTTCGCCGTAGCCTACTCCTGGCCCGTACGCTGGCACTGACCCGTGCGTCAGCACGTAGCCTGACCCTCCCACGTTTCCGTACACTCACCTGTGCCCTAAGCCTTGCCATTCCCTAACCCTAACCCTAGCCCGGAACGGAAACCCACCACCAGCCCTACACCTTACCCCCAAGCCGTAGCCTACTCCTGGCCCGTACGCTGGCACTGACCCGTGCGTCAGCACGTAGCCTGACCCTCCCACGTTTCCGTACCCTCACCTGTGCTCTAAGCCTTGCCGTTCCCTAACCCTAACCCTAGCACGGAACGGAAACCCACCACCAGCCCTACACCTTACCCCCAAGCCGTAGCCTACTCCTGGCCCGTACGCTGGCACTGACCCGTGCGTCAGCACGTAGCCTGACCCTCCCACGTTTCCGTACCCTCACCTGTGCCCTAAGCCTTGACGTTCCCTAACCCTAACCCTAGCCCTGAACGGAAACCCACCACCAGCCCTACAACTTACCCCCAAGCCGTCGCCTATTCCTGGCCCGTACGCTGGCGCTGACCCGTACGTCAGCACGTACCCTGACCCTCCCACGTTTCCGTACACACACCTGTGCCCTAAGCCTTCCCGTTCCCTAACCCTAACCCTAGCCCGGAACGGAAACCCACCACCAACCCTACAACTTACCGACAAGCCGTAGCCTACTCCTGGCTCGTACTCTGGCACTGACCCGTGCGTCAGCACGTAGCCTGTCCCTCCCACGTTTCTGTACCCTCACCAGTGCCCTAAGCCTTGCCGTTCCCTAACCATAACCCTAGCCCGGAATGGAAACCCATCACCAGCCATACACCTTACCCTACGCCGTAGCCTACTCCTGGCCTGTACGCTGGCACTGACCTGTGCGTCAGCACGTAGCCTGACCCTCCCACGTTTCCGTACCCTCACCTGTGCCCGAAGCCTTGCCGTTCCCTAACCCTAACCCTAGCCCGGAACGGAAACCCACCACCGGCCGAACACCTTACCCTACGCCGTAGCCTATTCCTGGCCCGTACGCTGGCACTAACCCGTGCGTCAGCACGTAGCCTGACCCTTCCACGTTTCCGTACCCTCACCTGTGCCCTAAGCCTTGCCGTTCCCTAACCCTAACCCTAGCCCGGAACAGAAACCCACCACCAGCCCTACAACTTACCCCCAAGCCTTACCCTACTCCAGGCCCGTACGCTGGCACTGACCCCTGCGTCAGCACGTAGCCTGACTCTCCCACGTTTCCGTACCCTCACCTGTGCCCTAAGCCTTGCCGTTCCCTAACCCTAACCCTAGCCCGGAACGGAAACACACCAACAGCCCTACACCTTACCCCCAAGCCGTAGCCTACTCCTGGCCCGTACGCTGGCACTGACCCGTGCGTCAGCACGTAGCCTGACCCTCCCACGTTTCCGTACCCTCACCTGTGCCCTAAGCCTTGCCGTTCCCTAACGCTAACCCTAGCCCAGAACGGAAACCCACCAACAGCCCTAAACCTTACCCTATGCCGTAGCCTACTCCTGTCCCGTACGCTGGCACTGACCCGTGCGTCAGCACGTAGCCTGACCCTCCCACGTTTCCGTACCCTCACCTGTGCCCTAAGCCTTGACGTTCCCTAACCCTAACCCTAGCCCGGAACGGAAACCCACCACCAGCCCTACAACTTACCCCCAAGCCGTCGCCTATTCCTGGCCCGTACGGTGGCACTGACCCGTGCGTCAGCACGTAGCCTGACCCTCCCAAGTTTCCACACCCTCACCTGTGCACTAAGCCTTGCCGTTCCCTAACCCTAACCCTAGCCCGGAACGGAAACCCACCACCAGCACTACACCTTACCCTACGCCATAGCCTACTCCTGGCCCGTACGCTGGCACTGACCCGTGTGTCAGCACGTAGCATGACCCTCACACGTTTCGGTACCCTCAAATGTGCCCGAAGCCTTGCCGTTCCCTAACCCTAACCCTAGCCCAGAACGGAAACCCACCACCAACCCTACACCTTACCCTACGCAGTAGCCTACTCCTGGCCCGTACGCTGGCACTGACCCGTGCGTCAGCACGTAGCCTGACCCTCCCACGTTTCCGTACCCTCACCTGTGCCCTAAGCCTTGCCGTTCCCTAACCCTAACCCTAGCCCGGAACGGAAACCCACAACCAGCCTTACACCTTACCCTACGCCGTAGCCTACTCCTGGCCCGTACGCTGGCACTGACCCGTGCGTCAGCACGTAGCCTGACCCTCCCACGTTTCCGTACCCTCACCTGTGCCCTAAGCCTTGCCGTTCCCTAACCCTAACCCTAGCCCGGAACGGAAACCCACCACCAGCCCTACACCTTACCCCCAAGCCGTAGACTACTCCTGGCCTGTACGCTGGCACTGACCCGTGCATCAGCACGTAGCCTGACCCTCCCACGTTTCTGAACCCTCACCTGTGCCCTAAGCCTTGCCGTTCCCTAACCCTAACCCTAGCCCGGAACGGAAACCCACCACCAGCCCTACACCTTACCCACAAGCCGTAGCCTACACCTGGCCGGTACGCTGGCACTGACCCGTGCATCAGCACGTAGCCTGACCCTCCCACGTTTCCGTACCATTACCTGTGCCCTAAGCCTTGCCGTTCCCTAACCCTAACGCTAGCCTGGAACGGAAACCCACCACCAGCCCTACACCTTACCCTACGCCGTAGCCTACTCCTGTCCCGTACGCTGGCACTGACCCGTGCGTCAGCACGTACCCTGACCCTCCCACGTTTCCGTACCCTCACCTGTGCCCTAAGCCTTGCCGTTCCCTAACCCTAACCCTAGCCCGGAACGGAAACCCACCACCAGCCCTACACCTTACCCTACGCCGTAGCCTACTCCTGGCCCGTACGCTGGCACTGACCCGTGCGTCAGCACGTAGCCTGACCCTCCCACGTTTCCGTACCCTCACCTGTGCCCTAAGCCTTGCCGTTCCCTAACCCTAACCCTAGCCCGGAATGGAAACCAACCACCAGCCCTACAACTTACCCCCAAGCCGTCGCCTATTCCTGACCCGTACGCTGGCACTGACCCGTGTGTCAGCACGTAGCCTGACCCTCCCACGTTTCCGTACCATCACCTGTGCCCTAAGCCTTGCCGTTCCCTAACCCTAACCATAGCCCGGAACGGAAACCCACCACCAGCCCTACACCTTACCCACAAGCCGTAGCCTACACCTGGCCGGTACGCTGGCACTGACCCGTGCGTCAGCACATAGCCTGACCCTCCCACGTTTCCGTACCCTCACCTGTGCCCTAAGCCTTGCCGTTCCCTAACCCTAACCCTAGCCCGGAACGGAAACCCACCACCAGCCCTACACCTTACCCTACGCCGTAGCCTACTCCTGGCCCGTACGCTGGCACTGACCCGTGCGTCAGCACGTAGCCTGACCCTCCCACGTTTCCATACCCTCACCTGTGCCCTAAGCCTTGCCGTTACCTAACCCTAACCCTAGCCCGGAACGGAAGCCCACCACCAGCCCTACAACTTACCCCCAAGCTGTAGCCTACTCCTGGCCCGTACGCTGGCACTGACCCGTGCGTCAGCACGTAGCCTGACCCTCCCACGTTTCCGTACCCTCAGCTGTGCCCTAAGCCTTGCCGTTCCCTAACCCTAACCCTAGCCTGGAACGGAAACCCACCACCAGCACTACACCTTACCCACAAGCCGTAGCCTACAACTGGCCGTACGCTGGCACTGACACGTGCATCAGCACGTAGCCTGACCCTCCCACGTTTCCGTACCCTCACCTGTGCCCTAAGCCTTGCCGTTCCCTAACCCTAACCCTAGCCCGGAACGGAAACCCACCACCAGCCCTACACCTTAACCCCAAGCCGTAGACTACTCCTGGCCTGTACGCTGGCACTGACCCGTGCATCAGCACGTAGCCTGACCCTCCCACGTTTCCGTACCCTCACCTGTGCCCTAAGCCTTGCCGTTCCCTAACCCTAACCCTAGCCCGGAACGGAAACCCACCACCAGCCCTACACCTTACCCACAAGCCGTAGCCTACACCTGGCCGGTACGCTGGCACTGACCCGTGCGTCAGCACGTAGCCTGACCCTCCCACGTTTCCGTACCCTCACCTGTGCCGTAAGCCTTGCCGTTCCCTAACCCTAACCCTAGCCCGGAACGGAAACCCACCACGAGCCCTATACCTTACCCGACGCCGTAGCCTACTCCTGTCCCGTACACTGGCACTGACCCGTGCGTCAGCACGTAGCCTGACCCTCCCACATTTCCGTACCCTCACCTGTGCCCTAAGCCTTGCCGTTCCCTAACCCTAACCCTAGCCCGGAACGGAAACCCACCACCAGCCCTACAACATACCCCCAAGCTGTAGCCTACTCCTGGCCCGTACGCTGGCACTGACCCGTGCGTCAGCACGTAGCCTGACCCTCCCACGTTTCCGTACCCTCACCTGTGCCCGAAGCCTTGCCGTTCCCTAACCCTAACCCTAGCCCGGAACAGAAACCCACCACCAGCCCTACAACTTACCCCCAAGCCGTAGCCTACAACTGGCCCGTACGCTGGCACTGACCCTTCGGTCAGCACGTAGCCTGACCCTCCCACGTTTCCGTACCCTCACCTGTGCCCTAAGCCTTGCCGTTCCCTAACCCTAACCCTAGCCCGGAACGGAAACCCACCACCAGCCCTACACCTTACCCCCAAGCCGTAGCCTACTCCTGGCCCGTACGCTGGCACTGACCCTTGCGTCAGCACGTAGCCTGACCCTCCCACGTTTCCGTACCCTCACCTGTGCCCTAAGCCTTGCCGTTCCCTAACCCTAACCCTAGCCCGGAACGGAAACCCACCACCAGCCCTACACCTTACCCACAAGCCGTAGCCTACACCTGGCCGGTACGCTGGCACTGACCCGTGCATCAGCACGTAGCCTGACCCTCCCACGTTTCCGTAACCTCACCTGTGCCCTAAGCCTTGCCGTTCCCTAACCCTAACCCTAGCCCGGAACGGAAACCCACCACCAGCCCTACAACTTACCCCCAAGCTGTAGCCTACTCCTGGCCCGTACGCTGGCACTGACCCGTGCGTCAGCACGTAGCCTGACCCTCCCACGTTTCCGTACCCTCACCTGTGCCCTAAGCCTTGCCGTTCCCTAACGCTAACCCTAGCCCAGAACGGAAACCCACCAACAGCCCTACACCTTACCCTATGCCGTAGCCTACTCCTGTCCCGTACGCTGGCACTGACCCGTGCGTCAGCACGTAGCCTGACCCTCCCACGTTTCCGTACCCTCACCTGTGCCCTAAGCTTTGCCGTTCCCTAACCCTAACCCTAGCCCGGAACGGAAACCCACCAACAGACCTACACCTTACCACCAAGCCGTACCCTACTCCTGGCCCGTACGCTGGCACTGACCCGTGCGTCAGCACGTACCCTGACCCTCCCACGTTTCCGTACCCTCACCTGTGCCCTAAGCCTTGACGTTCCCTAACCCTAACCCTAGCCCGGAACGGAAACCCACCACCAGCCCTACAACTTACCCCCAAGCCTTCGCCTATTCCTGGCCCGTACGGTGGCACTGACCCGTGCGTCAGCACGTAGCCTGACCCTCCCAAGTTTCCACACCCTCACCTGTGCACTAAGCCTTGCCGTTCCCTAACCCTAACCCTAGCCCGGAACGGAAACCCACCACCAGCACTACACCTTACCCTACGCCATAGCCTACTCCTGGCCCGTACGCTGGCACTGACCCGTGTGTCAGCACGTAGCATGACCCTCACACGTTTCGGTACCCTCAAATGTGCCCGAAGCCTTGCCGTTCCCTAACCCTAACCCTAGCCCAGAACGGAAACCCACCACCAGCCCTACACCTTACCCTACGCAGTAGCCTACTCCTGGCCCGTACGCTGGCACTGACCCGTGCGTCAGCACGTAGCCTGACCCTCCCACGTTTCCGTACCCTCACCTGTGCCCTAAGCCTTGCCGTTCCCTAACCCTAACCCTAGCCCGGAACGGAAACCCACAACCAGCCTTACACCTTACCCTACGCCGTAGCCTACTCCTGGCCCGTACGCTGGCACTGACCCGTGCGTCAGCACGTAGCCTGACCCTCCCACGTTTCCGTACCCTCACCTGTGCCCTAAGCCTTGCCGTTCCCTAACCCTAACCCTAGCCCGGAACGGAAACCCACCACCAGCCCTACACCTTACCCCCAAGCCGTAGACTACTCCTGGCCTGTACGCTGGCACTGACCCGTGCATCAGCACGTAGCCTGACCCTCCCACGTTTCTGAACCCTCACCTGTGCCCTAAGCCTTGCCGTTCCCTAACCCTAACCCTAGCCCGGAACGGAAACCCACCACCAGCCCTACACCTTACCCACAAGCCGTAGCCTACACCTGGCCGGTACGCTGGCACTGACCCGTGCATCAGCACGTAGCCTGACCCTCCCACGTTTCCGTACCATTACCTGTGCCCTAAGCCTTGCCGTTCCCTAACCCTAACGCTAGCCTGGAACGGAAACCCACCACCAGCCCTACACCTTACCCTACGCCGTAGCCTACTCCTGTCCCGTACGCTGGCACTGACCCGTGCGTCAGCACGTACCCTGACCCTCCCACGTTTCCGTACCCTCACCTGTGCCCTAAGCCTTGCCGTTCCCTAACCCTAACCCTAGCCCGGAACGGAAACCCACCACCAGCCCTACACCTTACCCTACGCCGTAGCCTACTCCTGGCCCGTACGCTGGCACTGACCCGTGCGTCAGCACGTAGCCTGACCCTCCCACGTTTCCGTACCCTCACCTGTGCCCTAAGCCTTGCCGTTCCCTAACCCTAACCCTAGCCCGGAATGGAAACCAACCACCAGCCCTACAACTTACCCCCAAGCCGTCGCCTATTCCTGACCCGTACGCTGGCACTGACCCGTGTGTCAGCACGTAGCCTGACCCTCCCACGTTTCCGTACCATCACCTGTGCCCTAAGCCTTGCCGTTCCCTAACCCTAACCATAGCCCGGAACGGAAACCCACCACCAGCCCTACACCTTACCCACAAGCCGTAGCCTACACCTGGCCGGTACGCTGGCACTGACACGTGCGTCAGCACATAGCCTGACCCTCCCACGTTTCCGTACCCTCACCTGTGCCCTAAGCCTTGCCGTTCCCTAACCCTAACCCTAGCCCGGAACGGAAACCCACCACCAGCCCTACACCTTACCCTACGCCGTAGCTTACTCCTGGCCCGTACGCTGGCACTGACCCGTGCGTCAGCACGTAGCCTGACCCTCCCACGTTTCCATACCCTCACCTGTGCCCTAAGCCTTGCCGTTACCTAACCCTAACCCTAGCCCGGAACGGAAGCCCACCACCAGCCCTACAACTTACCCCCAAGCTGTAGCCTACTCCTGGCCCGTACGCTGGCACTGACCCGTGCGTCAGCACGTAGCCTGACCCTCCCACGTTTCCGTACCCTCAGCTGTGCCCTAAGCCTTGCCGTTCCCTAACCCTAACCCTAGCCCGGAACGGAAACCCACCACCAGCCCTACAACTTACCCCCAAGCCATAGCCTACAACTGGCCCGTACGCTGGCACTGACCCTTCGGTCAGCACGTAGCCTGACCCTCCCACGTTTCCGTACCCTCACCTGTGCCCTAAGCCTTGCCGTTCCCTAACCCTAACCCTAGCCTGGAACGGAAACCCACCACCAGCACTACACCTTACCCACAAGCCGTAGCCTACAACTGGCCGTACGCTGGCACTGACACGTGCATCAGCACGTAGCCTGACCCTCCCACGTTTCCGTACCCTCACCTGTGCCCTAAGCCTTGCCGTTCCCTAACCCTAACCCTAGCCCGGAACGGAAACCCACCACCAGCCCTACACCTTAACCCCAAGCCGTAGACTACTCCTGGCCTGTACGCTGGCACTGACCCGTGCATCAGCACGTAGCCTGACCCTCCCACGTTTCCGTACCCTCACCTGTGCCCTAAGCCTTGCCGTTCCCTAACCCTAACCCTAGCCCGGAACGGAAACCCACCACCAGCCCTACACCTTACCCACAAGCCGTAGCCTACACCTGGCCGGTACGCTGGCACTGACCCGTGCGTCAGCACGTAGCCTGACCCTCCCACGTTTCCGTACCCTCACCTGTGCCGTAAGCCTTGCCGTTCCCTAACCCTAACCCTAGCCCGGAACGGAAACCCACCACCAGCCCTATACCTTACCCGACGCCGTAGCCTACTCCTGTCCCGTACGCTGGCACTGACCCGTGCGTCAGCACGTAGCCTGACCCTCCCACATTTCCGTACCCTCACCTGTGCCCTAAGCCTTGCCGTTCCCTAACCCTAACCCTAGCCCGGAACGGAAACCCACCACCAGCCCTACAACATACCCCCAAGCTGTAGCCTACTCCTGGCCCGTACGCTGGCACTGACCCGTGCGTCAGCACGTAGCCTGACCCTCCCACGTTTCCGTACCCTCACCTGTGCCCGAAGCCTTGCCGTTCCCTAACCCTAACCCTAGCCCGGAACAGAAACCCACCACCAGCCCTACAACTTACCCCCAAGCCGTAGCCTACAACTGGCCCGTACGCTGGCACTGACCCTTCGGTCAGCACGTAGCCTGACCCTCCCACGTTTCCGTACCCTCACCTGTGCCCTAAGCCTTGCCGTTCCCTAACCCTAACCCTAGCCCGGAACGGAAACCCACCACCAGCCCTACACCTTACCCCCAAGCCGTAGCCTACTCCTGGCCCGTACGCTGGCACTGACCCTTGCGTCAGCACGTAGCCTGACCCTCCCACGTTTCCGTACCCTCACCTGTGCCCTAAGCCTTGCCGTTCCCTAACCCTAACCCTAGCCCGGAACGGAAACCCACCACCAGCCCTACACCTTACCCACAAGCCGTAGCCTACACCTGGCCGGTACGCTGGCACTGACCCGTGCATCAGCACGTAGCCTGACCCTCCCACGTTTCCGTAACCTCACCTGTGCCCTAAGCCTTGCCGTTCCCTAACCCTAACCCTAGCCCGGAACGGAAACCCACCACCAGCCCTACAACTTACCCCCAAGCTGTAGCCTACTCCTGGCCCGTACGCTGGCACTGACCCGTGCGTCAGCACGTAGCCTGACCCTCCCACGTTTCCGTACCCTCAGCTGTGCCCTAAGCCTTGCCATTCCCTAACCCTAACCCTCGCCCGGAACGGAAACCCACCACCAGCCCTACACCTTACCCCCAAGCCGTAGCCTACTCCTGGCCCGTACGCTGGCACTGACCCGTGCGTCACCACGTGGCCTGACCCTCCCACGTTTCCGTACCCTCACCTGTGCCCTAAGCCTTGCCGTTCCCTAACCCTAACCCTAGCCTGGAACGGAAACCCACCACCAGCCCTACAACTTACCCACAAGCCGTAGCCTACACCTGGCCGGTAGGCTGGCACTGACCCGTGCGTCAGCACGTAGCCTGACCCTCCCACGTTTCCGTACACACACCTGTGCCCTAAGCCTTGCCGTTCCCTAACCCTAACCCTAGCCCGGAACGGAAACCCACCACCAACCCTACAACTTACCGACAAGCCGTAGCCTACTCCTGGCTCGTACTCTGGCACTGACCCGTGCGTCAGCACGTAGCCTCTCCCTCCCACGTTTCTGTACCCTCACCAGTGCCCTAAGCCTTGCCGTTCCCTAACCATAACCCTAGCCCGGAATGGAAACCCATCACCAGCCATACACCTTACCCTATGCCGTAGCCTACTCCTGGCCTGTACGCTGGCACTGACCTGTGCGTCAGCACGTAGCCTGACCCTCCCACGTTTCCGTACCCTCACCTGTGCCCGAAGCCTTGCCGTTCCCTAACCCTAACCCTAGCCCGGAACGGAAACCCACCACCGGCCGAACACCTTACCCTACGCCGTAGCCTATTCCTGGCCCGTACGCTGGCACTGACCCGTGCGTCAGCACGTAGCCTGACCCTTCCACGTTTCCGTACCCTCACCTGTGCCCTAAGCCTTGCCGTTCCCTAACCCTAACCCTAGCCCTGAACAGAAACCCACCACCTGCCCTACAACTTACCCCCAAGCCTTACCCTACTCCTGGCCCGTACGCTGGCACTGACCCGTGCGTCAGCACGTAGCCTGACCCTCCCACGTTTCCGTACCCTCACCTGTGCTCTAAGCCTTGCCGTTCCCTAACCCTAACCCTAGCCCGGAACGGAAACACACCACCAGCCCTACACCTTACCCCCAAGCCATAGCCTACTCCTGGCCCGTACGCTGGCACTGACCCGTGCGTCAGCACGTAGCCTGACCCTCCCACTTTTCCGTACCCTCACCTGTGCCCTAAGCCTTGCCGTTCACTAACCCTAACCCTAGCCCGGAACGGAAACCCACCACCAGCCCTACACCTTACGCTATGCCGTAGCCTACTCCTGGCCCGTACGCTGGCACTGACCCTTGCGTCAGCACGTAGCCTGACCCTCCCACGTTTCCGTACCCTCACCTGTGCCCTAAGCCTTGCCGTTCCCTAACCCTAACCCTAGCCCGGAACGGAAACCCACCACCAGCCCTACACCTTACCCCCAAGCCGTAGCCTACTCCTGGCCCGTACGCTGGCACTGACCCGTGCGTCAGCACGTAGCCTGACTCTCCCACGTTTCCGTACCCTCACCTGTGCCCGAAGCCTTGCCGTTCCCTAACGCTAACCCTAGCCCGGAACGGAAACTCACCACCAGCCCTATACCTTACCCTATGCCGTAGCCTACTCCTGTCCCGTACGCTGGCACTGACCCGTGCGTCAGCACGTAGCCTGACACTCCCACGTTTCTGTACCCTCACCTGTGCCCTAAGCCTTGCCGTTCCCTCACCCTAAACCTAGCCCGGAATGGATACCCACCACCAGCCCTACACCTTACCCCCAAGCCGTAGCCTACTCATGGCCCGTACGCTGGCACTGACCCGTGCGTCACCATGTAGCCTGACCCTCCCACGTTTCTGTGCCCTCAACTGTGCACTAAGCCTTGCCGTTCCCTAACCCTAACCCTAGCCCGGAACGGAAAACCACCACCAGCCCTACCACTTACCCCCAAGCCGTACCCTACTCCTGGCCCGTACGCTGGCACTGACCAGTGCGTCAGCACGTACGCTGACCCCCCCACGTTTCCGTACCCTCACCTGTGCCCTAAGCCTTGCCGTTCCCTAACCCTAACCGTAGCCCGGAACGGAAACCCACCACCAGCCCTACACCTTACCCTACGCCGTAGCCTACTCCTGGCCCGTACGCTGGCACTGACCCGTGCGTCAGCACGTAGCCTGACCCTCCCACGTTTCCGTACCCTCACCTGTGCCCTAAGCCTTGACGTTCCCTAACCCTAACCCTAGCCCGGAACAGAAACCCTCCACCAGCCCTACAACTTACCCCCAAGCCGTCGCCTATTCCTGGCCCGTACGGTGGCACTGACCCGTGCGTCAGCACGTAGCCTGACCTTCCCACGTTTCCGTACCCTCACCTGTGCCCTAAGCCTTGACGTTCCCTAACCCTAACCCTAGCCCGGAACGGAAACCCACCAACAGCCCTACAACTTACCCCCAAGCCGTCGCCTATTCCTGGCCCGTACGGTGGCACTGACCCGTGCGTCAGCACGTAGCCTGACCCTCCCACGTTTCCGTACCCTCACCTGTGCCCTAAGCCTTGCCATTCCCTAACCCTAACCCTAGCCCGGAACGGAAACCCACCACCAGCCCTACACCTTACCCCCAAGCCGTAGCCTACTCCTGGCCCGTACGCTGGCACTGACCCGTGCGTCAGCACGTAGCCTGACCCTCCCACGTTTCCGTACCCTCACCTGTGCTCTAAGCCTTGCCGTTCCCTAACCCTAACCCTAGCACGGAACGGAAACCCACCACCAGCCCTACAGCTTTCCCTTCGCCGTAGCCTACTCCTGGCCCGTACGCTGGCACTGACCCGTGCGTCAGCACGTAGCCTGACCCTCCCACGTTTCCGTACACTCACCTGTTCCCTAAGCCTTGCCATTCCCTAACCCTAACCCTAGCCCGGAACGGAAACCCACCACCAGCCCTACACCTTACCCCCAAGCCGTAGCCTACTCCTGGCCCGTACGCTGGCACTGACCCGTGCGTCAGCACGTAGCCTGACCCTCCCACGTTTCCGTACCCTCACCTGTGCTCTAAGCCTTGCCGTTCCCTAACCCTAACCCTAGCACGGAACGGAAACCCACCACCAGCCCTACACCTTACCCCCAAGCCGTAGCCTACTCCTGGCCCGTACGCTGGCACTGACCCGTGCGTCAGCACGTAGCCTGACCCTCCCACGTTTCCGTACCCTCACCTGTGCCCTAAGCCTTGACGTTCCCTAACCCTAACCCTAGCCCTGAACGGAAACCCACCACCAGCCCTACAACTTACCCCCAAGCCGTCGCCTATTCCTGGCCCGTACGCTGGCGCTGACCCGTACGTCAGCACGTACCCTGACCCTCCCACGTTTCCGTACACACACCTGTGCCCTAAGCCTTCCCGTTCCCTAACCCTAACCCTAGCCCGGAACGGAAACCCACCACCAACCCTACAACTTACCGACAAGCCGTAGCCTACTCCTGGCTCGTACTCTGGCACTGACCCGTGCGTCAGCACGTAGCCTGTCCCTCCCACGTTTCTGTACCCTCACCAGTGCCCTAAGCCTTGCCGTTCCCTAACCATAACCCTAGCCCGGAATGGAAACCCATCACCAGCCATACACCTTACCCTACGCCGTAGCCTACTCCTGGCCTGTACGCTGGCACTGACCTGTGCGTCAGCACGTAGCCTGACTCTCCCACGTTTCCGTACCCTCACCTGTGCCCGAAGGCTTGCCGTTCCCTAACCCTAACCCTAGCCCGGAACGGAAACCCACCACCGGCCGAACACCTTACCCTACGCCGTAGCCTATTCCTGGCCCGTACGCTGGCACTAACCCGTGCGTCAGCACGTAGCCTGACCCTTCCACGTTTCCGTACCCTCACCTGTGCCCTAAGCCTTGCCGTTCCCTAACCCTAACCCTAGCCCGGAACGGAAACACACCACCAGCCCTACACCTTACCCCCAAGCCATAGCCTACTCCTGGCCCGTACGCTGGCACTGACCCGTGCGTCAGCACGTAGCCTGACCCTCCCACTTTTCCGTACCCTCACCTGTGCCCTAAGCCTTGCCGTTCACTAACCCTAACCCTAGCCCGGAACGGAAACCCACCACCAGCCCTACACCTTACGCTATGCCGTAGCCTACTCCTGGCCCGTACGCTGGCACTGACCCTTGCGTCAGCACGTAGCCTGACCCTCCCACGTTTCCGTACCCTCACCTGTGCCCTAAGCCTTGCCGTTCCCTAACCCTAACCCTAGCCCGGAACGGAAACCCACCACCAGCCCTACACCTTACCCCCAAGCCGTAGCCTACTCCTGGCCCGTACGCTGGCACTGACCCGTGCGTCAGCACGTAGCCTGACTCTCCCACGTTTCCGTACCCTCACCTGTGCCCGAAGCCTTGCCGTTCCCTAACGCTAACCCTAGCCCGGAACGGAAACTCACCACCAGCCCTATACCTTACCCTATGCCGTAGCCTACTCCTGTCCCGTACGCTGGCACTGACCCGTGCGTCAGCACGTAGCCTGACACTCCCACGTTTCTGTACCCTCACCTGTGCCCTAAGCCTTGCCGTTCCCTCACCCTAAACCTAGCCCGGAATGGATACCCACCACCAGCCCTACACCTTACCCCCAAGCCGTAGCCTACTCATGGCCCGTACGCTGGCACTGACCCGTGCGTCACCATGTAGCCTGACCCTCCCACGTTTCTGTGCCCTCAACTGTGCACTAAGCCTTGCCGTTCCCTAACCCTAACCCTAGCCCGGAACGGAAAACCACCACCAGCCCTACCACTTACCCCCAAGCCGTACCCTACTCCTGGCCCGTACGCTGGCACTGACCAGTGCGTCAGCACGTACGCTGACCCCCCCACGTTTCCGTACCCTCACCTGTGCCCTAAGCCTTGCCGTTCCCTAACCCTAACCGTAGCCCGGAACGGAAACCCACCACCAGCCCTACACCTTACCCTACGCCGTAGCCTACTCCTGGCCCGTACGCTGGCACTGACCCGTGCGTCAGCACGTAGCCTGACCCTCCCACGTTTCCGTACCCTCACCTGTGCCCTAAGCCTTGACGTTCCCTAACCCTAACCCTAGCCCGGAACAGAAACCCTCCACCAGCCCTACAACTTACCCCCAAGCCGTCGCCTATTCCTGGCCCGTACGGTGGCACTGACCCGTGCGTCAGCACGTAGCCTGACCTTCCCACGTTTCCGTACCCTCACCTGTGCCCTAAGCCTTGACGTTCCCTAACCCTAACCCTAGCCCGGAACGGAAACCCACCAACAGCCCTACAACTTACCCCCAAGCCGTCGCCTATTCCTGGCCCGTACGGTGGCACTGACCCGTGCGTCAGCACGTAGCCTGACCCTCCCACGTTTCCGTACCCTCACCTGTGCCCTAAGCCTTGCCATTCCCTAACCCTAACCCTAGCCCGGAACGGAAACCCACCACCAGCCCTACACCTTACCCCCAAGCCGTAGCCTACTCCTGGCCCGTACGCTGGCACTGACCCGTGCGTCAGCACGTAGCCTGACCCTCCCACGTTTCCGTACCCTCACCTGTGCTCTAAGCCTTGCCGTTCCCTAACCCTAACCCTAGCACGGAACGGAAACCCACCACCAGCCCTACAGCTTTCCCTTCGCCGTAGCCTACTCCTGGCCCGTACGCTGGCACTGACCCGTGCGTCAGCACGTAGCCTGACCCTCCCACGTTTCCGTACACTCACCTGTGCCCTAAGCCTTGCCATTCCCTAACCCTAACCCTAGCCCGGAACGGAAACCCACCACCAGCCCTACACCTTACCCCCAAGCCGTAGCCTACTCCTGGCCCGTACGCTGGCACTGACCCGTGCGTCAGCACGTAGCCTGACCCTCCCACGTTTCCGTACCCTCACCTGTGCTCTAAGCCTTGCCGTTCCCTAACCCTAACCCTAGCACGGAACGGAAACCCACCACCAGCCCTACACCTTACCCCCAAGCCGTAGCCTACTCCTGGCCCGTACGCTGGCACTGACCCGTGCGTCAGCACGTAGCCTGACCCTCCCACGTTTCCGTACCCTCACCTGTGCCCTAAGCCTTGACGTTCCCTAACCCTAACCCTAGCCCTGAACGGAAACCCACCACCAGCCCTACAACTTACCCCCAAGCCGTCGCCTATTCCTGGCCCGTACGCTGGCGCTGACCCGTACGTCAGCACGTACCCTGACCCTCCCACGTTTCCGTACACACACCTGTGCCCTAAGCCTTCCCGTTCCCTAACCCTAACCCTAGCCCGGAACGGAAACCCACCACCAACCCTACAACTTACCGACAAGCCGTAGCCTACTCCTGGCTCGTACTCTGGCACTGACCCGTGCGTCAGCACGTAGCCTGTCCCTCCCACGTTTCTGTACCCTCACCAGTGCCCTAAGCCTTGCCGTTCCCTAACCATAACCCTAGCCCGGAATGGAAACCCATCACCAGCCATACACCTTACCCTACGCCGTAGCCTACTCCTGGCCTGTACGCTGGCACTGACCTGTGCGTCAGCACGTAGCCTGACTCTCCCACGTTTCCGTACCCTCACCTGTGCCCGAAGGCTTGCCGTTCCCTAACCCTAACCCTAGCCCGGAACGGAAACCCACCACCGGCCGAACACCTTACCCTACGCCGTAGCCTATTCCTGGCCCGTACGCTGGCACTAACCCGTGCGTCAGCACGTAGCCTGACCCTTCCACGTTTCCGTACCCTCACCTGTGCCCTAAGCCTTGCCGTTCCCTAACCCTAACCCTAGCCCGGAACAGAAACCCACCACCAGCCCTACAACTTACCCCCAAGCCTTACCCTACTCCAGGCCCGTACGCTGGCACTGACCCGTGCGTCAGCACGTAGCCTGACTCTCCCACGTTTCCGTACCCTCACCTGTGCCCTAAGCCTTGCCGTTCCCTAACCCTAACCCTAGCCCGGAACGGAAACACACCAACAGCCCTACACCTTACCCCCAAGCCGTAGCCTACTCCTGGCCCGTACGCTGGCACTGACCCGTGCGTCAGCACGTAGCCTGACCCTCCCACGTTTCCGTACCCTCACCTGTGCCCTAAGCCTTGCCGTTCCCTAACGCTAACCCTAGCCCAGAACGGAAACCCACCAACAGCCCTACACCTTACCCTATGCCGTAGCCTACTCCTGTCCCGTACGCTGGCACTGACCCGTGCGTCAGCACGTAGCCTGACCCTCCCACGTTTCCGTACCCTCACCTGTGCCCTAAGCTTTGCCGTTCCCTAACCCTAACCCTAGCCCGGAACGGAAACCCACCAACAGCCCTACACCTTAGCCCCAAGCCGTACCCTACTCCTGGCCCGTACGCTGGCACTGACCCGTGCGTCAGCACGTACCCTGACCCTCCCACGTTTCCGTACCCTCACCTGTGCCCTAAGCCTTGACGTTCCCTAACCCTAACCCTAGCCCGGAACGGAAACCCACCACCAGCCCTACAACTTACCCCCAAGCCGTCGCCTATTCCTGGCCCGTACGGTGGCACTGACCCGTGCGTCAGCACGTAGCCTGACCCTCCCAAGTTTCCACACCCTCACCTGTGCACTAAGCCTTGCCGTTCCCTAACCCTAACCCTAGCCCGGAACGGAAACCCACCACCAGCACTACACCTTCCCCTACGCCATAGCCTACTCCTGGCCCGTACGCTGGCACTGACCCGTGTGTCAGCACGTAGCATGACCCTCACACGTTTCGGTACCCTCAAATGTGCCCGAAGCCTTGCCTTTCCCTAACCCTAACCCTAGCCCAGAACGGAAACCCACCACCAGCCCTACACCTTACCCTACGCAGTAGCCTACTCCTGGCCCGTACGCTGGCACTGACCCGTGCGTCAGCACGTAGCCTGACCCTCCCACGTTTCCGTACCCTCACCTGTGCCCTAAGCCTTGCCGTTCCCTAACCCTAACCCTAGCCCGGAACGGAAACCCACAACCAGCCTTACACCTTACCCTACGCCGTAGCCTACTCCTGGCCCGTACGCTGGCACTGACCCGTGCGTCAGCACGTAGCCTGACCCTCCCACGTTTCCGTACCCTCACCTGTGCCCTAAGCCTTGCCGTTCCCTAACCCTAACCCTAGCCCGGAACGGAAACCCACCACCAGCCCTACACCTTACCCCCAAGCCGTAGACTACTCCTGGCCTGTACGCTGGCACTGACCCGTGCATCAGCACGTAGCCTGACCCTCCCACGTTTCTGAACCCTCACCTGTGCCCTAAGACTTGCCGTTCCCTAACCCTAACCCTAGCCCGGAACGGAAACCCACCACCAGCCCTACACCTTACCCACAAGCCGTAGCCTACACCTGGCCGGTACGCTGGCACTGACCCGTGCATCAGCACGTAGCCTGACCCTCCCACGTTTCCGTACCATTACCTGTGCCCTAAGCCTTGCCGTTCCCTAACCCTAACGCTAGCCTGGAACGGAAACCCACCACCAGCCCTACACCTTACCCTACGCCGTAGCCTACTCCTGTCCCGTACGCTGGCACTGACCCGTGCGTCAGCACGTACCCTGACCCTCCCACGTTTCCGTACCCTCACCTGTGCCCTAAGCCTTGCCGTTCCCTAACCCTAACCCTAGACCGGAACGGAAACCCACCACCAGCCCTACACCTTACCCTACGCCGTAGCCTACTCCTGGCCCGTACGCTGGCACTGACCCGTGCGTCAGCACGTAGCCTGACCCTCCCACGTTTCCGTACCCTCACCTGTGCCCTAAGCCTTGCCGTTCCCTAACCCTAACCCTAGCCCGGAATGGAAACCAACCACCAGCCCTACAACTTACCCCCAAGCCGTCGCCTATTCCTGACCCGTACGCTGGCACTGACCCGTGTGTCAGCACGTAGCCTGACCCTCCCACGTTTCCGTACCATCACCTGTGCCCTAAGCCTTGCCGTTCCCTAACCCTAACCATAGCCCGGAACGGAAACCCACCACCAGCCCTACACCTTACCCACAAGCCGTAGCCTACACCTGGCCGGTACGCTGGCACTGACCCGTGCGTCAGCACATAGCCTGACCCTCCCATGTTTCCGTACCCTCACCTGTGCCCTAAGCCTTGCCGTTCCCTAACCCTAACCCTAGCCCGGAACGGAAACCCACCACCAGCCCTACACCTTACCCTACGCCGTAGCCTACTCCTGGCCCGTACGCTGGCACTGACCCGTGCGTCAGCACGTAGCCTGACCCTCCCACGTTTCCATACCCTCACCTGTGCCCTAAGCCTTGCCGTTACCTAACCCTAACCCTAGCCCGGAACGGAAGCCCACCACCAGCCCTACAACTTACCCCCAAGCTGTAGCCTACTCCTGGCCCGTACGCTGGCACTGACCCGTGCGTCAGCACGTAGCCTGACCCTCCCACGTTTCCGTACCCTCAGCTGTGCCCTAAGCCTTGCCGTTCCCTAACCCTAACCCTAGCCCGGAACGGAAACCCACCACCAGCCCTACAACTAACCCCCAAGCCATAGCCTACAACTGGCCCGTACGCTGGCACTGACCCTTCGGTCAGCACGTAGCCTGACCCTCCCACGTTTCCGTACCCTCACCTGTGCCCTAAGCCTTGCCGTTCCCTAACCCTAACCCTAGCCCGGAACGGAAACCCACCACCAGCCCTACACCTTACCCACAAGCCGTAGCCTACACCTGGCCGGTACGCTGGCACTGACCCGTGCATCAGCACGTAGCCTGACCCTCCCACGTTTCCGTACCCTCACCTGTGCCCTAAGCCTTGCCGTTCCCTAACCCTAACCCTAGCCCGGAACGGAAACCCACCACCAGCCCTACAACTTACCCCCAAGCCTTACCCTACTCCTGGCCCGTACGCTGGCACTGACCCGTGCGTCAGCACGTAGCCTGACCCTCCCACGTTTCCGTACCCTCAGCTGTGCCCTAAGCCTTGCCATTCCCTAACCCTAACCCTCGCCCGGAACGGAAACCCACCACCAGCCCTACACCTTACCCCCAAGCCGTAGCCTACTCCTGGCCCGTACGCTGGCACTGACCCGTGCGTCACCACGTGGCCTGACCCTCCCACGTTTCCGTACCCTCACCTGTGCCCTAAGCCTTGCCGTTCCCTAACCCTAACCCTAGCCTGGAACGGAAACCCACCACCAGCCCTACAACTTACCCACAAGCCGTAGCCTACACCTGGCCGGTAGGCTGGCACTGACCCGTGCGTCAGCACGTAGCCTGACCCTCCCACGTTTCCGTACACACACCTGTGCCCTAAGCCTTGCCGTTCCCTAACCCTAACCCTAGCCCGGAACGGAAACCCACCACCAACCCTACAACTTACCGACAAGCCGTAGCCTACTCCTGGCTCGTACTCTGGCACTGACCCGTGCGTCAGCACGTAGCCTCTCCCTCCCACGTTTCTGTACCCTCACCAGTGCCCTAAGCCTTGCCGTTCCCTAACCATAACCCTAGCCCGTAATGGAAACCCATCACCAGCCATACACCTTACCCTACGCCGTAGCCTACTCCTGGCCTGTACGCTGGCACTGACCTGTGCGTCAGCACGTAGCCTGACCCTCCCACGTTTCCGTACCCTCACCTGTGCCCGAAGCCTTGCCGTTCCCTAACCCTAACCCTAGCCCGGAACGGAAACCCACCACCGGCCGAACACCTTACCCTACGCCGTAGCCTATTCCTGGCCCGTACGCTGGCACTGACCCGTGCGTCAGCACGTAGCCTGACCCTTCCACGTTTCCGTACCCTCACCTGTGCCCTAAGCCTTGCCGTTCCCTAACCCTAACCCTAGCCCTGAACAGAAACCCACCACCTGCCCTACAACTTACCCCCAAGCCTTACCCTACTCCTGGCCCGTACGCTGGCACTGACCCGTGCGTCAGCACGTAGCCTGACCCTCCCACGTTTCCGTACCCTCACCTGTGCTCTAAGCCTTGCCGTTCCCTAACCCTAACCCTAGCCCGGAACGGAAACACACCACCAGCCCTACACCTTACCCCCAAGCCGTAGCCTACTCCTGGCCCGTACGCTGGCACTGACCCGTGCGTCAGCACGTAGCCTGACCCTCCCACTTTTCCGTACCCTCACCTGTGCCCTAAGCCTTGCCGTTCACTAACCCTAACCCTAGCCCGGAACGGAAACCCACCACCAGCCCTACACCTTACGCTATGCCGTAGCCTACTCCTGGCCCGTACGCTGGCACTGACCCTTGCGTCAGCACGTAGCCTGACCCTCCCACGTTTCCGTACCCTCACCTGTGCCCTAAGCCTTGCCGTTCCCTAACCCTAACCCTAGCCCGGAACGGAAACCCACCACCAGCCCTACACCTTACCCCCAAGCCGTAGCCTACTCCTGGCCCGTACGCTGGCACTGACCCGTGCGTCAGCACGTAGCCTGACTCTCCCACGTTTCCGTACCCTCACCTGTGCCCGAAGCCTTGCCGTTCCCTAACGCTAACTCTAGCCCGGAACGGAAACTCACCACCAGCCCTACACCTTACCCTATGCCGTAGCCTACTCCTGTCCCGTACGCTGGCACTGACCCGTGCGTCAGCACGTAGCCTGACACTCCCACGTTTCTGTACCCTCACCTGTGCCCTAAGCCTTGCCGTTCCCTCACCCTAAACCTAGCCCGGAATGGATACCCACCACCAGCCCTACACCTTACCCCCAAGCCGTAGCCTACTCATGGCCCGTACGCTGGCACTGACCCGTGTGTCACCATGTAGCCTGACCCTCCCACGTTTCTGTGCCCTCAACTGTGCACTAAGCCTTGCCGTTCCCTCACCCTAACCGTAGCCCGGAACGGAAAACCACCACCAGCCCTACCACTTACCCCCAAGCCGTACCCTACTCCTGGCCCGTACGCTGGCACTGACCCGTGCGTCAGCACGTACGCTGACCCCCCCACGTTTCCGTACCCTCACCTGTGCCCTAAGCCTTGCCGTTCCCTAACCCTAACCGTAGCCCGGAACGGAAACCCACCACCAGCCCTACACCTTACCCTACGCCGTAGCCTACTCCTGGCCCGTACGCTGGCACTGACCCGTGCGTCAGCACGTAGCCTGACCCTCCCACGTTTCCGTACCCTCACCTGTGCCCTAAGCCTTGACGTTCCCTAACCCTAACCCTAGCCCGGAAGAGAAACCCTCCACCAGCCCTACAACTTACCCCCAAGCCGTCGCCTATTCCTGGCCCGTACGGTGGCACTGACCCGTGCGTCAGCACGTAGCCTGACCTTCCCACGTTTCCGTACCCTCACCTGTGCCCTAGGCCTTGACGTTCCCTAACCCTAACCCTAGCCCGGAACGGAAACCCACCAACAGCCCTACAACTTACCCCCAAGCCGTCGCCTATTCCTGGCCCGTACGGTGGCACTGACCCGTGCGTCAGCACGTAGCCTGACCCTCCCACGTTTCCGTACCCTCACCTGTGCCCTAAGCCTTGCCATTCCCTAACCCTAACCCTAGCCCGGAACGGAAACCCACCACCAGCCCTACACCTTACCCCCAAGCCGTAGCCTACTCCTGGCCCGTACGCTGGCACTGACCCGTGCGTCAGCACGTAGCCTGACCCTCCCACGTTTCCGTACCCTCACCTGTGCTCTAAGCCTTGCCGTTCCCTAACCCTAACCCTAGCACGGAACGGAAACCCACCACCAGCCCTACAGCTTTCCCTTCGCCGTAGCCTACTCCTGGCCCGTACGCTGGCACTGACCCGTGCGTCAGCACGTAGCCTGACCCTCCCACGTTTCCGTACACTCACCTGTGCCCTAAGCCTTGCCATTCCCTAACCCTAACCCTAGCCCGGAACGGAAACCCACCACCAGCCCTACACCTTACCCCCAAGCCGTAGCCTACTCCTGGCCCGTACGCTGGCACTGACCCGTGCGTCAGCACGTAGCCTGACCCTCCCACGTTTCCGTACCCTCACCTGTGCTCTAAGCCTTGCCGTTCCCTAACCCTAACCCTAGCACGGAACGGAAACCCACCACCAGCCCTACACCTTACCCCCAAGCCGTAGCCTACTCCTGGCCCGTACGCTGGCACTGACCCGTGCGTCAGCACGTAGCCTGACCCTCCCACGTTTCCGTACCCTCACCTGTGCCCTAAGCCTTGACGTTCCCTAACCCTAACCCTAGCCCTGAACGGAAACCCACCACCAGCCCTACAACTTACCCCCAAGCCGTCGCCTATTCCTGGCCCGTACGCTGGCGCTGACCCGTACGTCAGCACGTACCCTGACCCTCCCACGTTTCCGTACACACACCTGTGCCCTAAGCCTTCCCGTTCCCTAACCCTAACCCTAGCCCGGAACGGAAACCCACCACCAACCCTACAACTTACCGACAAGCCGTAGCCTACTCCTGGCTCGTACTCTGGCACTGACCCGTGCGTCAGCACGTAGCCTGTCCCTCCCACGTTTCTGTACCCTCACCAGTGCCCTAAGCCTTGCCGTTCCCTAACCATAACCCTAGCCCGGAATGGAAACCCATCACCAGCCATACACCTTACCCTACGCCGTAGCCTACTCCTGGCCTGTACGCTGGCACTGACCTGTGCGTCAGCACGTAGCCTGACCCTCCCACGTTTCCGTACCCTCACCTGTGCCCGAAGCCTTGCCGTTCCCTAACCCTAACCCTAGCCCGGAACGGAAACCCACCACCGGCCGAACACCTTACCCTACGCCGTAGCCTATTCCTGGCCCGTACGCTGGCACTAACCCGTGCGTCAGCACGTAGCCTGACCCTTCCACGTTTCCGTACCCTCACCTGTGCCCTAAGCCTTGCCGTTCCCTAACCCTAACCCTAGCCCGGAACAGAAACCCACCACCAGCCCTACAACTTACCCCCAAGCCTTACCCTACTCCAGGCCCGTATGCTGGCACTGACCCGTGCGTCAGCACGTAGCCTGACTCTCCCACGTTTCCGTACCCTCACCTGTGCCCTAAGCCTTGCCGTTCCCTAACCCTAACCCTAGCCCAGAACGGAAACACACCAACAGCCCTACACCTTACCCCCAAGCCGTAGCCTACTCCTGGCCCGTACGCTGGCACTGACCCGTGCGTCAGCACGTAGCCTGACCCTCCCACGTTTCCGTACCCTCACCTGTGCCCTAAGCCTTGCCGTTCCCTAACGCTAACCCTAGCCCAGAACGGAAACCCACCAACAGCCCTACACCTTACCCTATGCCGTAGCCTACTCCTGTCCCGTACGCTGGCACTGACCCGTGCGTCAGCACGTAGCCTGACCCTCCCACGTTTCCGTACCCTCACCTGTGCCCTAAGCTTTGCCGTTCCCTAACCCTAACCCTAGCCCGGAACGGAAACCCACCAACAGCCCTACACCTTACCCCCAAGCCGTACCCTACTCCTGGCCCGTACGCTGGCACTGACCCGTGCGTCAGCACGTACCCTGACCCTCCCACGTTTCCGTACCCTCACCTGTGCCCTAAGCCTTGACGTTCCCTAACCCTAACCCTAGCCCGGAACGGAAACCCACCACCAGCCCTACAACTTACCCCCAAGCCGTCGCCTATTCCTGGCCCGTACGGTGGCACTGACCCGTGCGTCAGCACGTAGCCTGACCCTCCCAAGTTTCCACACCCTCACCTGTGCACTAAGCCTTGCCGTTCCCTAACCCTAACCCTAGCCCGGAACGGAAACCCACCACCAGCACTACACCTTCCCCTACGCCATAGCCTACTCCTGGCCCGTACGCTGGCACTGACCCGTGTGTCAGCACGTAGCATGACCCTCACACGTTTCGGTACCCTCAAATGTGCCCGAAGCCTTGCCGTTCCCTAACCCTAACCCTAGCCCAGAACGGAAACCCACCACCAGCCCTACACCTTACCCTACGCAGTAGCCTACTCCTGGCCCGTACGCTGGCACTGACCCGTGCGTCAGCACGTAGCCTGACCCTCCCACGTTTCCGTACCCTCACCTGTGCCCTAAGCCTTGCCGTTCCCTAACCCTAACCCTAGCCCGGAACGGAAACCCACAACCAGCCTTACACCTTACCCTACGCCGTAGCCTACTCCTGGCCCGTACGCTGGCACTGACCCGTGCGTCAGCACGTAGCCTGACCCTCCCACGTTTCCGTACCCTCACCTGTGCCCTAAGCCTTGCCGTTCCCTAAGCCTAACCCTAGCCCGGAACGGAAACCCACCACCAGCCCTACACCTTACCCCCAAGCCGTAGACTACTCCTGGCCTGTACACTGGCACTGACCCGTGCATCAGCACGTAGCCTGACCCTCCCACGTTTCTGAACCCTCACCTGTGCCCTAAGCCTTGCCGTTCCCTAACCCTAACCCTAGCCCGGAACGGAAACCCACCACCAGCCCTACACCTTACCCACAAGCCGTAGCCTACACCTGGCCGGTACGCTGGCACTGACCCGTGCATCAGCACGTAGCCTGACCCTCCCACGTTTCCGTACCATTACCTGTGCCCTAAGCCTTGCCGTTCCCTAACCCTAACGCTAGCCTGGAACGGAAACCCACCACCAGCCCTACACCTTACCCTACGCCGTAGCCTACTCCTGGCCCGTACGCTGGCACTGACCCGTGCGTCAGCACGTAGCCTGACCCTCCCACGTTTCCGTACCCTCAGCTGTGCCCTAAGCCTTGCCGTTCCCTAACCCTAACCCTAGCCCGGAACGGAAACCCACCACCAGCCCTACAACTTACCCCCAAGCCATAGCCTACAACTGGCCCGTACGCTGGCACTGACCCTTCGGTCAGCACGTAGCCTGACCCTCCCACGTTTCCGTACCCTCACCTGTGCCCTAAGCCTTGCCGTTCCCTAACCCTAACCCTAGCCTGGAACGGAAACCCACCACCAGCACTACACCTTACCCACAAGCCGTAGCCTACAACTGGCCGTACGCTGGCACTGACACGTGCATCAGCACGTAGCCTGACCCTCCCACGTTTCCGTACCCTCACCTGTGCCCTAAGCCTTGCCGTTCCCTAACCCTAACCCTAGCCCGGAACGGAAACCCACCACCAGCCCTACACCTTAACCCCAAGCCGTAGACTACTCCTGGCCTGTACGCTGGCACTGACCCGTGCATCAGCACGTAGCCTGACCCTCCCACGTTTCCGTACCCTCACCTGTGCCCTAAGCCTTGCCGTTCCCTAACCCTAACCCTAGCCCGGAACGGAAACCCACCACCAGCCCTACACCTTACCCACAAGCCGTAGCCTACACCTGGCCGGTACGCTGGCACTGACCCGTGCGTCAGCACGTAGCCTGACCCTCCCACGTTTCCGTACCCTCACCTGTGCCGTAAGCCTTGCCGTTCCCTAACCCTAACCCTAGCCCGGAACGGAAACCCACCACCAGCCCTATACCTTACCCGACGCCGTAGCCTACTCCTGTCCCGTACGCTGGCACTGACCCGTGCGTCAGCACGTAGCCTGGCCCTCCCACATTTCCGTACCCTCACCTGTGCCCTAAGCCTTGCCGTTCCCTAACCCTAACCCTAGCCCGGAACGGAAACCCACCACCAGCCCTACAACATACCCCCAAGCTGTAGCCTACTCCTGGCCCGTACGCTGGCACTGACCCGTGCGTCAGCACGTAGCCTGACCCTCCCACGTTTCCGTACCCTCACCTGTGCCCGAAGCCTTGCCGTTCCCTAACCCTAACCCTAGCCCGGAACGGAAACCCACCACCAGCCCTACAACTTACCCCCAAGCCGTAGCCTACAACTGGCCCGTACGCTGGCACTGACCCTTCGGTCAGCACGTAGCCTGACCCTCCCACGTTTCCGTACCCTCACCTGTGCCCTAAGCCTTGCCGTTCCCTAACCCTAACCCTAGCCCGGAACGGAAACCCACCACCAGCCCTACACCTTACCCCCAAGCCGTAGCCTACTCCTGGCCCGTACGCTGGCACTGACCCTTGCGTCAGCACGTAGACTGACCCTCCCACGTTTCCGTACCCTCACCTGTGCCCTAAGCCTTGCCGTTCCCTAACCCTAACCCTAGCCCGGAACGGAAACCCACCACCAGCCCTACACCTTACCCACAAGCCGTAGCCTACACCTGGCCGGTACGCTGGCACTGACCCGTGCATCAGCACGTAGCCTGACCCTCCCACGTTTCCGTACCCTCACCTGTGCCCTAAGCCTTGCCGTTCCCTAACCCTAACCCTAGCCCGGAACGGAAACCCACCACCAGCCCTACAACTTACCCCCAAGCTGTAGCCTACTCCTGGCCCGTACGCTGGCACTGACCCGTGCGTCAGCACGTAGCCTGACCCTCCCACGTTTCCGTACCCTCAGCTGTGCCCTAAGCCTTGCCATTCCCTAACCCTAACCCTCGCCCGGAACGGAAACCCACCACCAGCCCTACACCTTACCCCCAAGCCGTAGCCTACTCCTGGCCCGTAGGCTGGCACTGACCCGTGCGTCACCACGTGGCCTGACCCTCCCACGTTTCCGTACCCTCACCTGTGCCCTAAGCCTTGCCGTTCCCTAACCCTAACCCTAGCCTGGAACGGAAACCCACCACCAGCCCTACAACTTACCCACAAGCCGTAGCCTACACCTGGCCGGTAGGCTGGCACTGACCCGTGCGTCAGCACGTAGCCTGACCCTCCCACGTATCCGTACACACACCTGTGCCCTAAGCCTTGCCGTTCCCTAACCCTAACCCTAGCCCGGAACGGAAACCCACCACCAACCCTACAACTTACCGACAAGCCGTAGCCTACTCCTGGCTCGTACTCTGGCACTGACCCGTGCGTCAGCACGTAGCCTCTCCCTCCCACGTTTCTGTACCCTCACCAGTGCCCTAAGCCTTGCCGTTCCCTAACCATAACCCTAGCCCGGAATGGAAACCCATCACCAGCCATACACCTTACCCTACGCCGTAGCCTACTCCTGGCCTGTACGCTGGCACTGACCTGTGCGTCAGCACGTAGCCTGACCCTCCCACGTTTCCGTACCCTCACCTGTGCCCGAAGCCTTGCCGTTCCCTAACCCTAACCCTAGCCCGGAACGGAAACCCACCACCGGCCGAACACCTTACCCTACGCCGTAGCCTATTCCTGGCCCGTACGCTGGCACTGACCCGTGCGTCAGCACGTAGCCTGACCCTTCCACGTTTCCGTACCCTCACCTGTGCCCTAAGCCTTGCCGTTCCCTAACCCTAACCCTAGCCCTGAACAGAAACCCACCACCTGCCCTACAACTTACCCCCAAGCCTTACCCTACTCCTGGCCCGTACACCGGCACTGACCCGTGCGTCAGCACGTAGCCTGACCCTCCCACGTTTCCGTACCCTCACCTGTGCTCTAAGCCATGCCGTTCCCTAACCCTAACCCTAGCCCGGAACGGAAACACACCACCAGCCCTACACCTTACCCCCAAGCCGTAGCCTACTCCTGGCCCGTACGCTGGCACTGACCCGTGCGTCAGCACGTAGCCTGACCCTCCCACTTTTCCGTACCCTCACCTGTGCCCTAAGCCTTGCCGTTCACTAACCCTAACCCTAGCCCGGAACGGAAACCCACCACCAGCCCTACACCTTACGCTATGCCGTAGCCTACTCCTGGCCCGTACGCTGGCACTGACCCTTGCGTCAGCACGTAGCCTGACCCTCCCACGTTTCCGTACCCTCACCTGTGCCCTAAGCCTTGCCGTTCCCTAACCCTAACCCTAGCCCGGAACGGAAACCCACCACCAGCCCTACACCGTACCCCCAAGCCGTAGCCTACTCCTGGCCCGTACGCTGGCACTGACCCGTGCGTCAGCACGTAGCCTGACTCTCCCACGTTTCCGTACCCTCACCTGTGCCCGAAGCCTTGCCGTTCCCTAACGCTAACCCTAGCCCGGAACGGAAACTCACCACCAGCCCTACACCTTACCCTATGCCGTAGCCTACTCCTGTCCCGTACGCTGGCACTGACCCGTGCGTCAGCACGTAGCCTGACACTCCCACGTTTCTGTACCCTCACCTGTGCCCTAAGCCTTGCCGTTCCCTCACCCTAAACCTAGCCCGGAATGGATACCCACCACCAGCCCTACACCTTACCCCCAAGCCGTAGCCTACTCATGGCCCGTACGCTGGCACTGACCCGTGCGTCACCATGTAGCCTGACCCTCCCACGTTTCTGTGCCCTCAACTGTGCACTAAGCCTTGCCGTTCCCTAACCCTAACCCTAGCCCGGAACGGAAAACCACCACCAGCCCTACCACTTACCCCCAAGCCGTACCCTACTACTGGCCCGTACGCTGGCACTGACCAGTGCGTCAGCACGTACGCTGACCCCCCCACGTTTCCGTACCCTCACCTGTGCCCTAAGCCTTGCCGTTCCCTAACCCTAACCGTAGCCCGGAACGGAAACCCACCACCAGCCCTACACCTTACCCTACGCCGTAGCCTACTCCTGGCCCGTACGCTGGCACTGACCCGTGCGTCAGCACGTAGCCTGACCCTCCCACGTTTCCGTACCCTCACCTGTGCCCTAAGCCTTGACGTTCCCTAACCCTAACCCTAGCCCGGAACAGAAACCCTCCACCAGCCCTACAACTTACCCCCAAGCCGTCGCCTATTCCTGGCCCGTACGGTGGCACTGACCCGTGCGTCAGCACGTAGCCTGACCTTCCCACGTTTCCGTACCCTCACCTGTGCCCTAAGCCTTGACGTTCCCTAACCCTAACCCTAGCCCGGAACGGAAACCCACCAACAGCCCTACAACTTACCCCCAAGCCGTCGCCTATTCCTGGCCCGTACGGTGGCACTGACCCGTGCGTCAGCACGTAGCCTGACCCTCCCACGTTTCCGTACCCTCACCTGTGCCCTAAGCCTTGCCATTCCCTAACCCTAACCCTAGCCCGGAACGGAAACCCACCACCAGCCCTACACCTTACCCCCAAGCCGTAGCCTACTCCTGGCCCGTACGCTGGCACTGACCCGTGCGTCAGCACGTAGCCTGACCCTCCCACGTTTCCGTACCCTCACCTGTGCTCTAAGCCTTGCCGTTCCCTAACCCTAACCCTAGCACGGAACGGAAACCCACCACCAGCCCTACAGCTTTCCCTTCGCCGTAGCCTACTCCTGGCCCGTACGCTGGCACTGACCCGTGCGTCAGCACGTAGCCTGACCCTCCCACGTTTCCGTACACTCACCTGTGCCCTAAGCCTTGCCATTCCCTAACCCTAACCCTAGCCCGGAACGGAAACCCACCACCAGCCCTACACCTTACCCCCAAGCCGTAGCCTACTCCTGGCCCGTACGCTGGCACTGACCCGTGCGTCAGCACGTAGCCTGACCCTCCCACGTTTCCGTACCCTCACCTGTGCTCTAAGCCTTGCCGTTCCCTAACCCTAACCCTAGCACGGAACGGAAACCCACCACCAGCCCTACACCTTACCCCCAAGCCGTAGCCTACTCCTGGCCCGTACGCTGGCACTGACCCGTGCGTCAGCACGTAGCCTGACCCTCCCACGTTTCCGTACCCTCACCTGTGCCCTAAGCCTTGACGTTCCCTAACCCTAACCCTAGCCCTGAACGGAAACCCACCACCAGCCCTACAACTTACCCCCAAGCCGTCGCCTATTCCTGGCCCGTACGCTGGCGCTGACCCGTATGTCAGCACGTACCCTGACCCTCTCACGTTTCCGTACACACACCTGTGCCCTAAGCCTTCCCGTTCCCTAACCCTAACCCTAGCCCGGAACGGAAACCCACCACCAACCCTACAACTTACCGACAAGCCGTAGCCTACTCCTGGCTCGTACTCTGGCACTGACCCGTGCGTCAGCACGTAGCCTGTCCCTCCCACGTTTCTGTACCCTCACCAGTGCCCTAAGCCTTGCCGTTCCCTAACCATAACCCTAGCCCGGAATGGAAACCCATCACCAGCCATACACCTTACCCTACGCCGTAGCCTACTCCTGGCCTGTACGCTGGCACTGACCTGTGCGTCAGCACGTAGCCTGACCCTCCCACGTTTCCGTACCCTCACCTGTGCCCGAAGGCTTGCCGTTCCCTAACCCTAACCCTAGCCCGGAACGGAAACCCACCACCGGCCGAACACCTTACCCTACGCCGTAGCCTATTCCTGGCCCGTACGCTGGCACTAACCCGTGCGTCAGCACGTAGCCTGACCCTTCCACGTTTCCGTACCCTCACCTGTGCCCTAAGCCTTGCCGTTCCCTAACCCTAACCCTAGCCCGGAACAGAAACCCACCACCAGCCCTACAACTTACCCCCAAGCCTTACCCTACTCCAGGCCCGTACGCTGGCACTGACCCGTGCGTCAGCACGTAGCCTGACTCTCCCACGTTTCCGTACCCTCACCTGTGCCCTAAGCCTTGCCGTTCCCTAACCCTAACCCTAGCCCGGAACGGAAACACACCAACAGCCCTACACCTTACCCCCAAGCCGTAGCCTACTCCTGGCCCGTACGCTGGCACTGACCCGTGCGTCAGCACGTAGCCTGACCCTCCCACGTTTCCGTACCCTCACCTGTGCCCTAAGCCTTGCCGTTCCCTAACGCTAACCCTAGCCCAGAACGGAAACCCACCAACAGCCCTACACCTTACCCTATGCCGTAGCCTACTCCTGTCCCGTACGCTGGCACTGACACGTGCGTCAGCACGTAGCCTGACCCTCCCACGTTTCCGTACCCTCACCTGTGCCCTAAGCTTTGCCGTTCCCTAACCCTAACCCTAGCCCGGAACGGAAACCCACCAACAGCCCTACACCTTACCCCCAAGCCGTACCCTACTCCTGGCCCGTACGCTGGCACTGACCCGTGCGTCAGCACGTACCCTGACCCTCCCACGTTTCCGTACCCTCACCTGTGCCCTAAGCCTTGACGTTCCCTAACCCTAACCGTAGCCCGGAACGGAAACCCACCACCAGCCCTACAACTTACCCCCAAGCCGTCGCCTATTCCTGGCCCGTACGGTGGCACTGACCCGTGCGTCAGCACGTAGCCTGACCCTCCCAAGTTTCCACACCCTCACCTGTGCACTAAGCCTTGCCGTTCCCTAACCCTAACCCTAGCCCGGAACGGAAACCCACCACCAGCACTACACCTTCCCCTACGCCATAGCCTACTCCTGGCCCGTACGCTGGCACTGACCCGTGTGTCAGCACGTAGCATGACCCTCACACGTTTCGGTACCCTCAAATGTGCCCGAAGCCTTGCCGTTCCCTAACCCTAACCCTAGCCCAGAACGGAAACCCACCACCAGCCCTACACCTTACCCTACGCAGTAGCCTACTCCTGGCCCGTACGCTGGCACTGACCCGTGCGTCAGCACGTAGCCTGACCCTCCCACGTTTCCGTACCCTCACCTGTGCCCTAAGCCTTGCCGTTCCCTAACCCTAACCCTAGCCCGGAACGGAAACCCACAACCAGCCTTACACCTTACCCTACGCCGTAGCCTACTCCTGGCCCGTACGCTGGCACTGACCCGTGCGTCAGCACGTAGCCTGACCCTCCCACGTTTCCGTACCCTCACCTGTGCCCTAAGCCTTGCCGTTCCCTAACCCTAACCCTAGCCCGGAACGGAAACCCACCACCAGCCCTACACCTTACCCCCAAGCCGTAGACTACTCCTGGCCTGTACGCTGGCACTGACCCGTGCATCAGCACGTAGCCTGACCCTCCCACGTTTCTGAACCCTCACCTGTGCCCTAAGCCTTGCCGTTCCCTAACCCTAACCCTAGCCCGGAACGGAAACCCACCACCAGCCCTACACCTTACCCACAAGCCGTAGCCTACACCTGGCCGGTACGCTGGCCCTGACCCGTGCATCAGCACGTAGCCTGACCCTCCCACGTTTCCGTACCATTACCTGTGCCCTAAGCCTTGCCGTTCCCTAACCCTAACGCTAGCCTGGAACGGAAACCCACCACCAGCCCTACACCTTACCCTACGCCGTAGCCTACTCCTGTCCCGTACGCTGGCACTGACCCGTGCGTCAGCACGTACCCTGACCCTCCCACGTTTCCGTACCCTCACCTGTGCCCTAAGCCTTGCCGTTCCCTAACCCTAACCCTAGCCCGGAACGGAAACCCACCACCAGCCCTACACCTTACCCTACGCCGTAGCCTACTCCTGGCCCGTACGCTGGCACTGACCCGTGCGTCAGCACGTAGCCTGACCCTCCCACGTTTCCGTACCCTCACCTGTGCCCTAAGCCTTGCCGTTCCCTAACCCTAACCCTAGCCCGGAATGGAAACCAACCACCAGCCCTACAACTTACCCCCAAGCCGTCGCCTATTCCTGACCCGTACGCTGGCACTGACCCGTGTGTCAGCACGTAGCCTGACCCTCCCACGTTTCCGTACCATCACCTGTGCCCTAAGCCTTGCCGTTCCCTAACCCTAACCATAGCCCGGAACGGAAACCCACCACCAGCCCTACACCTTACCCACAAGCCGTAGCCTACACCTGGCCGGTACGCTGGCACTGACCCGTGCGTCAGCACATAGCCTGACCCTCCCACGTTTCCGTACCCTCACCTGTGCCCTAAGCCTTGCCGTTCCCTAACCCTAACCCTAGCCCGGAACGGAAACCCACCACCAGCCCTACACCTTACCCTACGCCGTAGCCTACTCCTGGCCCGTATGCTGGCACTGACCCGTGCGTCAGCACGTAGCCTGACCCTCCCACGTTTCCATACCCTCACCTGTGCCCTAAGCCTTGCCGTTACCTAACCCTAACCCTAGCCCGGAACGGAAGCCCACCACCAGCCCTACAACTTTCCCCAAGCTGTAGCCTACTCCTGGCCCGTACGCTGGCACTGACCCGTGCGTCAGCACGTAGCCTGACCCTCCCACGTTTCCGTACCCTCAGCTGTGCCCTAAGCCTTGCCGTTCCCTAACCCTAACCCTAGCCCGGAACGGAAACCCACCACCAGCCCTACAACTAACCCCCAAGCCATAGCCTACAACTGGCCCGTACGCTGGCACTGACCCTTCGGTCAGCACGTAGCCTGACCCTCCCACGTTTCCGTACCCTCACCTGTGCCCTAAGCCTTGCCGTTCCCTAACCCTAACCCTAGCCTGGAACGGAAACCCACCACCAGCACTACACCTTACCCACAAGCCGTAGCCTACACCTGGCCGTACGCTGGCACTGACACGTGCATCAGCACGTAGCCTGACCCTCCCACGTTTCCGTACCCTCACCTGTGCCCTAAGCCTTGCCGTTCCCTAACCCTTAC
Organism: Mesoplodon mirus; assembly: GCF_964341445.2. Taxonomy (NCBI): domain Eukaryota; kingdom Metazoa; phylum Chordata; class Mammalia; order Artiodactyla; family Ziphiidae; genus Mesoplodon; species Mesoplodon mirus. Next base: position 1,477,574 of record NW_028295736.1, read on the forward strand.
CCTAGCCCGGAACGGAAACCCACCACCAGCCCTACACCTTAACCCCAAGCCGTAGACTACTCCTGGCCTGTACGCTGGCACTGACCCGTGCATCAGCACGTAGCCTGACCCTCCCACGTTTCCGTACCCTCACCTGTGCCCTAAGCCTTGCCGTTCCCTAACCCTAACCCTAGCCCGGAACGGAAACCCACCACCAGCCCTACACCTTACCCACAAGCCGTAGCCTACACCTGGCCGGTACGCTGGCACTGACCCGTGCGTCAGCACGTAGCCTGACCCTCCCACGTTTCCGTACCCTCACCTGTGCCGTAAGCCTTGCCGTTCCCTAACCCTAACCCTAGCCCGGAACGGAAACCCACCACCAGCCCTATACCTTACCCGACGCCGTAGCCTACTCCTGTCCCGTACGCTGGCACTGACCCGTGCGTCAGCACGTAGCCTGACCCTCCCACATTTCCGTACCCTCACCTGTGCCCTAAGCCTTGCCGTTCCCTAACCCTAACCCTAGCCCGGAACGGAAACCCACCACCAGCCCTACAACATACCCCCAAGCTGTAGCCTACTCCTGGCCCGTACGCTGGCACTGACCCGTGCGTCAGCACGTAGCCTGACCCTCCCACGTTTCCGTACCCTCACCTGTGCCCGAAGCCTTGCCGTTCCCTAACCCTAACCCTAGCCCGGAACGGAAACCCACCACCAGCCCTACAACTTACACCCAAGCCGTAGCCTACAACTGGCCCGTACGCTGGCACTGACCCTTTGGTCAGCACGTAGCCTGACCCTCCCACGTTTCCGTACCCTCACCTGTGCCCTAAGCCTTGCCGTTCCCTAACCCTAACCCTAGCCCGGAACGGAAACCCACCACCAGCCCTACACCTTACCCCCAAGCCGTAGCCTACTCCTGGCCCGTACGCTGGCACTGACCCTTGCGTCAGCACGTAGCCTGACCCTCCCACGTTTCCGTACCCTCACCTGTGCCCTAAGCCTTGCCGTTCCCTAACCCTAACCCTAGCCCGGAACGGAAACCCACCACCAGCCCTACACCTTACCCACAAGCCGTAGCCTACACCTGGCCGGTACGCTGGCACTGACCCGTGCATCAGCACGTAGCCTGACCCTCCCACGTTTCCGTACCCTCACCTGTGCCCTAAGCCTTGCCGTTCCCTAACCCTAACCCTAGCCCGGAACGGAAACCCACCACCAGCCCTACAACTTACCCCCAAGCTGTAGCCTACTCCTGGCCCGTACGCTGGCACTGACCCGTGCGTCAGCACGTAGCCTGACCCTCCCACGTTTCCGTACCCTCAGCTGTGCCCTAAGCCTTGCCATTCCCTAACCCTAACCCTCGCCCGGAACGGAAACCCACCACCAGCCCTACACCTTACCCCCAAGCCGTAGCCTACTCCTGGCCCGTACGCTGGCACTGACCCGTGCGTCACCACGTGGCCTGACCCTCCCACGTTTCCGTACCCTCACCTGTGCCCTAAGCCTTGCCGTTCCCTAACCCTAACCCTAGCCTGGAACGGAAACCCACCACCAGCCCTACAACTTACCCACAAGCCGTAGCCTACACCTGGCCGGTAGGCTGGCACTGACCCGTGCGTCAGCACGTAGCCTGACCCTCCCACGTTTCCGTACACACACCTGTGCCCTAAGCCTTGCCGTTCCCTAACCCTAACCCTAGCCCGGAACGGAAACCCACCACCAACCCTACAACTTACCGACAAGCCGTAGCCTACTCCTGGCTCGTACTCTGACACTCACCCATGCGTCAGCACGTAGCCTCTCCCTCCCACGTTTCTGTACCCTCACCAGTGCCCTAAGCCTTGCCGTTCCCTAACCATAACCCTAGCCCGTAATGGAAACCCATCACCAGCCATACACCTTACCCTACGCCGTAGCCTACTCCTGGCCTGTACGCTGGCACTGACCTGTGCGTCAGCACGTAGCCTGACCCTCCCACGTTTCCGTACCCTCACCTGTGCCCGAAGCCTTGCCGTTCCCTAACCCTAACCCTAGCCCGGAACGGAAACCCACCACCGGCCGAACACCTTACCCTACGCCGTAGCCTATTCCTGGCCCGTACGCTGGCACTGACCCGTGCGTCAGCACGTAGCCTGACCCTTCCACGTTTCCGTACCCTCACCTGTGCCCTAAGCCTTGCCGTTCCCTAACCCTAACCCTAGCCCTGAACAGAAACCCACCACCTGCCCTACAACTTACCCCCAAGCCTTACCCTACTCCTGGCCCGTACGCTGGCACTGACCCGTGCGTCAGCACGTAGCCTGACCCTCCCACGTTTCCGTACCCTCACCTGTGCTCTAAGCCTTGCCGTTCCCTAACCCTAACCCTAGCCCGGAACGGAAACACACCACCAGCCCTACACCTTACCCCCAAGCCGTAGCCTACTCCTGGCCCGTACGCTGGCACTGACCCGTGCGTCAGCACGTAGCCTGACCCTCCCACTTTTCCGTACCCTCACCTGTGCCCTAAGCCCTGCCGTTCACTAACCCTAACCCTAGCCCGGAACGGAAACCCACCACCAGCCCTACACCTTACGCTATGCCGTAGCCTACTCCTGGCCCGTACGCTGGCACTGACCCTTGCGTCAGCACGTAGCCTGACCCTCCCACGTTTCCGTACCCTCACCTGTGCCCTAAGCCTTGCCGTTCCCTAACCCTAACCCTAGCCCGGAACGGAAACCCACCACCAGCCCTACACCTTACCCCCAAGCCGTAGCCTACTCCTGGCCCGTACGCTGGCACTGACCCGTGCGTCAGCACGTAGCCTGACTCTCCCACGTTTCCGTACCCTCACCTGTGCCCGAAGCCTTGCCGTTCCCTAACGCTAACCCTAGCCCGGAACGGAAACTCACCACCAGCCCTACACCTTACCCTATGCCGTAGCCTACTCCTGTCCCGTACGCTGGCACTGACCCGTGCGTCAGCACGTAGCCTGACACTCCCACGTTTCTGTACCCTCACCTGTGCCCTAAGCCTTGCCGTTCCCTCACCCTAAACCTAGCCCGGAATGGATACCCACCACCAGCCCTACACCTTACCCCCAAGCCGTAGCCTACTCATGGCCCGTACGCTGGCACTGACCCGTGCGTCACCATGTAGCCTGACCCTCCCACGTTTCTGTGCCCTCAACTGTGCACTAAGCCTTGCCGTTCCCTAACCCTAACCCTAGCCCGGAACGGAAAACCACCACCAGCCCTACCACTTACCCCCAAGCCGTACCCTACTCCTGGCCCGTACGCTGGCACTGACCCGTGCGTCAGCACGTACGCTGACCCCCCCACGTTTCCGTACCCTCACCTGTGCCCTAAGCCTTGCCGTTCCCTAACCCTAACCGTAGCCCGGAACGGAAACCCACCACCAGCCCTACACCTTACCCTACGCCGTAGCCTACTCCTGGCCCGTACGCTGGCACTGACCCGTGCGTCAGCACGTAGCCTGACCCTCCCACGTTTCCGTACCCTCACCTGTGCCCTAAGCCTTGACGTTCCCTAACCCTAACCCTAGCCCGGAAGAGAAACCCTCCACCAGCCCTACAACTTACCCCCAAGCCGTCGCCTATTCCTGGCCCGTACGGTGGCACTGACCCGTGCGTCAGCACGTAGCCTGACCTTCCCACGTTTCCGTACCCTCACCTGTGCCCTAAGCCTTGACGTTCCCTAACCCTAACCCTAGCCCGGAACGGAAACCCACCAACAGCCCTACAACTTACCCCCAAGCCGTCGCCTATTCCTGGCCCGTACGGTGGCACTGACCCGTGCGTCAGCACGTAGCCTGACCCTCCCACGTTTCCGTACCCTCACCTGTGCCCTAAGCCTTGCCATTCCCTAACCCTAACCCTAGCCCGGAACGGAAACCCACCACCAGCCCTACACCTTACCCCCAAGCCGTAGCCTACTCCTGGCCCGTACGCTGGCACTGACCCGTGCGTCAGCACGTAGCCTGACCCTCCCACGTTTCCGTACCCTCACCTGTGCTCTAAGCCTTGCCGTTCCCTAACCCTAACCCTAGCATGGAACGGAAACCCACCACCAGCCCTACAGCTTTCCCTTCGCCGTAGCCTACTCCTGGCCCGTACGCTGGCACTGACCCGTGCGTCAGCACGTAGCCTGACCCTCCCACGTTTCCGTACCCTCACCTGTGCCCTAAGCCTTGCCATTCCCTAACCCTAACCCTAGCCCGGAACGGAAACCCACCACCAGCCCTACACCTTACCCCCAAGCCGTAGCCTACTCCTGGCCCGTACGCTGGCACTGACCCGTGCGTCAGCACGTAGCCTGACCCTCCCACGTTTCCGTACCCTCACCTGTGCTCTAAGCCTTGCCGTTCCCTAACCCTAACCCTAGCACGGAACGGAAACCCACCACCAGCCCTACACCTTACCCCCAAGCCGTAGCCTACTCCTGGCCCGTACGCTGGCACTGACCCGTGCGTCAGCACGTAGCCTGACCCTCCCACGTTTCCGTACCCTCACCTGTGCCCTAAGCCTTGACGTTCCCTAACCCTAACCCTAGCCCTGAACGGAAACCCACCACCAGCCCTACAACTTACCCCCAAGCCGTCGCCTATTCCTGGCCCGTACGCTGGCGCTGACCCGTACGTCAGCACGTACCCTGACCCTCCCACGTTTCCGTACACACACCTGTGCCCTAAGCCTTCCCGTTCCCTAACCCTAACCCTAGCCCGGAACGGAAACCCACCACCAACCCTACAACTTACCGACAAGCCGTAGCCTACTCCTGGCTCGTACTCTGGCACTGACCCGTGCGTCAGCACGTAGCCTGTCCCTCCCACGTTTCTGTACCCTCACCAGTGCCCTAAGCCTTGCCGTTCCCTAACCATAACCCTAGCCCGGAATGGAAACCCATCACCAGCCATACACCTTACCCTACGCCGTAGCCTACTCCTGGCCTGTACGCTGGCACTGACCTGTGCGTCAGCACGTAGCCTGACCCTCCCACGTTTCCGTACCCTCACCTGTGCCCGAAGCCTTGCCGTTCCCTAACCCTAACCCTAGCCCGGAACGGAAACCCACCACCGGCCGAACACCTTACCCTACGCCGTAGCCTATTCCTGGCCCGTACGCTGGCACTAACCCGTGCGTCAGCACGTAGCCTGACCCTTCCACGTTTCCGTACCCTCACCTGTGCCCTAAGCCTTGCCGTTCCCTAACCCTAACCCTAGCCCGGAACAGAAACCCACCACCAGCCCTACAACTTACCCCCAAGCCTTACCCTACTCCAGGCCCGTACGCTGGCACTGACCCGTGCGTCAGCACGTAGCCTGACTCTCCCACGTTTCCGTACCCTCACCTGTGCCCTAAGCCTTGCCGTTCCCTAACCCTAACCCTAGCCCGGAACGGAAACACACCAACAGCCCTACACCTTACCCCCAAGCCGTAGCCTACTCCTGGCCCGTACGCTGGCACTGACCCGTGCGTCAGCACGTAGCCTGACCCTCCCACGTTTCCGTACCCTCACCTGTGCCCTAAGCCTTGCCGTTCCCTAACGCTAACCCTAGCCCAGAACGGAAACCCACCAACAGCCCTACACCTTACCCTATGCCGTAGCCTACTCCTGTCCCGTACGCTGGCACTGACCCGTGCGTCAGCACGTAGCCTGACCCTCCCACGTTTCCGTACCCTCACCTGTGCCCTAAGCTTTGCCGTTCCCTAACCCTAACCCTAGCCCGGAACGGAAACCCACCAACAGCCCTACACCTTACCCCCAAGCCGTACCCTACTCCTGGCCCGTACGCTGGCACTGACCCGTGCGTCAGCACGTACCCTGACCCTCCCACGTTTCCGTACCCTCACCTGTGCCCTAAGCCTTGACGTTCCCTAACCCTAACCCTAGCCCGGAACGGAAACCCACCACCAGCCCTACAACTTACCCCCAAGCCGTCGCCTATTCCTGGCCCGTACGGTGGCACTGACCCGTGCGTCAGCACGTAGCCTGACCCTCCCAAGTTTCCACACCCTCACCTGTGCACTAAGCCTTGCCGTTCCCTAACCCTAACCCTAGCCCGGAACGGAAACCCACCACCAGCACTACACCTTACCCTACGCCATAGCCTACTCCTGGCCCGTACGCTGGCACTGACCCGTGTGTCAGCACGTAGCATGACCCTCACACGTTTCGGTACCCTCAAATGTGCCCGAAGCCTTGCCGTTCCCTAACCCTAACCCTAGCCCAGAACGGAAACCCACCACCAGCCCTACACCTTACCCTACGCAGTAGCCTACTCCTGGCCCGTACGCTGGCACTGACCCGTGCGTCAGCACGTAGCCTGACCCTCCCACGTTTCCGTACCCTCACCTGTGCCCTAAGCCTTGCCGTTCCCTAACCCTAACCCTAGCCCGGAACGGAAACCCACAACCAGCCTTACACCTTACCCTACGCCGTAGCCTACTCCTGGCCCGTACGCTGGCACTGACCCGTGCGTCAGCACGTAGCCTGACCCTCCCACGTTTCCGTACCCTCACCTGTGCCCTAAGCCTTGCCGTTCCCTAACCCTAACCCTAGCCCGGAACGGAAACCCACCACCAGCCCTACACCTTACCCCCAAGCCGTAGACTACTCCTGGCCTGTACGCTGGCACTGACCCGTGCATCAGCACGTAGCCTGACCCTCCCACGTTTCTGAACCCTCACCTGTGCCCTAAGCCTTGCCGTTCCCTAACCCTAACCCTAGCCCGGAACGGAAACCCACCACCAGCCCTACACCTTACCCACAAGCCGTAGCCTACACCTGGCCGGTACGCTGGCACTGACCCGTGCATCAGCACGTAGCCTGACCCTCCCACGTTTCCGTACCATTACCTGTGCCCTAAGCCTTGCCGTTCCCTAACCCTAACGCTAGCCTGGAACGGAAACCCACCACCAGCCCTACACCTTACCCTACGCCGTAGCCTACTCCTGTCCCGTACGCTGGCACTGACCCGTGCGTCAGCACGTACCCTGACCCTCCCACGTTTCCGTACCCTCACCTGTGCCCTAAGCCTTGCCGTTCCCTAACCCTAACCCTAGCCCGGAACGGAAACCCACCACCAGCCCTACACCTTACCCTACGCCGTAGCCTACTCCTGGCCCGTACGCTGGCACTGACCCGTGCGTCAGCACGTAGCCTGACCCTCCCACGTTTCCGTACCCTCACCTGTGCCCTAAGCCTTGCCGTTCCCTAACCCTAACCCTAGCCCGGAATGGAAACCAACCACCAGCCCTACAACTTACCCCCAAGCCGTCGCCTATTCCTGACCCGTACGCTGGCACTGACCCGTGTGTCAGCATGTAGCCTGACCCTCCCACGTTTCCGTACCATCACCTGTGCCCTAAGCCTTGCCGTTCCCTAACCCTAACCATAGCCCGGAACGGAAACCCACCACCAGCCCTACACCTTACCCACAAGCCGTAGCCTACACCTGGCCGGTACGCTGGCACTGACCCGTGCGTCAGCACATAGCCTGACCCTCCCACGTTTCCGTACCCTCACCTGTGCCCTAAGCCTTGCCGTTCCCTAACCCTAACCCTAGCCCGGAACGGAAACCCACCACCAGCCCTACACCTTACCCTACGCCGTAGCCTACTCCTGGCCCGTACGCTGGCACTGACCCGTGCGTCAGCACGTAGCCTGACCCTCCCACGTTTCCGTACCCTCACCTGTGCCCTAAGCCTTGCCGTTCCCTAACGCTAACCCTAGCCCAGAACGGAAACCCACCAACAGCCCTACACCTTACCCTATGCCGTAGCCTACTCCTGTCCCGTACGCTGGCACTGACCCGTGCGTCAGCACGTAGCCTGACCCTCCCACGTTTCCGTACCCTCACCTGTGCCCTAAGCTTTGCCGTTCCCTAACCCTAACCCTAGCCCGGAACGGAAACCCACGAACAGCCCTACACCTTACCCCCAAGCCGTACCCTACTCCTGGCCCGTACGCTGGCACTGACCCGTGCGTCAGCACGTACCCTGACCCTCCCACGTTTCCGTACCCTCACCTGTGCCCTAAGCCTTGACGTTCCCTAACCCTAACCCTAGCCCGGAACGGAAACCCACCACCAGCCCTACAACTTACCCCCAAGCCGTCGCCTATTCCTGGCCCGTACGGTGGCACTGACCCGTGCGTCAGCACGTAGCCTGACCCTCCCAAGTTTCCACACCCTCACCTGTGCACTAAGCCTTGCCGTTCCCTAACCCTAACCCTAGCCCGGAACGGAAACCCACCACCAGCACTACACCTTACCCTACGCCATAGCCTACTCCTGGCCCGTACGCTGGCACTGACCCGTGTGTCAGCACGTAGCATGACCCTCACACGTTTCGGTACCCTCAAATGTGCCCGAAGCCTTGCCGTTCCCTAACCCTAACCCTAGCCCAGAACGGAAACCCACCACCAGCCCTACACCTTACCCTACGCAGTAGCCTACTCCTGGCCCGTACGCTGGCACTGACCCGTGCGTCAGCACGTAGCCTGACCCTCCCACGTTTCCGTACCCTCACCTGTGCCCTAAGCCTTGCCGTTCCCTAACCCTAACCCTAGCCCGGAACGGAAACCCACAACCAGCCTTACACCTTACCCTACGCCGTAGCCTACTCCTGGCCCGTACGCTGGCACTGACCCGTGCGTCAGCACGTAGCCTGACCCTCCCACGTTTCCGTACCCTCACCTGTGCCCTAAGCCTTGCCGTTCCCTAACCCTAACCCTAGCCCGGAACGGAAACCCACCACCAGCCCTACACCTTACCCCCAAGCCGTAGACTACTCCTGGCCTGTACGCTGGCACTGACCCGTGCATCAGCACGTAGCCTGACCCTCCCACGTTTCTGAACCCTCACCTGTGCCCTAAGCCTTGCCGTTCCCTAACCCTAACCCTAGCCCGGAACGGAAACCCACCACCAGCCCTACACCTTACCCCCAAGCCGTAGCCTACACCTGGCCGGTACGCTGGCACTGACCCGTGCATCAGCACGTAGCCTGACCCTCCCACGTTTCCGTACCATTACCTGTGCCCTAAGCCTTGCCGTTCCCTAACCCTAACGCTAGCCTGGAACGGAAACCCACCACCAGCCCTACACCTTACCCTACGCCGTAGCCTACTCCTGTCCCGTACGCTGGCACTGACCCGTGCGTCAGCACGTACCCTGACCCTCCCACGTTTCCGTACCCTCACCTGTGCCCTAAGCCTTGCCGTTCCCTAACCCTAACCCTAGCCCGGAACGGAAACCCACCACCAGCCCTACACCTTACCCTACGCCGTAGCCTACTCCTGGCCCGTACGCTGGCACTGACCCGTGCGTCAGCACGTAGCCTGACCCTCCCACGTTTCCGTACCCTCACCTGTGCCCTAAGCCTTGCCGTTCCCTAACCCTAACCCTAGCCCGGAATGGAAACCAACCACCAGCCCTACAACTTACCCCCAAGCCGTCGCCTATTCCTGACCCGTACGCTGGTACTGACCCGTGTGTCAGCACGTAGCCTGACCCTCCCACGTTTCCGTACCATCACCTGTGCCCTAAGCCTTGCCGTTCCCTAACCCTAACCATAGCCCGGAACGGAAACCCACCACCAGCCCTACACCTTACCCACAAGCCGTAGCCTACACCTGGCCGGTACGCTGGCACTGACCCGTGCGTCAGCACATAGCCTGACCCTCCCACGTTTCCGTACCCTCACCTGTGCCCTAAGCCTTGCCGTTCCCTAACCCTAACCCTAGCCCGGAACGGAAACCCACCACCAGCCCTACACCTTACCCTACGCCGTAGCCTACTCCTGGCCCGTACGCTGGCACTGACCCGTGCGTCAGCACGTAGCCTGACCCTCCCACGTTTCCATACCCTCACCTGTGCCCTAAGCCTTGCCGTTACCTAACCCTAACCCTAGCCCGGAACGGAAGCCCACCACCAGCCCTACAACTTACCCCCAAGCTGTAGCCTACTCCTGGCCCGTACGCTGGCACTGACCCGTGCGTCAGCACGTAGCCTGACCCTCCCAAGTTTCCGTACCCTCAGCTGTGCCCTAAGCCTTGCCGTTCCCTAACCCTAACCCTAGCCCGGAACGGAAACCCACCACCAGCCCTACAACTTACCCCCAAGCCATAGCCTACAACTGGCCCGTACGCTGGCACTGACCCTTCGGTCAGCACGTAGCCTGACCCTCCCACGTTTCCGTACCCTCACCTGTGCCCTAAGCCTTGCCGTTCCCTAACCCTAACCCTAGCCTGGAACGGAAACCCACCACCAGCACTACACCTTACCCACAAGCCGTAGCTTACACCTGGCCGTACGCTGGCACTGACACGTGCATCAGCACGTAGCCTGACCCTCCCACGTTTCCGTACCCTCACCTGTGCCCTAAGCCTTGCCGTTCCCTAACCCTAACCCTAGCCCGGAACGGAAACCCACCACCAGCCCTACACCTTAACCCCAAGCCGTAGACTACTCCTGGCCTGTACGCTGGCACTGACCCGTGCATCAGCACGTAGCCTGACCCTCCCACGTTTCCGTACCCTCACCTGTGCCCTAAGCCTTGCCGTTCCCTAACCCTAAGCCTAGCCCAGAACGGAAACCCACCACCAGCCCTACACCTTACCCACAAGCCGTAGCCTACACCTGGCCGGTACGCTGGCACTGACCCGTGCGTCAGCACGTAGCCTGACCCTCCCACGTTTCCGTACCCTCACCTGTGCCGTAAGCCTTGCCGTTCCCTAACCCTAACCCTAGCCCAGAACGGAAACCCACCACCAGCCCTATACCTTACCCGACGCCGTAGCCTACTCCTGTCCCGTACGCTGGCACTGACCCGTGCGTCAGCACGTAGCCTGACCCTCCCACATTTCCGTACCCTCACCTGTGCCCTAAGCCTTGCCGTTCCCTAACCCTAACCCTAGCCCCGAACGGAAACCCACCACCAGCCGTACAACATACCCCCAAGCTGTAGCCTACTCCTGGCCCGTACGCTGGCACTGACCCGTGCGTCAGCACGTAGCCTGACCCTCCCACGTTTCCGTACCCTCACCTGTGCCCGAAGCCTTGCCGTTCCCTAACCCTAACCCTAGCCCGGAACGGAAACCCACCACCAGCCCTACAACTTACCCCCAAGCCGTAGCCTACAACTGGCCCGTACGCTGGCACTGACCCTTCGGTCAGCACGTAGCCTGACCCTCCCACGTTTCCGTACCCTCACCTGTGCCCTAAGCCTTGCCGTTCCCTAACCCTAACCCTAGCCCGGAACGGAAACCCACCACCAGCCCTACACCTTACCCCCAAGCCGTAGCCTACTCCTGGCCCGTACGCTGGCACTGACCCTTGCGTCAGCACGTAGCCTGACCCTCCCACGTTTCCGTACCCTCACCTGTGCCCTAAGCCTTGCCGTTCCCTAACCCTAACCCTAGCCCGAAACGGAAACCCACCACCAGCCCTACACCTTACCCACAAGCCGTAGCCTACACCTGGCCGGTACGCTGGCACTGACCCGTGCATCAGCACGTAGCCTGACCCTCCCACGTTTCCGTACCCTCACCTGTGCCCTAAGCCTTGCCGTTCCCTAACCCTAACCCTAGCCCGGAACGGAAACCCACCACCAGCCCTACAACTTACCCCCAAGCTGTAGCCTACTCCTGGCCCGTACGCTGGCACTGACCCGTGCGTCAGCACGTAGCCTGACCCTCCCACGTTTCCGTACCCTCAGCTGTGCCCTAAGCCTTGCCATTCCCTAACCCTAACCCTCGCCCGGAACGGAAACCCACCACCAGCCCTACACCTTACCCCCAAGCCGTAGCCTACTCCTGGCCCGTACGCTGGCACTGACCCGTGCGTCACCACGTGGCCTGACCCTCCCACGTTTCCGTACCCTCACCTGTGCCCTAAGCCTTGCCGTTCCCTAACCCTAACCCTAGCCTGGAACGGAAACCCACCACCAGCCCTACAACTTACCCACAAGCCGTAGCCTACACCTGGCCGGTAGGCTGGCACTGACCCGTGCGTCAGCACGTAGCCTGACCCTCCCACGTTTCCGTACACACACCTGTGCCCTAAGCCTTGCCGTTCCCTAACCCTAACCCTAGCCCGGAACGGAAACCCACCACCAACCCTACAACTTACCGACAAGCCGTAGCCTACTCCTGGCTCGTACTCTGGCACTGACCCGTGCGTCAGCACGTAGCCTCTCCCTCCCACGTTTCTGTACCCTCACCAGTGCCCTAAGCCTTGCCGTTCCCTAACCATAACCCTAGCCCGGAATGGAAACCCATCACCAGCCATACACCTTACCCTACGCCGTAGCCTACTCCTGGCCTGTACGCTGGCACTGACCTGTGCGTCAGCACGTAGCCTGACCCTCCCACGTTTCCGTACCCTCACCTGTGCCCGAAGCCTTGCCGTTCCCTAACCCTAACCCTAGCCCGGAACGGAAACCCACCACCGGCCGAACACCTTACCCTACGCCGTAGCCTATTCCTGGCCCGTACGCTGGCACTGACCCGTGCGTCAGCACGTAGCCTGACCCTTCCACGTTTCCGTACCCTCACCTGTGCCCTAAGCCTTGCCGTTCCCTAACCCTAACCCTAGCCCTGAACAGAAACCCACCACCTGCCCTACAACTTACCCCCAAGCCTTACCCTACTCCTGGCCCGTACGCTGGCACTGACCCGTGCGTCAGCACGTAGCCTGACCCTCCCACGTTTCCGTACCCTCACCTGTGCTCTAAGCCTTGCCGTTCCCTAACCCTAACCCTAGCCCGGAACGGAAACACACCACCAGCCCTACACCTTACCCCCAAGCCGTAGCCTACTCCTGGCCCGTACGCTGGCACTGACCCGTGCGTCAGCACGTAGCCTGACCCTCCCACTTTTCCGTACCCTCACCTGTGCCCTAAGCCTTGCCGTTCACTAACCCTAACCCTAGCCCGGAACGGAAACCCACCACCAGCCCTACACCTTACGCTATGCCGTAGCCTACTCCTGGCCCGTACGCTGGCACTGACCCTTGCGTCAGCACGTAGCCTGACCCTCCCACGTTTCCGTACCCTCACCTGTGCCCTAAGCCTTGCCGTTCCCTAACCCTAACCCTAGCCCGGAACGGAAACCCACCACCAGCCCTACACCTTACCCCCAAGCCGTAGCCTACTCCTGGCCCGTACGCTGGCACTGACCCGTGCGTCAGCACGTAGCCTGACTCTCCCACGTTTCCGTACCCTCACCTGTGCCGGAAGCCTTGCCGTTCCCTAACGCTAACCCTAGCCCGGAACGGAAACTCACCACCAGCCCTACACCTTACCCTATGCCGTAGCCTACTCCTGTCCCGTACGCTGGCACTGACCCGTGCGTCAGCACGTAGCCTGACACTCCCACGTTTCTGTACCCTCACCTGTGCCCTAAGCCTTGCCGTTCCCTCACCCTAAACCTAGCCCGGAATGGATACCCACCACCAGCCCTACACCTTACCCCCAAGCCGTAGCCTACTCATGGCCCGTACGCTGGCACTGACCCGTGCGTCACCATGTAGCCTGACCCTCCCACGTTTCTCTGCCCTCAACTGTGCACTAAGCCTTGCCGTTCCCTAACCCTAACCCTAGCCCGGAACGGAAAACCACCACCAGCCCTACCACTTACCCCCAAGCCGTAGCCTACTCCTGGCCCGTACGCTGGCACTGACCCGTGCGTCAGCACGTACGCTGACCCCCCCACGTTTCCGTACCCTCACCTGTGCCCTAAGCCTTGCCGTTCCCTAACCCTAACCGTAGCCCGGAACGGAAACCCACCACCAGCCCTACAACTTACCCCCAAGCCGTAGCCTACAACTGGCCCGTACGCTGGCACTGACCCGTGCGTCAGCACGTAGCCTGACCCTCCCACGTTTCCGTACCCTCACCTGTGCCCTAAGCCTTGACGTTCCCTAACCCTAACCCTAGCCCGGAACAGAAACCCTCCACCAGCCCTACAACTTACCCCCAAGCCGTCGCCTATTCCTGGCCCGTACGGTGGCACTGACCCGTGCATCAGCACGTTGCCTGACCCTCCCACGTTTCCGTACCCTCACCTGTGCCCTAAGCCTTGCCATTCCCTAACCCTAACCCTAGCCCGGAACGGAAACCCACCAGCAGCCCTACACCTTACCCCCAAGCCGTAGCCTACTCCTGGCCCGTACGCTGGCACTGACCCGTGCGTCAGCACGTAGCCTGACCCTCCCACGTTTCCGTACCCTCACCTGTGCTCTAAGCCTTGCCGTTCCCTAACCCTAACCCTAGCACGGAACGGAAACCCACCACCAGCCCTACAGCTTACCCTTCGCCGTAGCCTACTCCTGGCCCGTACGCTGGCACTGACCCGTGCGTCAGCACGTAGCCTGACCCTCCCACGTTTCCGTACCCTCACCTGTGCCCTAAGCCTTGCCATTCCCTAACCCTAACCCTAGCCCGGAACGGAAACCCACCACCAGCCCTACACCTTACCCCCAAGCCGTAGCCTACTCCTGGCCCGTACGCTGGCACTGACCCGTGCGTCAGCACGTAGCCTGACCGTCCCACGTCTCCGTACCCTCACCTGTGCTCTAAGCCTTGCCGTTCCCTAACCCTAACCCTTGCACGGAACGGAAACCCACCACCAGCCCTACACCTTACCCCCAAGCCGTAGCCTACTCCTGGCCCGTACGCTGGCACTGACCCGTGCGTCAGCACGTAGCCTGACCCTCCCACGTTTCCGTACCCTCACCTGTGCCCTAAGCCTTGCCGTTCCCTAACCCTAACCCTAACCCGGAACGGAAACCCACCACCAGCCCTACAACTTACCCACAAGCCGTCGCCTATTCCTGGCCCGTACGCTGGCTCTGACCCGTGCGTCAGCACGTAGCCTGACCCTCCCACGTTTCCGTACACACACCTGTGCCCTAAGCCTTGCCGTTCCCTAACCCTAACCCTAGCCCGGAACGGAAACCCACCACCAACCCTACAACTTACCGACAAGCCGTAGCCTACTCCTGCCTCGTACTCTGGCACTGACCCGTGCGTCAGCACGTAGCCTGTCCCTCCCACGTTTCTGTACCCTCACCAGTGCCCTAAGCCTTGCCGTTCCCTAACCATAACCCTAGCCCGGAATGGAAACCCATCACCAGCCATACACCTTACCCTACGCCTTAGCCTACTCCTGGCCTGTACGCTGGCACTGACCTGTGCGTCGGCACGTAGCCTGACCCTCCCACGTTTCCGTACCCTCACCTGTGCCCGAAGCCTTGCCGTTCCTTAACCCTAACCCTAGCCCGGAACGGAAACCCACCACCGGCCGAACACCTTACCCTACGCCGTAGCCTATTCCTGGCCCGTACGCTGGCACTGACCCGTGCATCAGCACGTAGCCTGACCCTCCCACGTTTCCGTACCCTCACCTGTGCCCTAAGCCTTGCCGTTCCCTAACCCTAACCCTAGCACGGAACGGAAACCCACCACCAGCCCTACAGCTTACCCTTCGCCGTAGCCTACTCCTGGCCCGTACGCTGGCACTGACCCGTGCGTCAGCACGTAGCCTGACCCTCCCACGTTTCCGTACCCTCACCTGTGCCCTAAGCCTTGCCATTCCCTAACCCTAACCCTAGCCCGGAACGGAAACCCACCACCAGCCCTACACCTTACCCCCAAGCCGTAGCCTACTCCTGGCCCGTACGCTGGCACTGACCCGTGTGTCAGCACGTAGCCTGACCCTCCCACGTTTCCACACCCTCACCTGTGCACTAAGCCTTGCCGTTCCCTAACCCTAACCCTAGCCCGGAACGGAAACCCACCACCAGCACTACACCTTACCCTACTCCATAGCCTACTCCTGGCCCGTACGCTGGCACTGACCCGTGTGTCAGCACGTAGCATGACCCTCACACGTTTCCGTACCCTCAAATGTGCCCGAAGCCTTGCCGTTCCCTAACCCTAACCCTAGCCCGGAACGGAAACCCACCACCAGCCCTACACCTTACCCTACGCAGTAGCCTACTCCTGGCCCGTACGCTGGCACTGAACCGTGCGTCAGCACGTAGCCTGACCCTCCCACGTTTCCGTACCCTCACCTGTGCCCTAAGCCTTGCCGTTCCCTAACCCTAACCCTAGCCCGAAACGGAAACCCACCACCAGCCCTACACCTTACCCCCAAGCCGTAGACTACTCCTGGCCTGTACGCTGGCACTGACCCGTGCATCAGCACGTAGCCTGACCCTCCCACGTTTCCACACCCTCACCTGTGCACTAAGCCTTGCCGTTCCCTAACCCTAACCCTAGCCCGGAACGGAAACCCACCACCAGCCCTACCACTTACCCCCAAGCCGTACCCTACTACTGGCCCGTACGCTGGCACTGACCCGTGCGTCAGCACGTACCCTGACCCTCCCACGTTTCCGTACCCTCACCTGTGCCCTAAGCCTTGCCGTTCCCTAACCCTAACCCTAGCCCGGAACGGAAACCCACCACCAGCCCTACACCTTACCCTACGTCGTAGCCTACTCCTGGCCCGTACGCTGGCACTGACCCCTGCGTCAGCACGTAGCCTGACCCTCCCACGTTTCCGTACCCTCACCTGTGCCCTAATCCTTGCCGTTCCCTAACCCTAACCCTAGCCCGGAATGGAAACACACCACCAGCCCTACAACTTACCCCCAAGCCGTCGCCTATTCGTGGCCTGTACGCTGGCACTGACCCGTGCATCAGCACGTAGCCTGACCCTCCCACGTTTCCGTACCCTCACCTGTGCCCTAAGCCTTGCCGTTCCCTAACCCTAACCCTAGCCCGGAACGGAAACCCACCACCAGCCCTACAACTTACCCCCAAGCCGTAGCCTACTCCTGGCCCGTACGCTGGCACTGACCCGTGCGTCAGCACGTAGCCTGACCCTCCCACGTTTCCGTACCCTCACCTGTGCTCTAAGCCTTGCCGTTCCCTAACCCTAACCCTAGCACGGAACGGAAACCCACCACCAGCCCTACAACTTACCCTTCGCCGTAGCCTACTCCTGGCCCGTACGCTGGCACTGACCCGTGCGTCAGCACGTAGCCTGACCCTCCCACGTTTCCGTACCCTCACCTGTGCCCTAAGCCTTGCCATTCCCTAACCCTAACCCTAGCCCGGAACGGAAACCCACCACCAGCCCTACACCTTACCCCCAAGCCGTAGCCTAATCCTGGCCCGTACGCTGGCACTGACTCGTGCGTCAGCACGTAGCCTGACCCTCCTACGTTTCCGTACCCTCACGTGTGCCCTAAGCCTTGCGTTCCCTAACCCTAACACTCGCCCGGAACGGAAACCCACCACCAGCCATACACCTTACCCTACGCCGTAGCCTACTCCTGGACTGTACGCTGGCACTGACCTGTGCGTCAGCACGTAGCGTGACCCTCCCACGTTTCCGTACCCTCACCTGTGCCCGAAGCCTTGCCGTTCCCTAACCCTAACCCTAGCCCGGAACGGAAACCCACCACCGGCCGAACACCTTACCCTACGCCGTAGCCTATTCCTGGCCCGTACGCTGGCACTGACCCGTGCGTCAGCACGTAGCCTGACCCTTCCACGTTTCCGTACCCTCACCTGTGCCCTAAGCCTTGCCGTTCCCTAACCCTAACCCTAGCCCGGAACAGAAACCCACCACCAGCCCTACAACTTACCCCCAAGCCTTACCCTACTCCTGGCCCGTACGCTGGCACTGACCCGTGCGTCAGCACGTAGCCTGACCCTCCCACGTTTCCGTACCCTCACCTGTGCTCTAAGCCTTGCCGTTCCCTAACCCTAACCCTAGCCCGGAACGGAAACACACCACCAGCCCTACACCTTACCCCCAAGCCGTAGCCTACTCCTGGCCCGTACGCTGGCACTGACCCGTGCGTCAGCACGTAGCCTGACCCTCCCACTTTTCCGTACCCTCACCTGTGCCCTAAGCCTTGCCGTTCACTAACCCTAACCCTAGCCCGGAACGGAAACCCACCACCAGCCCTACACCTTACCCTATGCCGTAGCCTACTCCTGGCCCGTACGCTGGCACTGACCCTTGCGTCAGCACGTAGCCTGACACTCCCACGTTTCCGTACCCTCACCTGTGCCCTAAGCCTTGCCGTTCCCTAACCCTAACCCTAGCCCGGAACGGAAACCCACCACCAGCCCTACACCTTACCCCCAAGCCGTAGCCTACTCCTGGCCCGTACGCTGGCACTGACCCGTGCGTTAGCACGTAGCCTGACTCTCCCACGTTTCCGTACCCTCACCTGAGCCCTAAGCCTTGCCGTTCCCTAACGCTAACCCTAGCCCGGAACGGAAACTCACCACCAGCCCTACACCTTACCCTATGCCGTAGCCTACTCCTGTCCCGTACGCTGGCACTGACCCGTGCGTCAGCACGTAGCCTGACCCTCCCACGTTTCTGTACCCTCACCTGTGCCCTAAGCCTTGCCGTTCCCTAACCCTAAACCTAGCCCGGAATGGATACCCACCACCAGCCCTACACCTTACCCCCAAGCCGTAGCCTACTCATGGCCCACACGCTGGCACTGACCCGTGTGTCACCACGTAGCCTGACCCTCCCACGTTTCTGTGCCCTCAACTGTGCACTAAGCCTTGCCGTTCCCTAACCCTAACCCTAGCCCGGAACGGAAACCCACCACCAGCCCTACCACTTACCCCCAAGCCGTACCCTACTCCTGGCCCGTACGCTGGCACTGACCCGTGCGTCAGCACGTACCCTGACCCCCCCACGTTTCCGTACCCTCACCTGTGCCCTAAGCCTTGCCGTTCCCTAACCCTAACCCTAGCCCGGAACGGAAACCCACCACCAGCCCTACACCTTACCCTACGCCGTAGCCTACTCCTGGCCCGTACGCTGACACTGACCCGTGCGTCAGCACGTAGCCTGACCTTCCCACGTTTCCGTACCCTCACCTGTGCCCTAAGCCTTGACGTTCCCTAACCCTAACCCTAGCCCGGAACGGAAACCCACCACCAGCCCTACAACTTACCCGCAAGCCGTCGCCTATTCCTGGCCCGTACGGTGGCACTGACCCGTGCGTCAGCACGTACCCTGACCCTCCCACGTTTCCGTACCCTCACCTGTGCCCTAAGCCTTGCCATTCCCTAACCCTAACCCTAGCCCGGAACGGAAACCCACCACCAGCCCTACACCTTACCCCCAAGCCGTAGCCTACTCCTGGCCCGTACGCTGGCACTGACCCGTGCGTCAGCACGTAGCCTGACCCTCCCACGTTTCCGTACCCTCACCTGTGCTCTAAGCCTTGCCGTTCCCTAACCCTAACCCTAGCACGGAACGGAAACCCACCACCAGCCCTACAGCTTACCCTTCGCCGTAGCCTACTTCTGGACCGTACGCTGGCACTGACCCGTGCGTCAGCACGTAGCCTGACCCTCCCACGTTTCCGTACCCTCACCTGTGCCCTAAGCCTTGCCATTCCCTAACCCTAACCCTAGCCCGGAACGGAAACCCACCACCAGCCCTACACCTTACCCCCAAGCCGTAGCCTACTCCTGGCTCGTACTCTGGCACTGACCCGTGCGTCAGCACGTAGCCTGTCCCTCCCACGTTTCTGTACCCTCACCAGTGCCCTAAGCCTTGCCGTTCCCTAACCATAACCCTAGCCCGGAATGGAAACCCATCACCAGCCATACACCTTACCCTACGCCGTAGCCTACTCCTGGCCTGTACGCTGGCACTGACCTGTGCGTCAGCACGTAGCCTGACCCTCCCACGTTTCCGTACCCTCACCTGTGCCCGAAGCCTTGCCGTTCCCTAACCCTAACCCTAGCCCGGAACGGAAACCCACCACCGGCCGAACACCTTACCCTACGCCGTAGCCTATTCCTGGCCCGTACGCTGGCACTGACCCGTGCGTCAGCACGTAGCCTGACCCTTCCACGTTTCCGTACCCTCACCTGTGCCCTAAGCCTTGCCGTTCCCTAACCCTAACCCTAGCCCGGAACGGAAACCCACCACCAGCCCTACAACTTACCCCCAAGCCTTACCCTACTCCTGGCCCGTACGCTGGCACTGACCCGTGCGTCAGCACGTAGCCTGACCCTCCCACGTTTCCGTACCCTCACCTGTGCCCTAAGCCTTGCCGTTCCCTAACTCTAACCCTAGCCCGGAACGGAAACACACCAACAGCCCTACACCTTACCCCCAAGCCGTAGCCTACTCCTGGCCCGTACGCTGGCACTGACCCGTGCGTCAGCACGTAGCCTGACCCTCCCACGTTTCCGTACCCTCACCTGTGCCCTAAGCCTTGCCGTTCCCTAACCCTAACCCTAGCCCGGAACGGAAACCCACCACCAGCCCTACAACTTACCCCCAAGCTGTAGCCTACTCCTGGCCCGTACGCTGGCACTGACCCGTGCGTCAGCACGTAGCCTGACCCTCCCACGTTTCCGTACCCTCACCTGTGCCCTAAGCCTTGCCGTTCCCTAACCCTAACCCTAGCCCGGAACGGAAACCCACCACCAGCCCTACAACTTACCCCCAAGACATAGCCTACAACTGGCCCGTACGCTGGCACTGACCCTTCGGTCAGCACGTAGCCTGACCCTCCCACGTTTCCGTACCCTCACCTGTGCCCTAAGCCTTGCCGTTCCCTAACCCTAACCCTAGCCTGGAACGGAAACCCACCACCAGCACTACACCTTACCCACAAACCGTAGCCTACACCTGGCCGTACGCTGGCACTGACCCTTGCATCAGCACGTAGCCTGACCCTCCCACGTTTCCGTACCCTCACCTGTGCCCTAAGCCTTGCCGTTCCCTAACCCTAACCCTAGTCCGGAACGGAAACCCACCACCAGCCCTACAACTTACCCCCAAGCTGTAGCCTACTCCTGGCCCGTACGCTGGCACTGAACCGTGCGTCAGCACGTAGCCTGACCCTCCCACGTTTCCGTACACTCAGCTGTGCCCTAAGCCTTGCCGTTCCCTAACCCTAACCCTAGCCCGGAACGGAAACCCACCACCAGCCCTACACCTTACCCACAAGCCGTAGCCTACACCTGGCCGGTACGCTGGCACTGACCCGTGCGTCAGCACGTAGCCTGACCCTCCCACGTTTCCGTACCCTCACCTGTGCCCTAAGCCTTGCCGTTCCCTAACCCTAACCCTAGCCCGGAACGAAAACCCACCACCAGCCCTACACCTTACCCCCAAGCCGTAGCCTACTCCTGGCCCGTACGCTGGCACTGACCCGTGCGTCAGCACGTAGCCTCACCCTCCCACGTTTCCGTACCCTCACCTGTGCCCTAAGCCTTGCCGTTCCCTAACCCTAACCCTAGCCCAGAACGGAAACCCACCACCAGCCCTACACCTTACCCCCAATTTGTAGCCTACTCCTGGTCCGTACGCTGGCACTGACCCGTGCGTCAGCACGTAGCCTGACCCTCCCACGTTTCCGTACCCTCACCTGTGCCCTAAGCCTTGCCGTTCCCTAACCCTAACCCTAGCCCGGAACGGAAACCCACCACCAGCCCTACACCTTACCCTACGCCGTAGCCTACTCCTGGCCCGTACGCTGGCACTGACCCGTGCGTCAGCACGTAGCCTGACCCTCCCACGTTTCCATACCCTCACCTGTGCCCTAAGCCTTGCCGTTCCCTAACCCTAAGCCTAGCCTGGAACGGAAACCCACAACCAGCCCTAGACCTTAACCTATGCCGTAGCCTACTCCTGGCCCGTACGCTGGCACTGACCCGTGCGTCAGCACGTAGCCTGACCCTCCCATGTTTCCGTACACTCACCTGTGCCCTAAGCCTTGCCGTTCCCTAACCCTAACCCTAGCCCGGAACGGAAACCCACCACCAGCCCTACACCTTACCCCCAAGCCGTAGCCTACTCCTGGCCCGTACGCTGGCACTGACCCGTTTGTCAGCACGTAGCCTGACCCTCCCACGTTTCCGTACCCTCACCTGTGCCCTAAGCCTTGCCGTTCCCTAACCCTAACCCTAGCCCGGAACGGAAACCCACCACCAGCCCTACAACTTACCCACAAGCCGTAGCCTACACCTGGCCGGTACGCTGGCACTGACCAGTGCGTCAGCACGTAGCCTGACCCTCCCACGTTTCCGTGCCCACACCTGTGCCCTAAGCCTTGCCGTTCCCTAACCCTAACCCTAGCCTGGAACGGAAACCCACCACCAGCCCCACACCTTACCCTACGCCGTAACCTACTCCTGGCCCGTACGCTGGCACTGACCCGTGCGTCAGCACGTAGCCTGACCCTCCCACGTTTCCGTACCCTCACCTGTGCCCTAAGCCTTGCCGTTCCCTAACCCTAACCCTAGCCCTGAACGGAAACCCACCACCAGCCCTACAACTTACCCCCAAGCTGTAGCCTACTCCTGGCCCGTACACTGGCACTGACCCGTGCGTCAGCACGTAGCCTGACCCTCCCACGTTTCCGTACCCTCACCTGTGCCCTAAGCCTTGCCGTTCCCTAACCCTAACCCTAGCCCGGAACAGAAACCCACTACCAGCCCTACAACTTACCCCCAAGCCGTAGCCTACACCTGGCCCGTACACTGGCACTGACCCTTGCGTCAGCACGTAGCCTGACCCTCCCACGTTTCCGTACCCTCACCTGTGCCCTAAGCCTTGCCGTTCCCTAACCGTAACCCTAGCCCGGAACGGAAACCCACCACCAGCCCTACACCTTACCCTATTCCGTAACCTACTCCTGACCCATACGCTGGCACTGACCCGTGCGTCAGCACGTAGCCTGAACCTCCCACGTTTCCGTACCCTCACCTGTGCCCGAAGGCTTGCCGTTCCCTAACCCTAACCCTAGCCCGGAACGGAAACCCACCACCATCCCTAAACCTTACCCCCAAGCCATAGCCTACTCTGGCCCGTACGCTGGCATGACCTGTGCGTCAGCACGTAGCCTGACCCTCCCACGTTTCCGTACCCTCACCTGTGCCCTAAGCCTTGCCGTTCCCTAACCCTAACCCTAGCCAGGAACGGAAACCCACCACCAGCCCTACACCTTACCCCCAAGCCGTAGCCTACTCCTGGCCCGTACGCTGGCACTGACCCATGCGTCAGCACGTAGCCTGACCCTCCCACGTTTCCGTACCCTCACCTGTGCCCTAAGCCTTGCCGTTCCCTAACCCTAACCCTAGCCCGGAACGGAAACCCACCACCAGCCCTACACCTTACCCCCAATTTGTAGCCTACTCCTGGTCCGTACGCTGGCACTGACCCGTGCGTCAGCACGTAGCCTGACCCTCCCACGTTTCCGTACCCTCACCTGTGCCCTAAGCCTTGCCGTTCCCTAACCCTAACCCTAGCCCGGAACGGAAACCCACCACCAGCCCTACACCTTACCCTACGCCGTATCCTACTCCTGGCCCGTACGCTGGCACTGACCAGTGCGTCAGCACGTAGCCTGACCCTCCCACGTTTCCATACCCTCACCTGTGCCCTAAGCCTTGCCGTTCCCTAACCCTAAGCCTAGCCCGGAACGGAAACCCACAACCAGCCCTAGACCTTAACCTATGCCGTAGCCTACTCCTGGCCCGTACGCTGGCACTGACCCGTGCGTCAGCACGTAGCCTGACCCTCCCACGTTTCCGTACACTCACCTGTGCCCTAAGCCTTGCCGTTCCCTAACCCTAACCCTAGCCCGGAACGGAAACCCACCACCAGCCCTACACCTTACCCCCAAGCCGTAGCCTACTCCTGGCCCGTACGCTGGCACTGACCCGTGTGTCAGCACGTAGCCTGACCCTCCCACGTTTCCGTACCCTCACCTGTGCCCTAAGCCTTGCCGTTCCCTAACCCTAACCCTAGCCCGGAACGGAAACCCACCAGCAGCCCTACAACTTACCCACAAGCCGTAGCCTACACCTGGCCGGTACGCTGGCACTGACCCGTGCGTCAGCACGTAGCCTGACCCTCCCACGTTTCCGTGCCCACACCTGTGCCCTAAGCCTTGCCGTTCCCTAACCCTAACCCTAGCCCAGAACGGAAACCCACCACCAGCCCTACAACTTACCCCCAAGCTGTAGCCTACTCCTGGCCCGTACGCTGGCACTGACCCGTGCGTCAGCACGTAGCCTGACCCTCCCACGTTTCCGTACCCTCAGCTGTGCCCTAAGCCTTGCCGTTCCCTAACCCTAACCCTAGCCCGGAACGGAAACCCACCACCAGCCCTACAACTTACCCCCAAGCCGTAGCCTACTCATGGCCCGTACGCTGGCACTGACCCGTGCGTCACCACGTAGCCTGACCCTCCCACGTTTCTGTGCCCTCAACTGTGCACTAAGCCTTGCCGTTCCCTAACCCTAACCCTAGCCCGGAACGGAAACCCACCACCAGCCCTACCACTTACCCCCAAGCCGTACCCTACACCTGGCCCGTACGCTGGCACTGACCCGTGCGTCAGCACGTACCCTGACCCTCCCACGTTTCCGTACCCTCACCTGTGCCCTAAGCCTTGCCGTTCCCTAACCCTAACCCTAGCCCGGAACGGAAACCCACCACCAGCCCTACACCTTACCCTACGCCGTAGCCTACTCCTGGCCCGTACGCTGGCACTGACCCTTGCGTCAGCACGTAGCCTGACCCTCCCACGTTTCCGTACCCTCACCTGTGCCCTAAGCCTTGCCATTCCCTAACCCTAACCCTAGCCCGGAACGGAAACCCACCACCAGCCCTACAACTTACCCCCAAGCCGTAGCCTACTCCTGGCCCGTACGCTGGCACTGACCCGTGCGTCAGCACGTAGCCTGACCCTCCCACGTTTCCGTACCCTCACCTGTGCTCTAAACCTTGCCGTTCCCTAACCCTAAACCTAGCACGGAATGGAAACCCACCACCAGCCCTACAGCTTACCCTTCGCCGTAGCCTACTCCTGGCCCGTACGCTGGCACTGACCCGTGCGTCAGCACGTAGCCTGACCCTCCCACGTTTCCGTACCCTCACCTGTGCCCTAAGCCTTGCCATTCCCTAACCCTAACCCTAGCCCGGAACGGAAACCCACCACCAGCCCTAAACCTTACCCCCAAGCCGTAGCCTACTCCTGGCCCGTACGCTGGCACTGACCCATGCGTCAGCACGTAGCCTGACCCTCCCAAGTTTCCACACCCTCACCTGTGCACTAAGCCTTGCCGTTCCCTAACCCTAACCCTAGCCCGGAACGGAAACCCACCACCAGCACTACACCTTACCCTACGCCGTAGCCTACTCCTGGCCCGTACGCTGGCACTGACCCTTGCGTCAGCACGTAGCCTGACCCTCCCACGTTTCCGTACCCTCACCTGTGCCCTAAGCCTTGCCATTCCCTAACCCTAACCCTAGCCCGGAACGGAAACCCACCACCAGCCCTACACCTTACCCCCAAGCCGTAGCCTACTCCTGGCCCGTACGCTGGCACTGACCCATGCGTCAGCACGTAGCCTGACCCTCCCAAGTTTCCACACCCTCACCTGTGCACTAAGCCTTGCCGTTCCCTAACCCTAACCCTAGCCCGGAACGGAAACCCACCACCAGCACTACACCTTACCCTACGCCATAGCCTACTCCTGGCCCGTACGCTGGCACTGACCCGTGTGTCAGCACGTAGCATGACCCTCACACGTTTCGGTACCCTCAAATGTGCCCGAAGCCTTGCCGTTCCCTAACCCTAACCCTAGCCCAGAACGGAAACCCACCACCAGCCCTACACCTTACCCTACGCAGTAGCCTACTCCTGGTCCGTACGCTGGCACTGACCCGTGCGTCAGCACGTAGCCTGACCCTCCCACGTTTCCGTACCCTCACCTGTGCCCTAAGCCTTGCCGTTCCCTAACCCTAACCCTAGCCCGGAACGGAAACCCACCACCAGCCCTACACCTTACCCTACGCCGTAGCCTACTCCTGGCCCGTACGCTGGCACTGACCCGTGCGTCAGCACGTAGCCTGACCCTCCCACGTTTCCGTACCCTCACCTGTGCCCTAAGCCTTGCCGTTCCCTAACCCTAAGCCTAGCCTGGAACGGAAACCCACAACCAGCCCTAGACCTTAACCTATGCCGTAGCCTACTCCTGGCCCGTACGCTGGCACTGACCCGTGCGTCAGCACGTAGCCTGACCCTCCCATATTTCCGTACACTCACCTGTGCCCTAAGCCTTGCCGTTCCCTAACCCTAACCCTAGCCCGGAACGGAAACCCACCACCAGCCCTACACCTTACCCCCAAGCCGTAGCCTACTCCTGGCCCGTACGCTGGCACTGACCCGTTTGTCAGCACGTAGCCTGACCCTCCCACGTTTCCGTACCCTCACCTGTGCCCTAAGCCTTGCCGTTCCCTAACCCTAACCCTAGCCCGGAACGGAAACCCACCACCAGCCCTACACCTTACCCCCAAGCCGTAGACTACTCCTGGCCTGTACGCTGGCACTGACCCGTGCGTCAGCACGTAGCCTGACCCTCCCACGTTTCCGTAACCTCAGCTGTGCCCTAAGCCTTGCCGTTCCCTAACCCTAACCCTAGCCCGGAACGGAAACCCACCACCAGCCCTACAACTTACCCCCAAGCCATAGCCTACAACTGGCCCGTACGCTGGCACTGACCCTTCGGTCAGCACGTAGCCTGACCCTCCCACGTTTCCGTACCCTCACCTGTGCCCTAAGCCTTGCCGTTCCCTAACCCTAACCCTAGCCTGGAACGGAAACCCACCACCAGCACTACACCTTACCCACAAGCCGTAGCCTACACCTGGCCGTACGCTGGCACTGACACGTGCATCAGCACGTAGCCTGACCCTCCCACGTTTCCGTACCCTCACCTGTGCCCTAAGCCTTGCCGTTCCCTAACCCTAACCCTAGCCCGGAACGGAAACCCACCACCAGCCCTACACCTTAACCCCAAGCCGTAGACTACTCCTGGCCTGTACGCTGGCACTGACCCGTGCATCAGCACGTAGCCTGACCCTCCCACGTTTCCGTACCCTCACCTGTGCCCTAAGCCTTGCCGTTCCCTAACCCTAACCCTAGCCCGGAACGGAAACCCACCACCAGCCCTACACCTTACCCACAAGCCGTAGCCTACACCTGGCCGGTACGCTGGCACTGACCCGTGCGTCAGCACGTAGCCTGACCCTCCCACGTTTCCGTACCCTCACCTGTGCCGTAAGCCTTGCCGTTCCCTAACCCTAACCCTAGCCCGGAACGGAAACCCACCACCAGCCCTATACCTTACCCGACGCCGTAGCCTACTCCTGTCCCGTACGCTGGCACAGACCCGTGCGTCAGCACGTAGCCTGACCCTCCCACATTTCCGTACCCTCACCTGTGCCCTAAGCCTTGCCGTTCCCTAACCCTAACCCTAGCCCGGAACGGAAACCCACCACCAGCCCTACAACTTACCCCCAAGCTGTAGCCTACTCCTGGCCCGTACGCTGGCACTGACCCGTGCGTCAGCACGTAGCCTGACCCTCCCACGTTTCCGTACCCTCACCTGTGCCCGAAGCCTTGCCGTTCCCTAACCCTAACCCTAGCCCGGAACGGAAACCCACCACCAGCCCTACACCTTACCCACAAGCCGTAGCCTACACCTGGCCGGTACGCTGGCACTGACCCGTGCATCAGCACGTAGCCTGACCCTCCCACGTTTCCGTACCCTCACCTGTGCCCTAAGCCTTGCCGTTCCCTAACCCTAACCCTAGCCCGGAACGGAAACCCACCACCAGCCCTACACCTTACCCCCAAGCCGTAGCCTACTCCTGGCCCGTACGCTGTCACTGAACCGTGCGTCAGCACGTAGCCTGACCCTCCCACGTTTCCGTACCCTCAGCTGTGCCCTAAGCCTTGCCGTTCCCTAACCCTAACCCTAGCCCGGAACGGAAACCCACCACCAGCCCTACACCTTACCCACAAGCCGTAGCCTACACCTGGCCGGTACGCTGGCACTGACCCGTGCGTCATCACGTAGCCTGACCCTCCCACGTTTCCGTACCCTCACCTGTGCCCTAAGCCTTGCCGTTCACTAACCCTAACCCTAGCCCGGAACGGAAACCCACCACCAGCCCTACACCTTACCCCCAAGCCGTAGCCTACTCCTGGCCCGTACGCTGGCACTGACCCGTGCGTCAGCACGTAGCCTGACCCTCCCACGTTTCCGTACCCTCACCTGTGCCCTAAGCCTTGCCGTTCCCTAACCCTAACCCTAGCCCGGAACGGAAACCCACCACCAGCCCTACACCTTAACCCCAATTTGTAGCCTACTCCTGGTCCGTACGCTGGCACTGACCCGTGCGTCAGCACGTAGCCTGACCCTCCCACGTTTCCGTACCCTCACCTGTGCCCTAAGCCTTGCCGTTCCCTAACCCTAACCCTAGCCCGGAACGGAAACCCACCACCAGCCCTACACCTTACCCCCAAGCCGTAGACTACTCCTGGCCTGTACGCTGGCACTGACCCGTGCATCAGCACGTAGCCTGACCCTCCCACGTTTCCGTACCATCACCTGTGCCCTAAGCCTTGCCATTCCCTAACCCTAACCCTAGCCCGGAACGGAAACCCACCACCAGCCCTACACCTTACCCACAAGCTGTAGCCTACACCTGGCCGGTACGCTGGCACTGACCCGTGCGTCAGCACGTAGCCTGACCCTCCCACGTTTCCGTACCCTCACCTGTGCCCTAAGCCTTGCCGTTCCCTAACCCTAACCCTAGCCCGGAACGGAAACCCACCACCAGCCCTACACCTTACCCTACTCCGTAGCCTACTCCTGTCCCGTACGCTGGCACTGAACTGTGCGTCAGCACGTAGCCTGACCCTCCCACGTTTCCGTACCCTCACCTGTGCCCTAAGCCTTGCCGTTCCCTAACCCTAACCCTCGCCCGGAACGGAAACCCACCACCAGCCCTACACCTTACCCCCAAGCCGTAGCCTACTCCTGGCCCGTACGCTGGCACTGACCCGTGCGTCACCACGTGGCCTGACCCTCCCACGTTTCCGTACCCTCACCTGTGCCCTAAGCCTTGCCGTTCCCTAACCCTAACCCTAGCCTGGAACGGAAACCCACCACCAGCCCTACAACTTACCCACAAGCCGTAGCCTACACCTGGCCGGTAGGCTGGCACTGACCCGTGCGTCAGCACGTAGCCTGACCCTCCCACGTTTCCGTACACACACCTGTGCCCTAAGCCTTGCCGTTCCCTAACCCTAACCCTAGCCCGGAACGGAAACCCACCACCAACCCTACAACTTACCGACAAGCCGTAGCCTACTCCTGGCTCGTACTCTGGCACTGACCCGTGCGTCAGCACGTAGCCTCTCCCTCCCACGTTTCTGTACCCTCACCAGTGCCCTAAGCCTTGCCGTTCCCTAACCATAACCCTAGCCCGGAATGGAAACCCATCACCAGCCATACACCATACCCTACGCCGTAGCCTACTCCTGGCCTGTACGCTGGCACTGACCTGTGCGTCAGCACGTAGCCTGACCCTCCCACGTTTCCGTACCCTCACCTGTGCCCGAGCCTTGCCGTTCCCTAACCCTAACCCTAGCCCGGAACGGAAACCCACCACCGGCCGAACACCTTACCCTACGCCGTAGCCTATTCCTGGCCCGTACGCTGGCACTGACCCGTGCGTCAGCACGTAGCCTGACCCTTCCACGTTTCCGTACCCTCACCTGTGCCCTAAGCCTTGCCGTTCCCTAACCCTAACCCTAGCCCGGAACAGAAACCCACCACCTGCCCTACAACTTACCCCCAAGCCTTACCCTACTCCTGGCCCGTACGCTGGCACTAACCCGTGCGTCAGCACGTAGCCTGACCCTCCCACGTTTCCGTACCCTCACCTGTGCTCTAAGCCTTGCCGTTCCCTAACCCTAACCCTAGCCCGGAACGGAAACACACCACCAGCCCTACACCTTACCCCCAAGCCGTAGCCTACTCCTTGCCCGTACGCTGGCACTGACCCGTGCGTCAGCACGTAGCCTGACCCTCCCACTTTTCCGTACCCTCACCTGTGCCCTAAGCCTTGCCGTTCACTAACCCTAACCCTAGCCCGGAACGGAAACCCACCACCAGCCCTACACCTTACCCTATGCCGTAGCCTACTCCTGGCCCGTACGCTGGCACTGACCCTTGCGTCAGCACGTAGCCTGACCCTCCCACGTTTCCGTACCCTCACCTGTG
Organism: Mesoplodon mirus; assembly: GCF_964341445.2. Taxonomy (NCBI): domain Eukaryota; kingdom Metazoa; phylum Chordata; class Mammalia; order Artiodactyla; family Ziphiidae; genus Mesoplodon; species Mesoplodon mirus. The sequence continues at coordinate 1,507,715 of NW_028295736.1, forward strand.
CCCTAAGCCTTGCCGTTCCCTAACCCTAACCCTAGCCCGGAACGGAAACCCACCACCAGCCCTACACCTTACCCCCAAGCCGTAGCCTACTCCTGGCCCGTACGCTGGCACTGACCCGTGCGTCAGCACGTAGCCTGACTCTCCCACGTTTCCGTACCCTCACCTGTGCCCGAAGCCTTGCCGTTCCCTAACGCTAACCCTAGCCCGGAACGGAAACTCACCACCAGCCCTACAACTTACCCTATGCCGTAGCCTACTCCTGTCCCGTACGCTGGCACTGACCCGTGCGTCAGCACGTAGCCTGACCCTCCCACGTTTCTGTACCCTCACCTGTGCCCTAAGCCTTGCCGTTCCCTCACCCTAAACCTAGCCCGGAATGGATACCCACCACCAGCCCTACACCTTACCCCCAAGCCGTAGCCTACTCATGGCCCGTACGCTGGCACTGACCCGTGCGTCACCATGTAGCCTGACCCTCCCACGTTTCTGTGCCCTCAACTGTGCACTAAGCCTTGCCGTTCCCTAACCCTAACCCTAGCCCGGAACGGAAACCCACCACCAGCCCTACACCTTACCCTACGCCGTAGCCTACTCCTGGCCCGTACGCTGGCACTGACCCGTGCGTCAGCACGTAGCCTGACCCTCCCACGTTTCCGTACCCTCACCTGTGCCCTAAGCCTTGACGTTCCCTAACCCTAACCCTAGCCCGGAACAGAAACCCTCCACCAGCCCTACAACTTACCCCCAAGCCGTCGCCTATTCCTGGCCCGTACGGTGGCACTGACCCGTGCATCAGCACGTTGCCTGACCCTCCCACGTTTCCGTACCCTCACCTGTGCCCTAAGCCTTGCCATTCCCTAACCCTAACCCTAGCCCGGAACGGAAACCCACCAGCAGCCCTACACCTTACCCCCAAGCCGTAGCCTACTCCTGGCCCGTACACTGGCACTGACCCGTGCGTCAGCACGTAGCCTGACCCTCCCACGTTTCCGTACCCTCACCTGTGCTCTAAGCCTTGCCGTTCCCTAACCCTAACCCTAGCACGGAACGGAAACCCACCACCAGCCCTACAGCTTACCCTTCGCCGTAGCCTACTCCTGGCCCGTACGCTGGCACTGACCCGTGCGTCAGCAAGTAGCCTGACCCTCCCACGTTTCCGTACCCTCACCTGTGCCCTAAGCCTTGCCATTCCCTAACCCTAACCCTAGCCCGGAACGGAAACCCACCACCAGCCCTACACCTTACCCCCAAGCCGTAGCCTACTCCTGGCCCGTACGCTGGCACTGACCCGTGCGTCAGCACATAGCCTGACCGTCCCACGTTTCCGTACCCTCACCTGTGCTCTAAGCCTTGCCGTTCCCTAACCCTAACCCTTGCACGGAACGGAAACCCACCACCAGCCCTACACCTTACCCCCAAGCCGTAGCCTACTCCTGGCCCGTACGCTGGCACTGACCCGTGCGTCAGCACGTAGCCTGACCCTCCCACGTTTCCGTACCCTCACCTGTGCCCTAAGCCTTGACGTTCCCTAACCCTAACCCTAACCCGGAACGGAAACCCACCACCAGCCCTACAACTTACCCCCAAGCCGTCGCCTATTCCTGGCCCGTACGCTGGCTCTGACCCGTGCGTCAGCACGTAGCCTGACCCTCCCACGTTTCCGTACACACACCTGTGCCCTAAGCCTTGCCGTTCCCTAACCCTAACCCTAGCCCGGAACGGAAACCCACCACCAACCCTACAACTTACCGACAAGCCGTAGCCTACTCCTGCCTCGTACTCTGGCACTGACCCGTGCGTCAGCACGTAGCCTGTCCCTCCCACGTTTCTGTACCCTCACCAGTGCCCTAAGCCTTGCCGTTCCCTAACCATAACCCTAGCCCGGAATGGAAACCCATCACCAGCCATACACCTTACCCTACGCCTTAGCCTACTCCTGGCCTGTACGCTGGCACTGACCTGTGCGTCAGCACGTAGCCTGACCCTCCCACGTTTCCGTACCCTCACCTGTGCCCGAAGCCTTGCCGTTCCTTAACCCTAACCCTAGCCCGGAACGGAAACCCACCACCGGCCGAATACCTTACCCTACGCCGTAGCCTATTCCTGGCCCGTACGCTGGCACTGACCCGTGCATCAGCACGTAGCCTGACCCTCCCACGTTTCCGTACCCTCACCTGTGCCCTAAGCCTTGCCGTTCCCTAACCCTAACCCTAGCACGGAACGGAAACCCACCACCAGCCCTACAGCTTACCCTTCGCCGTAGCCTACTCCTGGCCCGTACGCTGGCACTGACCCGTGCGTCAGCACGTAGCCTGACCCTCCCACGTTTCCGTACCCTCACCTGTGCCCTAAGCCTTGCCATTCCCTAACCCTAACCCTAGCCCGGAACGGAAACCCACCACCAGCCCTACACCTTACCCCCAAGCCGTAGCCTACTCCTGGCCCGTACGCTGGCACTGACCCGTGCGTCAGCACGTAGCCTGACCCTCCCACGTTTCCACACCCTCACCTGTGCACTAAGCCTTGCCGTTCCCTAACCCTAACCCTAGCCCGGAACGGAAACCCACCACCAGCACTACACCTTACCCTACTCCATAGCCTACTCCTGGCCCGTACGCTGGCACTGACCCGTGTGTCAGCACGTAGCATGACCCTCACACGTTTCCGTACCCTCAAATGTGCCCGAAGCCTTGCCGTTCCCTAACCCTAACCCTAGCCCGGAACGGAAACCCACCACCAGCCCTACACCTTACCCTACGCAGTAGCCTACTCCTGGCCCGTACGCTGGCACTGAACCGTGCGTCAGCACGTAGCCTGACCCTCCCACGTTTCCGTACCCTCACCTGTGCCCTAAGCCTTGACGTTCCCTAACCCTAACCCTAGCCCGAAACGGAAACCCACCACCAGCCCTACACCTTACCCCCAAGCCGTAGACTACTCCTGGCCTGTACGCTGGCACTGACCCGTGCATCAGCACGTAGCCTGACCCTCCCACGTTTCCACACCCTCACCTGTGCACTAAGCCTTGCCGTTCCCTAACCCTAACCCTAGCCCAGAACGGAAACCCACCACCAGCCCTACCACTTACCCCCAAGCCGTACCCTACTACTGGCCCGTACGCTGGCACTGACCCGTGCGTCAGCACGTATCCTGACCCTCCCACGTTTCCGTACCCTCACCTGTGCCCTAAGCCTTGCCGTTCCCTAACCCTAACCCTAGCCCGGAACGGAAACCCACCACCAGCCCTACACCTTACCCTACGTCGTAGCCTACTCCTGGCCCGTACGCTGGCACTGACCCCTGCGTCAGCACGTAGCCTGACCCTCCCACGTTTCCGTACCCTCACCTGTGCCCTAATCCTTGCCGTTCCCTAACCCTAACCCTAGCCCGGAATGGAAACACACCACCAGCCCTACAACTTACCCCCAAGCCGTCGCGTATTCGTGGCCCGTACGATGGCACTGACCCGTGCATCAGCACGTAGCCTGACCCTCCCACGTTTCCGTACCCTCACCTGTGCCCTAAGCCTTGCCGTTCCCTAACCCTAACCCTAGCCCGGAACGGAAACCCACCACCAGCCCTACAACTTACCCCCAAGCCATAGCCTACTCCTGGCCCGTACGCTGGCACTGACCCGTGCGTCAGCACGTAGCCTGACCCTCCCACGTTTCCGTACCCTCACCTGTGCTCTAAGCCTTGCCGTTCCCTAACCCTAACCCTAGCACGGAACGGAAACCCACCACCAGCCCTACAACTTACCCTTCGCCGTAGCCTACTCCTGGCCCGTACGCTGGCACTGACCCGTGCGTCAGCACGTAGCCTGACCCTCCCACGTTTCCGTACCCTCACCTGTGCCCTAAGCCTTGCCATTCCCTAACCCTAACCCTAGCCCGGAACGGAAACCCACCACCAGCCCTACACCTTACCCCCAAGCCGTAGCCTAATCCTGGCCCGTACGCTGGCACTGACTCGTGCGTCAGCACGTAGCCTGACCCTCCTACGTTTCCGTACCCTCACGTGTGCCCTAAGCCTTGCCGTTCCCTAACCCTAACACTCGCCCGGAACGGAAACCCACCACCAGCCATACACCTTACCCTACGCCGTAGCCTACTCCTGGACTGTACGCTGGCACTGACCTGTGCGTCAGCACGTAGCCTGACCCTCCCACGTTTCCGTACCCTCACCTGTGCCCGAAGCCTTGCCGTTCCCTAACCCTAACCCTAGCCCGGAACGGAAACCCACCACCGGCCGAACACCTTACCCTACGCCGTAGCCTATTCCTGGCCCGTACGCTGGCACTGACCCGTGCGTCAGCACGTAGCCTGACCCTTCCACGTTTCCGTACCCTCACCTGTGCCCTAAGCCTTGCCGTTCCCTATCCCTAACCCTAGCCCGGAACAGAAACCCACCACCAGCCCTACAACTTACCCCCAAGCCTTACCCTACTCCTGGCCCGTACGCTGGCACTGACCCGTGCGTCAGCACGTAGCCTGACCCTCCCACGTTTCCGTACCCTCACCTGTGCTCTAAGCCTTGCCGTTCCCTAACCCTAACCCTTGCACGGAACGGAAACCCACCACCAGCCCTACACCTTACCCCCAAGCCGTAGCCTACTCCTGGCCCGTACGCTGGCACTGACCCGTGCGTCAGCACGTAGCCTGACCCTCCCACGTTTCCGTACCCTCACCTGTGCCCTAAGCCTTGACGTTCCCTAACCCTAACCCTAACCCGGAACGGAAACCCACCACCAGCCCTACAACTTACCCCCAAGCCGTCGCCTATTCCTGGCCCGTACGCTGGCTCTGACCCGTGCGTCAGCACGTAGCCTGACCCTCCCACGTTTCCGTACACACACCTGTGCCCTAAGCCTTGCCGTTCCCTAACCCTAACCCTAGCCCGGAACGGAAACCCACCACCAACCCTACAACTTACCGACAAGCCGTAGCCTACTCCTGCCTCGTACTCTGGCACTGACCCGTGCGTCAGCACGTAGCCTGTCCCTCCCACGTTTCTGTACCCTCACCAGTGCCCTAAGCCTTGCCGTTCCCTAACCATAACCCTAGCCCGGAATGGAAACCCATCACCAGCCATACACCTTACCCTACGCCTTAGCCTACTCCTGGCCTGTACGCTGGCACTGACCTGTGCGTCAGCACGTAGCCTGACCCTCCCACGTTTCCGTACCCTCACCTGTGCCCGAAGCCTTGCCGTTCCTTAACCCTAACCCTAGCCCGGAACGGAAACCCACCACCGGCCGAATACCTTACCCTACGCCGTAGCCTATTCCTGGCCCGTACGCTGGCACTGACCCGTGCATCAGCACGTAGCCTGACCCTCCCACGTTTCCGTACCCTCACCTGTGCCCTAAGCCTTGCCGTTCCCTAACCCTAACCCTAGCACGGAACGGAAACCCACCACCAGCCCTACAGCTTACCCTTCGCCGTAGCCTACTCCTGGCCCGTACGCTGGCACTGACCCGTGCGTCAGCACGTAGCCTGACCCTCCCACGTTTCCGTACCCTCACCTGTGCCCTAAGCCTTGCCATTCCCTAACCCTAACCCTAGCCCGGAACGGAAACCCACCACCAGCCCTACACCTTACCCCCAAGCCGTAGCCTACTCCTGGCCCGTACGCTGGCACTGACCCGTGCGTCAGCACGTAGCCTGACCCTCCCACGTTTCCACACCCTCACCTGTGCACTAAGCCTTGCCGTTCCCTAACCCTAACCCTAGCCCGGAACGGAAACCCACCACCAGCACTACACCTTACCCTACTCCATAGCCTACTCCTGGCCCGTACGCTGGCACTGACCCGTGTGTCAGCACGTAGCATGACCCTCACACGTTTCCGTACCCTCAAATGTGCCCGAAGCCTTGCCGTTCCCTAACCCTAACCCTAGCCCGGAACGGAAACCCACCACCAGCCCTACACCTTACCCTACGCAGTAGCCTACTCCTGGCCCGTACGCTGGCACTGAACCGTGCGTCAGCACGTAGCCTGACCCTCCCACGTTTCCGTACCCTCACCTGTGCCCTAAGCCTTGACGTTCCCTAACCCTAACCCTAGCCCGAAACGGAAACCCACCACCAGCCCTACACCTTACCCCCAAGCCGTAGACTACTCCTGGCCTGTACGCTGGCACTGACCCGTGCATCAGCACGTAGCCTGACCCTCCCACGTTTCCACACCCTCACCTGTGCACTAAGCCTTGCCGTTCCCTAACCCTAACCCTAGCCCAGAACGGAAACCCACCACCAGCCCTACAACTTACCCCCAAGCCGTACCCTACTACTGGCCCGTACGCTGGCACTGACCCGTGCGTCAGCACGTATCCTGACCCTCCCACGTTTCCGTACCCTCACCTGTGCCCTAAGCCTTGCCGTTCCCTAACCCTAACCCTAGCCCGGAACGGAAACCCACCACCAGCCCTACACCTTACCCTACGTCGTAGCCTACTCCTGGCCCGTACGCTGGCACTGACCCCTGCGTCAGCACGTAGCCTGACCCTCCCACGTTTCCGTACCCTCACCTGTGCCCTAATCCTTGCCGTTCCCTAACCCTAACCCTAGCCCGGAATGGAAACACACCACCAGCCCTACAACTTACCCCCAAGCCGTCGCGTATTCGTGGCCCGTACGATGGCACTGACCCGTGCATCAGCACGTAGCCTGACCCTCCCACGTTTCCGTACCCTCACCTGTGCCCTAAGCCTTGCCGTTCCCTAACCCTAACCCTAGCCCGGAACGGAAACCCACCACCAGCCCTACAACTTACCCCCAAGCCGTAGCCTACTCCTGGCCCGTACGCTGGCACTGACCCGTGCGTCAGCACGTAGCCTGACCCTCCCACGTTTCCGTACCCTCACCTGTGCTCTAAGCCTTGCCGTTCCCTAACCCTAACCCTAGCACGGAACGGAAACCCACCACCAGCCCTACAACTTACCCTTCGCCGTAGCCTACTCCTGGCCCGTACGCTGGCACTGACCCGTGCGTCAGCACGTAGCCTGACCCTCCCACGTTTCCGTACCCTCACCTGTGCCCTAAGCCTTGCCATTCCCTAACCCTAACCCTAGCCCGGAACGGAAACCCACCACCAGCCCTACACCTTACCCCCAAGCCGTAGCCTAATCCTGGCCCGTACGCTGGCACTGACTCGTGCGTCAGCACGTAGCCTGACCCTCCTACGTTTCCGTACCCTCACGTGTGCCCTAAGCCTTGCCGTTCCCTAACCCTAACACTCGCCCGGAACGGAAACCCACCACCAGCCATACACCTTACCCTACGCCGTAGCCTACTCCTGGACTGTACGCTGGCACTGACCTGTGCGTCAGCACGTAGCCTGACCCTCCCACGTTTCCGTACCCTCACCTGTGCCCGAAGCCTTGCCGTTCCCTAACCCTAACCCTAGCCCGGAACGGAAACCCACCACCGGCCGAACACCTTACCCTACGCCGTAGCCTATTCCTGGCCCGTACGCTGGCACTGACCCGTGCGTCAGCACGTAGCCTGACCCTTCCACGTTTCCGTACCCTCACCTGTGCCCTAAGCCTTGCCGTTCCCTATCCCTAACCCTAGCCCGGAACAGAAACCCACCACCAGCCCTACACCTTACCCTATGCCGTAGCCTACTCCTGTTCCGTACGCTGGCACTGACCCGTGCGTCAGCACGTAGCCTGACCCTCCCACGTTTCTGTACCCTCACCTGTGCCCTAAGCCTTGCCGTTCCCTAACCCTAAACCTAGCCCGGAATGGATACCCACCACCAGCCCTACACCTTACCCCCAAGCCGTAGCCTACTCCTGGCCCGTACGCTGGCACTGACCCGTGCGTCAGCACGTAGCCTGACCCTCCCACTTTTCCGTACCCTCACCTGTGCCCTAAGCCTTGCCGTTCACTAACCCTAACCCTAGCCCGGAACGGAAACCCACCACCAGCCCTACACCTTACCCTATGCCGTAGCCTACTCCTGGCCCGTACGCTGGCACTGACCCTTGCGTCAGCACGTAGCCTGACACTCCCACGTTTCCGTACCCTCACCTGTGCCCTAAGCCTTGCCGTTCCCTAACCCTAACCCTAGCCCGGAACGGAAACCCACCACCAGCCCTACACCTTACCCCCAAGCCGTAGCCTACTCCTGGCCCGTACGCTGGCACTGACCCGTGCGTCAGCACGTAGCCTGACTCTCCCACGTTTCCGTACCCTCACCTGTGCCCTAAGCCTTGCCGTTCCCTAACGCTAACCCTAGCCCGGAACGGAAACTCACCACCAGCCCTACACCTTACCCTATGCCGTAGCCTACTCCTGTCCCGTACGCTGGCACTGACCCGTGCGTCAGCACGTAGCCTGACCCTCCCACGTTTCTGTACCCTCACCTGTGCCCTAAGCCTTGCCGTTCCCTAACCCTAAACCTACCCCGGAATGGATACCCACCACCAGCCCTACACCTTACCCCCAAGCCGTAGCCTACTCATGGCCCACACGCTGGCACTGACCCGTGCGTCACCACGTAGCCTGACCCTCCCACGTTTCTGTGCCCTCAACTGTGCACTAAGCCTTGCCGTTCCCTAACCCTAACCCTAGCCCGGAACGGAAACCCACCACCAGCCCTACACCTTACCCCCAAGCCGTAGCCTACTCCTGGCCCGTACGCTGGCACTGACCCGTGCGTCAGCACGTAGCCTGACCCTCCCACGTTTCCGTACCCTCACCTGTGCTCTAAGCCTTGCCGTTCCCTAACCCTAACCCTAGCACGGAACGGAAACCCACCACCAGCCCTACAGCTTACCCTTTGCCGTAGCCTACTTCTGGCCCGTACGCTGGCACTGACCCGTGCGTCAGCATGTAGCCTGACCCTCCCACGTTTCCGTACCCTCACCTGTGCCCTAAGCCTTGCCATTCCCTAACCCTAACCCTAGCCCGGAACGGAAACCCACCACCAGCCCTACACCTTACCCCCAAGCCGTAGCCTACTCCTGGCCCGTACGCTGGCACTGACCCATGCGTCAGCACGTAGCCTGACCCTCCCACGTTTCCGTACCCTCACCTGTGCTCTAAGCCTTGCCGTTCCCTAACCCTAACCCTAGCACGGAACGGAAACCCACCACCAGCCCTACACCTTACCCCCAAGCCGTAGCCTACTCCTGGCCCGTACGCTGGCACTGACCCGTGCGTCAGCACGTAGCCTGACCCTCCCACGTTTCTGTACCCTCACCTGTGCCCTAAGCCTTGCCGTTCCCTAACCCTAAACCTAGCCCGGAATGGATACCCACCACCAGCCCTACACCTTATCCCCAAGCCGTAGCCTACTCCTGTCCCGTACGCTGGCACTGACCCGTGCGTCAGCACGTACCCTGACCCTCCCACGTTTCCGTACCCTCACCTGTGCCCTAAGCCTTGCCGTTCCCTAACCCTAACCCTAGCCCGGAACGGAAACCCACCACCAGCCCTACAACTTACCCCCAAGCCGTCGCCTATTCCTGGCCCGTACGCTGGCGCTGACCCGTGCGTCAGCACGTAGCCTGACCCTCCCACGTTTCCGTACACACACCTGTGCCCTAAGCCTTGCCGTTCCCTAACCCTAACCCTAGCCCGGAACGGAAACCCACCACCAACCCTACAACTTACCGACAAGCCGTAGCCTACTCCTGGCTCGTACTCTGGCACTGACCCGTGCGTCAGCACGTAGCCTGTCCCTCCCACGTTTCTGTACCCTCACCAGTGCCCTAAGCCTTGCCGTTCCCTAACCATAACCCTAGCCCGGAATGGAAACCCATCACCAGCCATACACCTTACCCTACGCCGTAGCCTACTCCTGGCCTGTACGCTGGCACTGACCTGTGCGTCAGCACGTAGCGTGACCCTCCCACGTTTCCGTACCCTCACCTGTGCCCGAAGCCTTGCCGTTCCCTAACCCTAACCCTAGCCCGGAACGGAAACCCACCACCGGCCGAACACCTTACCCTACGCCGTAGCCTATTCCTGGCCCGTACGCTGGCACTGACCCGTGCGTCAGCACGTAGCCTGACCCTCCCACGTTTCCGTACCCTCACCTGTGCCCTAAGCCTTGCCGTTCCCTAACCCTAACCCTAGCCTGGAACGGAAACCCACCACCAGCACTACACCTTACCCACAAGCCGTAGCCTACACCTGGCCGTACGCTGGCACTGACCCGTGCGTCAGCACGTAGCCTGACCCTCCCACGTTTCCGTACACTCAGCTGTGCCCTAAGCCTTGCCGTTCCCTAACCCTAACCCTAGCCCGGAACGGGAACCCACCACCAGCCCTACACCTTACCCACAAGCCGTAGCCTACACCTGGCCGGTACGCTGGCACTGACCCGTGCGTCAGCACGTAGCCTGACCCTCCCACGTTTCCGTACCCTCACCTGTGCCCTAAGCCTTGCCGTTCCCTAACCCTAACCCTAGCCCGGAACGAAAACCCACCACCAGCCCTACACCTTACCCCCAAGCCGTAGCCTACTCCTGGCCCGTACGCTGGCACTGACCCGTGCGTCAGCACGTAGCCTGACCCTCCCACGTTTCCGTACCCTCACCTGTGCCCTAAGCCTTGCCGTTCCCTAACCCTAACCCTAGCCCAGAACGGAAACCCACCACCAGCCCTACACCTTACCCCCAATTTGTAGCCTACTCCTGGTCCGTACGCTGGCACTGACCCGTGCGTCAGCACGTAGCCTGACCCTCCCACGTTTCCGTACCCTCACCTGTGCCCTAAGCCTTGCCGTTCCCTAACCCTAACCCTAGCCCGGAACGGAAACCCACCACCAGCCCTACACCTTACCCTACGCCGTAGCCTACACCTGGCCGGTACGCTGGCACTGACCCGTGCGTCAGCACATAGCCTGACCCTCCCACGTTTCCGTACCCTCACCTGTGCCCTAAGCCTTGCCGTTCCCTAACCCTAACCCTAGCCCGGAACGGAAACCCACCACCAGCCCTACACCTTACCCTACGCCGTAGCCTACTCCTGGCCCGTACACTGGCACTGACCCGTGCGTCAGCACGTAGCCTGACCCTCCCACGTTTCCATACCCTCACCTGTGCCCTAAGCCTTGCCATTACCTAACCCTAACCCTAGCCCGGAACGGAAGCCCACCACCAGCCCTACAACTTACCCCCAAGCTGTAGCCTACTCCTGGCCCGTACGCTGGCACTGACCCGTGCGTCAGCACGTAGCCTGACCCTCCCACGTTTCCGTACCCTCAGCTGTGCCCTAAGCCTTGCCGTTCCCTAACCCTAACCCTAGCCCGGAACGGAAACCCACCACCAGCCCTACAACTTACCCCCAAGCCATAGCCTACAACTGGCCCGTACGCTGGCACTGACCCTTCGGTCAGCACGTAGCCTGACCCTCCCACGTTTCCGTACCCTCACCTGTGCCCTAAGCCTTGCCGTTCCCTAACCCTAACCCTAGCCTGGAACGGAAACCCACCACCAGCACTACACCTTACCCACAAGCCGTAGCCTACACCTGGCCGTACGCTGGCACTGACACGTGCATCAGCACGTAGCCTGACCCTCCCACGTTTCCGTACCCTCACCTGTGCCCTAAGCCTTGCCGTTCCCTAACCCTAACCCTAGCCCGGAACGGAAACCCACCACCAGCCCTACACCTTAACCCCAAGCCGTAGACTACTCCTGGCCTGTACGCTGGCACTGACCCGTGCATCAGCACGTAGCCTGACCCTCCCACGTTTCCGTACCCTCACCTGTGCCCTAAGCCTTGCCGTTCCCTAACCCTAACCCTAGCCCGGAACGGAAACCCACCACCAGCCCTACACCTTACCCACAAGCCGTAGCCTACACCTGGCCGGTACGCTGGCACTGACCCGTGCGTCAGCACGTAGCCTGACCCTCCCACGTTTCCGTACCCTCACCTGTGCCGTAAGCCTTGCCGTTCCCTAACCCTAACCCTAGCCCGGAACGGAAACCCACCACCAGCCCTATACCTTACCCGACGCCGTAGCCTACTCCTGTCCCGTACGCTGGCACTGACCCGTGCGTCAGCACATAGCCTGACCCTCCCACATTTCCGTACCCTCACCTGTGCCCTAAGCCTTGCCGTTCCCTAACCCTAACCCTAGCCCGGAACGGAAACCCACCACCAGCCCTACAACTTACCCCCAAGCTGTAGCCTACTACTGGCCCGTACGCTGGCACTGACCCGTGCGTCAGCACGTAGCCTGACCCTCCCACGTTTCCGTACCCTCACCTGTGCCCGAAGCCTTGCCGTTCCCTAACCCTAACCCTAGCCCGGAACGGAAACCCACCACCAGCCCTACAACTTACCCCCAAGCCGTAGCCTACAACTGGCCCGTACGCTGGCACTGACCCTTCGGTCAGCACGTAGCCTGACCCTCCCACGTTTCCGTACCCTCACCTGTGCCCTAAGCCTTGCCGTTCCCTAACCCTAACCCTAGCCCGGAACGGAAACCCACCACCAGCCCTACACCTTACCCCCAAGCCGTAGCCTACTCCTGGCCCGTACGCTGGCACTGACCCTTGCGTCAGCACGTAGCCTGACCCTCCCACGTTTCCGTACCCTCACCTGTGCCCTAAGCCTTGCCGTTCCCTAACCCTAACCCTAGCCCGGAACGGAAACCCACCACCAGCCCTACACCTTACCCACAAGCCGTAGCCTACACCTGGCCGGTAGGCTGGCACTGACCCGTGCGTCAGCACGTAGCCTGACCCTCCCACGTTTCCGTACACACACCTGTGCCCTAAGCCTTGCCGTTCCCTAACCCTAACCCTAGCCCGGAACGGAAACCCACCACCAACCCTACAACTTACCGACAAGCCGTAGCCTACTCCTGGCTTGTACTCTGGCACTGACCCGTGCGTCAGCACGTAGCCTCTCCCTCCCACGTTTCTGTACCCTCACCAGTGCCCTAAGCCTTGCCGTTCCCTAACCATAGCCCTAGCCCGGAATGGAAACCCATCACCAGCCATACACCTTACCCTACGCCGTAGCCTACTCCTGGCCTGTACGCTGGCACTGACCTGTGCGTCAGCACGTAGCCTGACCCTCCCACGTTTCCGTACCCTCACCTGTGCCCGAAGCCTTGCCGTTCCCTAACCCTAACCCTAGCCCGGAACGGAAACCCACCACCGGCCGAACACCTTACCCTACGCCGTAGCCTATTCCTGGCCCGTACGCTGGCACTGACCCGTGCGTCAGCACGTAGCCTGACCCTTCCACGTTTCCGTACCCTCACCTGTGCCCTAAGCCTTGCCGTTCCCTAACCCTAACCCTAGCCCGGAACAGAAACCCACCACCTGCCCTACAACTTACCCCCAAGCCTTACCCTACTCCTGGCCCGTACGGGGGCACTAACCCGTGCGTCAGCACGTAGCCTGACCCTCCCACGTTTCCGTACCCTCACCTGTGCTCTAAGCCTTGCCGTTCCCTAACCCTAACCCTAGCCCGGAACGGAAACACACCACCAGCCCTACACCTTACCCCCAAGCCGTAGCCTACTCCTTGCCCGTACGCTGGCACTGACCCGTGCGTCAGCACGTAGCCTGACCCTCCCACTTTTCCGTACCCTCACCTGTGCCCTAAGCCTTGCCGTTCACTCACCCTAACCCTAGCCCGGAACGGAAACCCACCACCAGCCCTACACCTTACCCTATGCCGTAGCCTACTCCTGGCCCGTACGCTGGCACTGACCCTTGAGTCAGCACGTAGCCTGACCCTCCCACGTTTCCGTACCCTCACCTGTGCCCTAAGCCTTGCCGTTCCCTAACCCTAACCCTAGCCCGGAACGGAAACCCACCACCAGCCCTACAACTTACCCCCAAGCCGTAGCCTACTCCTGGCCCGTACGCTGGCACTGACCCGTGCGTCAGCACGTAGCCTGACTCTCCCACGTTTCCGTACCCTCACCTGTGCCAGAAGCCTTGCCGTTCCCTAACGCTAACCCTAGCCCGGAACGGAAACTCACCACCAGCCCTACACCTTACCCTATGCCGTAGCCTACTCCTGTCCCGTACGCTGGCACTGACCCGTGCGTCAGCACGTAGCCTGACCCTCCCACGTTTCTGTACCCTCACCTGTGCCCTAAGCCTTGCCGTTCCCTCACCCTAAACCTAGCCCGGAATGGATACCCACCACCAGCCCTACACCTTACCCCCAAGCCGTAGCCTACTCATGGCCCGTACGCTGGCACTGACCCGTGCGTCACCATGTAGCCTGACCCTCCCACGTTTCTGTGCCCTCAACTGTGCACTAAGCCTTGCCGTTCCCTAACCCTAACCCTAGCCCGGAACGGAAACCCACCACCAGCCCTACCACTTACCCCCAAGCCGTACCCTACTCCTGGCCCGTACGCTGGCACTGACCCGTGCGTCAGCACGTACGCTGACCCCCCCACGTTTCCGTACCCTCACCTGTGCCCTAAGCCTTGCCATTCCCTAACCCTAACCCTAGCCCGGAACGGAAACCCACCAGCAGCCCTACACCTTACCCCCAAGCCGTAGCCTACTCCTGGCCCGTACACTGGCACTGACCCGTGCGTCAGCACGTAGCCTGACCCTCCCACGTTTCCGTACCCTCACCTGTGCTCTAAGCCTTGCCGTTCCCTAACCCTAACCCTAGCACGGAACGGAAACCCACCACCAGCCCTACAGCTTACCCTTCGCCGTAGCCTACTCCTGGCCCGTACGCTGGCACTGACCCGTGCGTCAGCACGTAGCCTGACCCTCCCACGTTTCCGTACCCTCACCTGTGCCCTAAGCCTTGCCATTCCCTAACCCTAACCCTAGCCCGGAACGGAAACCCACCACCAGCCCTACACCTTACCCCCAAGCCGTAGCCTACTCCTGGCCCGTACGCTGGCACTGACCCGTGCGTCAGCACGTAGCCTGACCGTCCCACGTTTCCGTACCCTCACCTGTGCTCTAAGCCTTGCCGTTCCCTAACCCTAACCCTTGCACGGAACGGAAACCCACCACCAGCCCTACACCTTACCCCCAAGCCGTAGCCTACTCCTGGCCCGTACGCTGGCACTGACCCGTGCGTCAGCACGTAGCCTGACCCTCCCACGTTTCCGTACCCTCACCTGTGCCCTAAGCCTTGACGTTCCCTAACCCTAACCCTAACCCGGAACGGAAACCCACCACCAGCCCTACAACTTACCCGCAAGCCGTCGCCTATTCCTGGCCCGTACGCTGGCTCTGACCCGTGCGTCAGCACGTAGCCTGACCCTCCCACGTTTCCGTACACACACCTGTGCCCTAAGCCTTGCCGTTCCCTAACCCTAACCCTAGCCCGGAACGGAAACCCACCACCAACCCTACAACTTACCGACAAGCCGTAGCCTACTCCTGCCTCGTACTCTGGCACTGACCCGTGCGTCAGCACGTAGCCTGTCCCTCCCACGTTTCTGTACCCTCACCAGTGCCCTAAGCCTTGCCGTTCCCTAACCATAACCCTAGCCCGGAATGGAAACCCATCACCAGCCATACACCTTACCCTACGCCTTAGCCTACTCCTGGCCTGTACGCTGGCACTGACCTGTGCGTCAGCACGTAGCCTGACCCTCCCACGTTTCCGTACCCTCACCTGTGCCCGAAGCCTTGCCGTTCCTTAACCCTAACCCTAGCCCGGAACGGAAACCCACCACCGGCCGAATACCTTACCCTACGCCGTAGCCTATTCCTGGCCCGTACGCTGGCACTGACCCGTGCATCAGCACGTAGCCTGACCCTCCCACGTTTCCGTACCCTCACCTGTGCCCTAAGCCTTGCCGTTCCCTAACCCTAACCCTAGCACGGAACGGAAACCCACCACCAGCCCTACAGCTTACCCTTCGCCGTAGCCTACTCCTGGCCCGTACGCTGGCACTGACCCGTGCGTCAGCACGTAGCCTGACCCTCCCACGTTTCCGTACCCTCACCTGTGCCCTAAGCCTTGCCATTCCCTAACCCTAACCCTAGCCCGGAACGGAAACCCACCACCAGCCCTACACCTTACCCCCAAGCCGTAGCCTACTCCTGGCCCGTACGCTGGCACTGACCCGTGCGTCAGCACGTAGGCTGACCCTCCCACGTTTCCACACCCTCACCTGTGCACTAAGCCTTGCCGTTCCCTAACCCTAACCCTAGCCCGGAACGGAAACCCACCACCAGCACTACACCTTACCCTACTCCATAGCCTACTCCTGGCCCGTACGCTGGCACTGACCCGTGTGTCAGCACGTAGCATGACCCTCACACGTTTCCGTACCCTCAAATGTGCCCGAAGCCTTGCCGTTCCCTAACCCTAACCCTAGCCCGGAACGGAAACCCACCACCAGCCCTACACCTTACCCTACGCAGTAGCCTACTCCTGGCCCGTACGCTGGCACTGAACCGTGCGTCAGCACGTAGCCTGACCCTCCCACGTTTCCACACCCTCACCTGTGCACTAAGCCTTGCCGTTCCCTAACCCTAACCCTAGCCCGGAACGGAAACCCACCACCAGCCCTACACCTTACCCTACGCAGTAGCCTACTCCTGGCCCGTACGCTGGCACTGAACCGTGCGTCAGCATGTAGCCTGACCCTCCCACGTTTCCGTACCCTCACCTGTGCCCTAAGCCTTGACGTTCCCTAACCCTAACCCTAGCCCGAAACGGAAACCCACCACCAGCCCTACACCTTACCCCCAAGCCGTAGACTACTCCTGGCCTGTACGCTGGCACTGACCCGTGCATCAGCACGTAGCCTGACCCTCCCACGTTTCCACACCCTCACCTGTGCACTAAGCCTTGCCGTTCCCTAACCCTAACCCTAGCCCGGAACGGAAACCCACCACCAGCCCTACCACTTACCCCCAAGCCGTACCCTACTACTGGCCCGTACGCTGGCACTGACCCGTGCGTCAGCACGTACCCTGACCCTCCCACGTTTCCGTACCCTCACCTGTGCCCTAAGCCTTGCCGTTCCCTAACCCTAACCCTAGCCCGGAACGGAAACCCACCACCAGCCCTACACCTTACCCTACGTCGTAGCCTACTCCTGGCCCGTACGCTGGCACTGACCCCTGCGTCAGCACGTAGCCTGACCCTCCCACGTTTCCGTACCCTCACCTGTGCCCTAATCCTTGCCGTTCCCTAACCCTAACCCTAGCCCGGAATGGAAACACACCACCAGCCCTACAACTTACCCCCAAGCCGTCGCCTATTCGTGGCCCGTACGCTGACACTGACCCGTGCATCAGCACGTAGCCTGACCCTCCCACGTTTCCGTACCCTCACCTGTGCCCTAAGCCTTGCCGTTCCCTAACCCTAACCCTAGCCCGGAACGGAAACCCACCACCAGCCCTACAACTTACCCCCAAGCCGTAGCCTACTCCTGGCCCGTACGCTGGCACTGACCCGTGCGTCAGCACGTAGCCTGACCCTCCCACGTTTCCGTACCCTCACCTGTGCTCTAAGCCTTGCCGTTCCCTAACCCTAACCCTAGCACGGAACGGAAACCCACCACCAGCCCTACAACTTACCCTTCGCCGTAGCCTACTCCTGGCCCGTACGCTGGCACTGACCCGTGCGTCAGCACGTAGCCTGACCCTCCCACGTTTCCGTACCCTCACCTGTGCCCTAAGCCTTGCCATTCCCTAACCCTAACCCTAGCCCGGAACGGAAACCCACCACCAGCCCTACACCTTACCCCCAAGCCGTAGCCTAATCCTGGCCCGTACGCTGGCACTGACTCGTGCGTCAGCACGTAGCCTGACCCTCCTACGTTTCCGTACCCTCACGTGTGCCCTAAGCCTTGCCGTTCCCTAACCCTAACACTCGCCCGGAACGGAAACCCACCACCAGCCATACACCTTACCCTACGCCGTAGCCTACTCCTGGACTGTACGCTGGCACTGACCTGTGCGTCAGCACGTAGCCTGACCCTCCCACGTTTCCGTACCCTCACCTGTGCCCGAAGCCTTGCCGTTCCCTAACCCTAACCCTAGCCCGGAACGGAAACCCACCACCGGCCGAACACCTTACCCTACGCCGTAGCCTATTCCTGGCCCGTACGCTGGCACTGACCCGTGCGTCAGCACGTAGCCTGACCCTTCCACGTTTCCGTACCCTCACCTGTGCCCTAAGCCTTGCCGTTCCCTAACCCTAACCCTAGCCCGGAACAGAAACCCACCACCAGCCCTACAACTTACCCCCAAGCCTTACCCTACTCCTGGCCCGTACGCTGGCACTGACCCGTGCGTCAGCACGTAGCCTGACCCTCCCACGTTTCCGTACCCTCACCTGTGCTCTAAGCCTTGCCGTTCCCTTACCCTAACCCTAGCCCGGAAAGGAAACACACCACCAGCCCTACACCTTACCCCCAAGCCGTAGCCTACTCCTGGCCCGTACGCTGGCACTGACCCGTGCGTCAGCACGTAGCCTAACCCTCCCACTTTTCCGTACCCTCACCTGTGCCCTAAGCCTTGCCGTTCACTAACCCTAACCCTAGCCCGGAACGGAAACCCACCACCAGCCCTACACCTTACCCTATGCCGTAGCCTACTCCTGGCCCGTACGCTGGCACTGACCCTTGCGTCAGCACGTAGCCTGACACTCCCACGTTTCCGTACCCTCACCTGTGCCCTAAGCCTTGCCGTTCCCTAACCCTAACCCTAGCCCGGAACGGAAACCCACCACCAGCCCTACACCTTACCCCCAAGCCGTAGCCTACTCCTGGCCCGTACGCTGGCACTGACCCGTGCGTCAGCACGTAGCCTGACTCTCCCACGTTTCCGTACCCTCACCTGTGCCCTAAGCCTTGCCGTTCCCTAACGCTAACCCTAGCCCGGAACGGAAACTCACCACCAGCCCTACACCTTACCCTATGCCGTAGCCTACTCCTGTCCCGTACGCTGGCACTGACCCGTGCGTCAGCACGTAGCCTGACCCTCCCACGTTTCTGTACCCTCACCTGTGCCCTAAGCCTTGCCGTTCCCTAACCCTAAACCTAGCCCGGAATGGATACCCACCACCAGCCCTACACCTTACCCCCAAGCCGTAGCCTACTCATGGCCCACACGCTGGCACTGACCCGTGCGTCACCACGTAGCCTGACCCTCCCACGTTTCTGTGCCCTCAACTGTGCACTAAGCCTTGCCGTTCCCTAACCCTAACCCTAGCCCGGAACGGAAACCCACCACCAGCCCTACAACTTACCGACAAGCCGTAGCCTACTCCTGGCTCGTACTCTGGCACTGACCCGTGCGTCAGCACGTAGCCTGTCCCTCCCACGTTTCTGTACCCTCACCAGTGCCCTAAGCCTTGCCGTTCCCTAACCATAACCCTAGCCCGGAATGGAAACCCATCACCAGCCATACACCTTACCCTACGCCGTAGCCTACTCCTGGCCTGTACGCTGGCACTGACCTGTGCGTCAGCACGTAGCGTGACCCTCCCACGTTTCCGTACCCTCACCTGTGCCCGAAGCCTTGCCGTTCCCTAACCCTAACCCTAGCCCGAAACGGAAACCCACCACCGGCCGAACACCTTACCCTACGCCGTAGCCTATTCCTGGCCCGTACGCTGGCACTGACCCGTGCGTCAGCACGTAGCCTGACCCTCCCACGTTTCCGTACCCTCACCTGTGCCCTAAGCCTTGCCGTTCCCTAACCCTAACCCTAGCACGGAACGGAAACACACCAACAGCCCTACACCTTACCCCCAAGCCGTAGCCTACTCCTGGCCCGTACGCTGGCACTGACCCGTGCGTCAGCACGTAGCCTGACCCTCCCACGTTTCCGTACCCTCACCTGTGCCCTAAGCCTTGCCGTTCCCTAACGCTAACCCTAGCCCAGAACGGAAACCCACCACCAGCCCTACACCTTACCCTATGCCGTAGCCTACTCCTGTCCCGTACGCTGGCACTGACCCGTGCGTCAGCACATAGCCTGACCCTCCCACGTTTCTGTACCCTCACCTGTGCCCTAAGCCTTGCCGTTCCCTAACCCTAAACCTAGCCCGGAATGGATACCCACCACCAGCCCTACACCTTACCCCCAAGCCGTAGCCTACTCCTGTCCCGTACGCTGGCACTGACCCGTGCGTCAGCACGTACCCTGACCCTCCCACGTTTCCGTACCCTCACCTGTGCCCTAAGCCTTGCCGTTCCCTAACCCTAACCCTAGCCCTGAACGGAAACCCACCACCAGCCCTACAACTTACCCCCAAGCTGTAGCCTACTCCTGGCCCGTACGCTGGCACTGACCCGTGCGTCAGCACGTATCCTGACCCTCCCACGTTTCCGTACCCTCACCTGTGCCCTAAGCCTTGCCGTTCCCTAACCCTAACCCTAGCCCGGAACGGAAACCCACCACCAGCCCTACAACTTACCCCCAAGACATAGCCTACAACTGGCCCGTACGCTGGCACTGACCCTTCGGTCAGCACGTAGCCTGACCCTCCCACGTTTCCGTACCCTCACCTGTGCCCTAAGCCTTGCCGTTCCCTAACCCTAACCCTAGCCTGGAACGGAAACCCACCACCAGCACTACACCTTACCCACAAGCCGTAGCCTACACCTGGCCGTACGCTGGCACTGACCCGTGCATCAGCACGTAGACTGACCCTCCCACGTTTCCGTACCCTCACCTGTGCCCTAAGCCTTGCCGTTCCCTAACCCTAACCCTAGTCCGGAACGGAAACCCACCACCAGCCCTACAACTTACCCCCAAGCTGTAGCCTACTCCTGGCCCGTACGCTGGCACTGAACCGTGCGTCAGCACGTAGCCTGACCCTCCCACGTTTCCGTACACTCAGCTGTGCCCTAAGCCTTGCCGTTCCCTAACCCTAACCCTAGCCCGGAACGGAAACCCACCACCAGCCCTACACCTTACCCACAAGCCGTAGCCTACACCTGGCCGGTACGCTGGCACTGACCCGTGCGTCAGCACGTAGCCTGACCCTCCCACGTTTCCGTACCCTCACCTGTGCCCTAAGCCTTGCCGTTCCCTAACCCTAACCCTAGCCCGGAACGAAAACCCACCACCAGCCCTACAGCTTACCCCCAAGCCGTAGCCTACTCCTGGCCCATACGCTGGCACTGACCCGTGCGTCAGCACGTAGCCTGACCCTCCCACGTTTCCGTACCCTCACCTGTGCCCTAAGCCTTGCCGTTCCCTAACCCTAACCCTAGCCCGGAACGGAAACCCACCACCAGCCCTACACCTTACCCCCAATTTGTAGCCTACTCCTGGTCCGTACGCTGGCACTGACCCGTGCGTCAGCACGTAGCCTGACCCTCCCACGTTTCCGTACCCTCACCTGTGCCCTAAGCCTTGCCGTTCCCTAACCCTAACCCTAGCCCGGAACGGAAACCCACCACCAGCCCTACACCTTACCCTACGCCGTAGCCAACTCCTGGCCCGTACGCTGGCACTGACCCGTGCGTCAGCACGTAGCCTGACCCTCCCACGTTTCCATACCCTCACCTGTGCCCTAAGCCTTGCCGTTCCCTAACCCTAAGCCTAGCCCGGAACGGAAACCCACAACCAGCCCTAGACCTTAACCTATGCCGTAGCCTACTCCTGGCCCATACGCTGGCACTGACCCGTGCGTCAGCACGTAGCCTGACCCTCCCACGTTTCCGTACACTCACCTGTGCCCTAAGCCTTGCCGTTCCCTAACCCTAACCCTAGCCCGGAACGGAAACCCACCACCAGCCCTACACCTTACCCCCAAGCCGTAGCCTACTCCTGGCCCGTACGCTGGCACTGACCCGTTTGTCAGCACGTAGCCTGACCCTCCCACGTTTCCGTACCCTCACCTGTGCCCTAAGCCTTGCCGTTCCCTAACCCTAACCCTAGCCCGGAACGGAAACCCACCACCAGCCCTACAACTTACCCACAAGCCGTAGCCTACACCTGGCCGGTACGCTGGCACTGACCAGTGCGTCAGCACGTAGCCTGACCCTCCCACGTTTCCGTGCCCACACCTGTGCCCTAAGCCTTGCCGTTCCCTAACCCTAACCCTAGCCTGGAACGGAAACCCACCACCAGCCCCACACCTTACCCTACGCCGTAACCTACTCCTGGCCCGTACGCTGGCACTGACCCGTGCGTCAGCACGTAGCCTGACCCTCCCACGTTTCCGTACCCTCACCTGTGCCCTAAGCCTTGCCGTTCCCTAACCCTAACCCTAGCCCTGAACGGAAACCCACCACCAGCCCTACAACTTACCCCCAAGCTGTAGCCTACTCCTGGCCCGTACACTGGCACTGACCCGTGCGTCAGCACGTAGCCTGACCCTCCCACGTTTCCGTACCCTCACCTGTGCCCTAAGCCTTGCCGTTCCCTAACCCTAACCCTAGCCCGGAACAGAAACCCACTACCAGCCCTACAACTTACCCCCAAGCCGTAGCCTACACCTGGCCCGTACACTGGCACTGACCCTTGCGTCAGCACGTAGCCTGACCCTCCCACGTTTCCGTACCCTCACCTGTGCCCTAAGCCTTGCCGTTCCCTAACCGTAACCCTAGCCCGGAACGGAAACCCACCACCAGCCCTACACCTTACCCTATTCCGTAGCCTACTCCTGACCCATACGCTGGCACTGACACGTGCGTCAGCACGTAGCCTGAACCTCCCACGTTTCCGTACCCTCACCTGTGCCCGAAGGCTTGCCGTTCCCTAACCCTAACCCTAGCCCGGAACGGAAACCCACCACCATCCCTAAACCTTACCCCCAAGCCATAGCCTACTCTGGCCCGTACGCTGGCATGACCTGTGCGTCAGCACGTAGCCTGACCCTCCCACGTTTCCGTACCCTCACCTGTGCCCTAAGCCTTGCCGTTCCCTAACCCTAACCCTAGCCCGGAACGGAAACCCACCACCAGCCCTACACCTTACCCCCAAGCCGTAGCCTACTCCTGGCCCGTACGCTGGCACTGACCCGTGCGTCAGCACGTAGCCTGACCCTCCCACGTTTCCGTACCCTCACCTGTGCCCTAAGCCTTGCCGTTCCCTAACCCTAACCCTAGCCCGGAACGGAAACCCACCACCAGCCCTACACCTTACCCCCAATTTGTAGCCTACTCCTGGTCCGTACGCTGGCACTGACCAGTGCGTCAGCACGTAGCCTGACCCTCCCACGTTTCCGTACCCTCACCTGTGCCCTAAGCCTTGCCGTTCCCTAACCCTAACCCTAGCCCGGAACGGAAACCCACCACCAGCCCTACACCTTACCCTACGCCGTATCCTACTCCTGGCCCGTACGCTGGCACTGACCAGTGCGTCAGCACGTAGCCTGACCCTCCCACGTTTCCATACCCTCACCTGTGCCCTAAGCCTTGCCGTTCCCTAACCCTAAGCCTAGCCCGGAACGGAAACCCACAACCAGCCCTAGACCTTAACCTATGCCGTAGCCTACTCCTGTCCCGTACGCTGGCACTGACCCGTGCGTCAGCACGTAGCCTGACCCTCCCACGTTTCCGTACACTCACCTGTGCCCTAAGCCTTGCCGTTCCCTAACCCTAACCCTAGCCCGGAACGGAAACCCACCACCAGCCCTACACCTTACCCCCAAGCCGTAGCCTACTCCTGGCCCGTACGCTGGCACTGACCCGTGTGTCAGCACGTAGCCTGACCCTCCCACGTTTCCGTACCCTCACCTGTGCCCTAAGCCTTGCCGTTCCCTAACCCTAACCCTAGCCCGGAACGGAAACCCACCACCAGCCCTACAACTTACCCACAAGCTGTAGCCTACACCTGGCCGGTACGCTGGCACTGACCCGTGCGTCAGCACGTAGCCTGACCCTCCCACGTTTCCGTGCCCACACCTGTGCCCTAAGCCTTGCCGTTCCCTAACCCTAACCCTAGCCCGGAACGGAAACCCACCACCAGCCCTACAACTTACCCCCAAGCTGTTGCCTACTCCTGGCCCGTACGCTGGCACTGACCCGTGCGTCAGCACGTAGCCTGACCCTCCCACGTTTCCGTACACTCACCTGTGCCCTAAGCCTTGCCGTTCCCTAACCCTAACCCTAGCCCGGAACGGAAACCCACCACCAGCCCTACAACTTACCCCCAAGCCGTAGCCTACTCATGGCCCGTACGCTGGCACTGACCCGTGCGTCACCACGTAGCCTGACCCTCCCACGTTTCTGTGCCCTCAACTGTGCACTAAGCCTTGCCGTTCCCTAACCCTAACCCTAGCCCGGAACGGAAACCCACCACCAGCCCTACCACTTACCCCCAAGCCGTACCCTACTCCTGGCCCGTACGCTGGCACTGACCCGTGCGTCAGCACGTACCCTGACCCTCCCACGTTTCCGTACCCTCACCTGTGCCCTAAGCCTTGCCGTTCCCTAACCCTAACCCTAGCCCGGAACGGAAACCCACCACCAGCCCTACACCTTACCCTACGCCGTAGCCTACTCCTGGCCCGTACGCTGGCACTGACCCGTGCGTCAGCACGTAGCCTGACCCTCCCACGTTTCCGTACCCTCACCTGTGCCCTAAGCCTTGACGTTCCCTAACCCTAACCCTAGCCCGGAACGGAAACCCACCACCAGCCCTACAACTTACCCCCAAGCCGTCGCCTATTCCTGGCCCGTACGGTGGCACTGACCCGTGCGTCAGCACGTAGCCTGACCCTCCCACGTTTCCGTACCCTCACCTGTGCCCTAAGCCTTGCCATTCCCTAACCCTAACCCTAGCCCGGAACGGAAACCCACCACCAGCCCTACAACTTACCCCCAAGCCGTAGCCTACTCCTGGCCCGTACGCTGGCACTGACCCGTGCGTCAGCACGTAGGCTGACCCTCCCACGTTTCCGTACCCTCACCTGTGCTCTAAACCTTGCCGTTCCCTAACCCTAAACCTAGCACGGAATGGAAACCCACCACCAGCCCTACAGCTTACCCTTCGCCGTAGCCTACTCCTGGCCCGTACGCTGGCACTGACCCGTGCGTCAGCACGTAGCCTGACCCTCCCACGTTTCCGTACCCTCACCTGTGCCCTAAGCCTTGCCATTCCCTAACCCTAACCCTAGCCCGGAACGGAAACCCACCACCAGCCCTACACCTTACCCCCAAGCCGTAGCCTACTCCTGGCCCGTACGCTGGCACTGACCCATGCGTCAGCACGTAGCCTGACCCTCCCAAGTTTCCACACCCTCACCTGTGCACTAAGCCTTGCCGTTCCCTAACCCTAACCCTAGCCCGGAACGGAAACCCACCACCAGCCCTACACCTTACCCCCAATTTGTAGCCTACTCCTGGTCCGTACGCTGGCACTGACCCGTGCGTCAGCACGTAGCCTGACCCTCCCACGTTTCCGTACCCTCACCTGTGCCCTAAGCCTTGCCGTTCCCTAACCCTAACCCTAGCCCGGAACGGAAACCCACCACCAGCCCTACACCTTACCCTACGCCGTAGCCTACTCCTGGCCCGTACGCTGGCACTGACCCGTGCGTCAGCACGTGGCCTGACCCTCCCACGTTTCCATACCCTCACCTGTGCCCTAAGCCTTACCGTTCCCTAACCCTAAGCCTAGCCCGGAACGGAAACCCACAACCAGCCCTAGACCTTAACCTATGCCGTAGCCTACTCCTGGCCCGTACGCTGGCACTGACCCGTGCGTCAGCACGTAGCCTGACCCTCCCACGTTTCCGTACACTCACCTGTGCCCTAAGCCTTGCCGTTCCCTAACCCTAACCCTAGCCCGGAACGGAAACCCACCACCAGTCCTACACCTTACCCCCAAGCCGTAGCCTACTCCTGGCCCGTACGCTGGCACTGACCCGTTTGTCAGCACGTAGCCTGACCCTCCCACGTTTCTGTACCCTCACCTGTGCCCTAAGCCTTGCCGTTCCCTAACCCTAACCCTAGCCCGGAACGGAAACCCACCACCAGACCTACAACTTACCCACAAGCCGTAGCCTACACCTGGCCGGTACGCTGGCACTGACCAGTGCGTCAGCACGTAGCCTGACCCTCCCACGTTTCCGTGCCCACACCTGTGCCCTAAGCCTTGCCGTTCCCTAACCCTAACCCTAGCCTGGAACGGAAACCCACCACCAGCCCCACACCTTACCCTACGCCGTAACCTACTCCTGGCCCGTACGCTGGCACTGACCCGTGCGTCAGCACGTAGCCTGACCCTCCCACGTTTCCGTACCCTCACCTGTGCCCTAAGCCTTGCCGTTCCCTAACCGTAACCCTAGCCCGGAACGGAAACCCACCACCAGCCCTACACCTTACCCTATTCCGTAGCCTACTCCTGACCCATACGCTGGCACTGACACGTGCGTCAGCACGTAGCCTGAACCTCCCACGTTTCCGTACCCTCACCTGTGCCCGAAGGCTTGCCGTTCCCTAACCCTAACCCTAGCCCGGAACGGAAACCCACCACCATCCCTAAACCTTACCCCCAAGCCATAGCCTACTCTGGCCCGTACGCTGGCATGACCTGTGCGTCAGCACGTAGCCTGACCCTCCCACGTTTCCGTACCCTAACCTCTGCCCTAAGCCTTGCCGTTCCCTAACCCTAACCCTAGCCCGGAACGGAAACCCACCACCAGCCCTACACCTTACCCCCAAGCCGTAGCCTACTCCTGGCCCGTACGCTGGCACTGACCCGTGCGTCAGCACGTAGCCTGACCCTCCCACGTTTCCGTACCCTCACCTGTGCCCTAAGCCTTGCCGTTCCCTAACCCTAACCCTAGCCCGGAACGGAAACCCACCACCAGCCCTACACCTTACCCCCAATTTGTAGCCTACTCCTGGTCCGTACGCTGGCACTGACCCGTGCGTCAGCACGTAGCCTGACCCTCCCACGTTTCCGTACCCTCACCTGTGCCCTAAGCCTTGCCGTTCCCTAACCCTAACCATAGCCCGGAACAGAAACCCACCACCAGCCCTACACCTTACCCTACGCCGTATCCTACTCCTGGCCCGTACGCTGGCACTGACCAGTGCGTCAGCACGTAGCCTGACCCTCCCACGTTTCCATACCCTCACCTGTGCCATAAGCCTTGCCGTTCCCTAACCCTAAGCCTAGCCCGGAACGGAAACCCACAACCAGCCCTAGACCTTAACCTATGCCGTAGCCTACTCCTGGCCCGTACGCTGGCACTGACCCGTGCGTCAGCACGTAGCCTGACCCTCCCACGTTTCCGTACACTCACCTGTGCCCTAAGCCTTGCCGTTCCCTAACCCTAACCCTAGCCCGGAACGGAAACCCACCACCAGCCCTACACCTTACCCCCAAGCCGTAGCCTACTCCTGGCCCGTACGCTGGCACTGACCCGTGTGTCAGCACGTAGCCTGACCCTCCCACGTTTCCGTACCCTCACCTGTGCCCTAAGCCTTGCCGTTCCCTAACCCTAACCCTAGCCCGGAACGGAAACCCACCACCAGCCCTACAACTTACCCACAAGCCGTAGCCTACACCTGGCCGGTACGCTGGCACTGACCCGTGCGTCAGCACGTAGCCTGACCCTCCCACGTTTCCGTGCCCACACCTGTGCCCTAAGCCTTGCCGTTCCCTAACCCTAACCCTAGCCCGGAACGGAAACCCACCACCAGCCCTACAACTTACCCTACGCCGTAGCCTACTCCTGGCCCGTACGCTGGCACTGACCCGTGCGTCAGCACGTAGCCTGACCCTCCCACGTTTCCGTACCCTCACCTGTGCCCTAAGCCTTGACGTTCCCTAACCCTAACCCTAGCCCGGAACGGAAACCCACCACCAGCCCTACAACTTACCCCCAAGCCGTCGCCTATTCCTGGCCCGTACGGTGGCACTGACCCGTGCGTCAGCACGTAGCCTGACCCTCCCACGTTTCCGTACCCTCACCTGTGCCCTAAGCCTTGCCATTCCCTAACCCTAACCCTAGCCCGGAACGGAAACCCACCACCAGCCCTACAACTTACCCCCAAGCCGTAGCCTACTCCTGGCCTGTACGCTGGCACTGACCCGTGCGTCAGCACGTAGGCTGACCCTCCCACGTTTCCGTACCCTCACCTGTGCTCTAAACATTGCCGTTCCCTAACCCTAAACCTAGCACGGAATGGAAACCCACCACCAGCCCTACAGCTTACCCTTCGCCGTAGCCTACTCCTGGCCCGTACGCTGGCACTGACCCGTGCGTCAGCACGTAGCCTGACCCTCCCACGTTTCCGTACCCTCACCTGTGCCCTAAGCCTTGCCATTCCCTAACCCTAACCCTAGCCCGGAACGGAAACCCACCACCAGCCCTACACCTTACCCCCAAGCCGTAGCCTACTCCTGGCCCGTACGCTGGCACTGACCCATGCGTCAGCACGTAGCCTGACCCTCCCAAGTTTCCACACCCTCACCTGTGCACTAAGCCTTGCCGTTCCCTAACCCTAACCCTAGCCCGGAACGGAAACCCACCACCAGCACTACACCTTACCCTACGCCATAGCCTACTCCTGGCCCGTACGCTGGCACTGACCCGTGCGTCAGCACGTAGCATGACCCTCACACGTTTCCGTACCCTCACCTGTGCCCTAAGCCTTGCCGTTCCCTAACACTAACCCTACCCGGAACGGAAACCCACCACCAGCCCTACACCTTACCCTATTCCGTAGCCTACTCCTGACCCATACGCTGGCACTGACACGTGCGTCAGCACGTAGCCTGAACCTCCCACGTTTCCGTACCCTCACCTGTGCCCGAAGCCTTGCCGTTCCCTAACCCTAACCCTAGCCCGGAACGGCAACCCACCACCATCCCTACACCTTACCCCCAAGCCATAGCCTACTCTAGCCCGTACGCTGGCACTGACCTGTGCGTCAGCACGTAGCCTGTCCCTCCCACGTTTCCGTACCCTCAACTGAGCCCTAAGCCTTGCCGTTCCCTAACCCTAACCCTAGCCCGGAACGGAAACCCACCACCAACCCTACAACTTACCGCCAAGCCGTAGCCTACTCCTGGCCCGTACGCTGGCACTGACCCGTGCGTCAGCACGTAGCCTGTCCCTCCCACGTTTCTGTACCCTCACCTGTGCCCTAAGCCTTGCCGTTCCCTAACCCTAACCGTAGCCCGGAATGGAAACCCATCACCAGCCATACACCTTACCCTACGCTGTAGCCTACTCCTGGCCCGTACGCTGGCACTGACCCGTGCGTCAGCACGTAGCCTGACCCTCCCACGTTTCCGTACCCTCACCTGTGCCCTAAGCCTTGCCGTTCCCTAACCCTAACCCTAGCCCGGAACAGAAACCCACCACCAGCCCTACCACTTACCCCCAAGCCGTACCCTACTCCTGGCCCGTACGCTGGCACTGACCCGTGCGTCAGCACATAGCCTGACCCTCCCACGTTTCCGTACCCTCACCCGTGCCCTAAGCCTTGCCGTTCCCTAACCCTAACCCTAGCCCGGAACGGAAACCCACCACCAGCCCTACACCTTACCCTACGCCGTAGCCTACTCCTGGCCCGTACGCTGGCACTGACCCGTGCGTCAGCACGTAGCCTGACCCTCCCACGTTTCCGTACCCTCACCTGTGCCCTAAGCCTTGACGTTCCCTAACCCTAACCCTAGCCCGGAACGGAAACCCACCACCAGCCCTACAACTTACCCCCAAGCCGTCGCCTATTCCTGGCCCGTACGGTGGCACTGACCCGTGCGTCAGCACGTAGCCTGACCCTCCCACGTTTCCGTACCCTCACCTGTGCTCTAAGCCTTGCCGTTCCCTAACCCTAACCCTAGCACGGAACGGAAACCCACCACCAGCCCTACAGCTTACCCTTCGCCGTAGCCTACTCCTGGCCCGTACGCTGGCACTGACGCGTGCGTCAGCACGTAGCCTGACCCTCCCACGTTTCCGTACCCTCACCTGTGCCCTAAGTCTTGCCATTCCCTAACGCTAACCCTAGCCCGAAACGGAAACCCACCACCAGCCCTACACCTTACCCCCAAGCCGTAGACTACTCCTGGCCTGTACGCTGGCACTGACCCGTGCATCAGCACGTAGCCTGACCCTCCCACGTTTCCACACCCTCACCTGTGCACTAAGCCTTGCCGTTCCCTAACCCTAACCCTAGCCCGGAACGGAAACCCACCACCAGCCCTACCACTTACCCCCAAGCCGTACCCTACTACTGGCCCGTACGCTGGCACTGACCCGTGCGTCAGCACGTACCCTGACCCTCCCACGTTTCCGTACCCTCACCTGTGCCCTAAGCCTTGCCGTTCCCTCACCCTAACCCTAGCCCGGAACGGAAACCCACCACCAGCCCTACACCTTACCCTACGTCGTAGCCTACTCCTGGCCCGTACGCTGGCACTGACCCCTGCGTCAGCACGTAGCCTGACCCTCCCACGTTTCCGTACCCTCACCTGTGCCCTAATCCTTGCCGTTCCCTAACCCTAACCCTAGCCCGGAATGGAAACACACCACCAGCCCTACAACTTACCCCCAAGCCGTCGCCTATTCGTGGCCCGTACGCTGGCACTGACCCGTGCATCAGCACGTAGCCTGACCCTCCCACGTTTCCGTACCCTCACCTGTGCCCTAAGCCTTGCCGTTCCCTAACCCTAACCCTAGCCCGGAACGGAAACCCACCACCAGCCCTACAACTTACCCCCAAGCCGTAGCCTACTCCTGGCCCGTACGCTGGCACTGACCCGTGCGTCAGCACGTAGCCTGACCCTCCCACGTTTCCGTACCCTCACCTGTGCTCTAAGCCTTGCCGTTCCCTAACCCTAACCCTAGCACGGAACGGAAACCCACCACCAGCCCTACAACTTACCCTTCGCCGTAGCCTACTCCTGGCCCGTACGCTGGCACTGACCCGTGCGTCAGCACGTAGCCTGACCCTCCCACGTTTCCGTACCCTCACCTGTGCCCTAAGCCTTGCCGTTCCCTAACCCTAACCCTAGCCCGGAACGGAAACCCACCACCAGCCCTACACCTTACCCCCAAGCCGTAGCCTAATCCTGGCCCGTACGCTGGCACTGACTCGTGCGTCAGCACGTAGCCTGACCCTCCTACGTTTCCGTACCCTCACGTGTGCCCTAAGCCTTGCCGTTCCCTAACCCTAACACTCGCCCGGAACGGAAACCCACCACCAGCCATACACCTTACCCTACGCCGTAGCCTACTCCTGGACTGTACGCTGGCACTGACCTGTGCGTCAGCACGTAGCCTGACCCTCCCACGTTTCCGTACCCTCACCTGTGCCCGAAGCCTTGCCGTTCCCTAACCCTAACCCTAGCCCGGAACGGAAACCCACCACCGGCCGAACACCTTACCCTACGCCGTAGCCTATTCCTGGCCCGTACGCTGGCACTGACCCGTGCGTCAGCACGTAGCCTGACCCTTCCACGTTTCCGTACCCTCACCTGTGCCCTAAGCCTTGCCGTTCCCTATCCCTAACCCTAGCCCGGAACAGAAACCCACCACCAGCCCTACAACTTACCCCCAAGCCTTACCCTACTCCTGGCCCGTACGCTGGCACTGACCCGTGCGTCAGCACGTAGCCTGACCCTCCCACGTTTCCGTACCCTCACCTGTGCTCTAAGCCTTGCCGTTCCCTAACCCTAACCCTAGCCCGGAACGGAAACACACCACCAGCCCTACACCTTACCCCCAAGCCGTAGCCTACTCCTGGCCCGTACGCTGGCACTGACCCGTGCGTCAGCACGTAGCCTGACCCTCCCACTTTTCCGTACCCTCACCTGTGCCCTAAGCCTTGCCGTTCACTAACCCTAACCCTAGCCCGGAACGGAAACCCACCACCAGCCCTACACCTTACCCTATGCCGTAGCCTACTCCTGTCCCGTACGCTGGCACTGACCCGTGCGTCAGCACGTAGCCTGACCCTCCCACGTTTCTGTACCCTCACCTGTGCCCTAAGCCTTGCCGTTCCCTAACCCTAAACCTAGCCCGGAATGGATACCCACCACCAGCCCTACACCTTACCCCCAAGCCGTAGCCTACTCATGGCCCACACGCTGGCACTGACCCGTGCGTCACCACGTAGCCTGACCCTCCCACGTTTCTGTGCCCTCAACTGTGCACTAAGCCTTGCCGTTCCCTAACCCTAACCCTAGCCCGGAACGGAAACCCACCACCAGCCCTACACCTTACCCCCAAGCCGTAGCCTACTCCTGGCCCGTACGCTGGCACTGACCCGTGCGTCAGCACGTAGCCTGACCCTCCCACGTTTCCGTACCCTCACCTGTGCTCTAAGCCTTGCCGTTCCCTAACCCTAACCCTAGCACGGAACGGAAACCCACCACCAGCCCTACAGCTTACCCTTCGCCGTAGCCTACTTCTGGCCCGTACGCTGGCACTGACCCGTGCGTCAGCATGTAGCCTGACCCTCCCACGTTTCCGTACCCTCACCTGTGCCCTAAGCCTTGCCGTTCCCTAACCCTAACCCTAGCCCGGAACGGAAACCCACCACCAGCCCTACACCTTACCCCCAAGCCGTAGCCTACTCCTGGCCCGTACGCTGGCACTGACCCATGCGTCAGCACGTAGCCTGACCCTCCCACGTTTCCGTACCCTCACCTGTGCTCTAAGCCTTGCCGTTCCCTAACCCTAACCCTAGCACGGAACGGAAACCCACCACCAGCCCTACACCTTACCCCCAAGCCGTAGCCTACTCCTGGCCCGTACGCTGGCACTGACCCGTGCGTCAGCACGTAGCCTGACCCTCCCACGTTTCTGTACCCTCACCTGTGCCCTAAGCCTTGCCGTTCCCTAACCCTAAACCTAGCCCGGAATGGATACCCACCACCAGCCCTACACCTTATCCCCAAGCCGTAGCCTACTCCTGTCCCGTACGCTGGCACTGACCCGTGCGTCAGCACGTACCCTGACCCTCCCACGTTTCCGTACCCTCACCTGTGCCCTAAGCCTTGCCGTTCCCTAACCCTAACCCTAGCCCGGAACGGAAACCCACCACCAGCCCTACAACTTACCCCCAAGCCGTCGCCTATTCCTGGCCCGTACGCTGGCGCTGACCCGTGCGTCAGCACGTAGCCTGACCCTCCCACGTTTCCGTACACACACCTGTGCCCTAAGCCTTGCCGTTCCCTAACCCTAACCCTAGCCCGGAACGGAAACCCACCACCAACCCTACAACTTACCGACAAGCCGTAGCCTACTCCTGGCTCGTACTCTGGCACTGACCCGTGCGTCAGCACGTAGCCTGTCCCTCCCACGTTTCTGTACCCTCACCAGTGCCCTAAGCCTTACCGTTCCCTAACCATAACCCTAGCCCGGAATGGAAACCCATCACCAGCCATACACCTTACCCTACGCCGTAGCCTACTCCTGGCCTGTACGCTGGCACTGACCTGTGCGTCAGCACGTAGCGTGACCCTCCCACGTTTCCGTACCCTCACCTGTGCCCGAAGCCTTGCCGTTCCCTAACCCTAACCCTAGCCCGGAACGGAAACCCACCACCGGCCGAACACCTTACCCTACGCCGTAGCCTATTCCTGGCCCGTACGCTGGCACTGACCCGTGCGTCAGCACGTAGCCTGACCCTCCCACGTTTCCATACCCTCACCTGTGCCCTAAGCCTTGCCGTTCCCTAACGCTAACCCTAGCCCAGAACGGAAACCCACCACCAGCCCTACACCTTACCCCCAATTTGTAGCCTACTCCTGGTCCGTACGCTGGCACTGACCCGTGCGTCAGCACGTAGCCTGACCCTCCCACGTTTCCGTACCCTCACCTGTGCCCTAAGCCTTGCCGTTCCCTAACCCTAACCCTAGCCCAGAACGGAAACCCACCACCAGCCCTACACCTTACCCTACGCCGTAGCCTACTCCTGGCCCGTACGCTGGCACTGACCCGTGCGTCAGCACGTAGCCTGACCCTCCCACGTTTCCATACCCTCACCTGTGCCCTAAGCCTTGCCGTTCCCTAACCCTAAGCCTAGCCCGGAACGGAAACCCACAACCAGCCCTAGACCTTAACCTATGCCGTAGCCTACTCCTGGCCCGTACGCTGGCACTGACCCGTGCGTCAGCACGTAGCCTGACCTTCCCACGTTTCCGTACCCTCACCTGTGCCCTAAGCCTTGCCGTTCCCTAACCCTAACCCTAGCCCGGAACGGAAACCCTCCACCAGCCCTACACCTTACCCCCAAGCCGTAGACTACTCCTGGCCTGTACGCTGGCACTGACCCGTGCATCAGCACGTAGCCTGACCCTCCCACGTTTCCGTACCCTCACCTGTGCCCTAAGCCTTGCCGTTCCCTAACCCTAACCCTAGCCCGGAACGGAAACCCACCACCAGCCCTACACCTTACCCACAAGCCGTAGCCTACACCTGGCCGGTACGCTGGCACTGACCCGTGCGTCAGCACATAGCCTGACCCTCCCACGTTTCCGTACCCTCACCTGTGCCCTAAGCCTTGCCGTTCCCTAACCCTAACCCTAGCCCGGAACGGAAACCCACCACCAGCCCTACACCTTACCCTACGCCGTAGCCTACTCCTGGCCCGTACACTGGCACTGACCCGTGCGTCAGCACGTAGCCTGACCCTCCCACGTTTCCATACCCTCACCTGTGCCCTAAGCCTTGCCATTACCTAACCCTAACCCTAGCCCGGAACGGAAGCCCACCACCAGCCCTACAACTTACCCCCAAGCTGTAGCCTACTCCTGGCCCGTACGCTGGCACTGACCCGTGCGTCAGCACGTAGCCTGACCCTCCCACGTTTCCGTACCCTCAGCTGTGCCCTAAGCCTTGCCGTTCCCTAACCCTAACCCTAGCCCGGAACGGAAACCCACCACCAGCCCTACAACTTACCCCCAACCCATAGCCTACAACTGGCCCGTACGCTGGCACTGACCCTTCGGTCAGCACGTAGCCTGACCCTCCCACGTTTCCGTACCCTCACCTGTGCCCTAAGACTTGCCGTTCCCTAACCCTAACCCTAGCCTGGAACGGAAACCCACCACCAGCACTACACCTTACCCACAAGCCGTAGCCTACACCTGGCCGTACGCTGGCACTGACACGTGCATCGGCACGTAGCCTGACCCTCCCACGTTTCCGTACCCTCACCTGTGCCCTAAGCCTTGCCGTTCCCTAACCCTAACCCTAGCCCGGAACGGAAACCCACCACCAGCCCTACACCTTAACCCCAAGCCGTAGACTACTCCTGGCCTGTACGCTGGCACTGACCCGTGCATCAGCACGTAGCCTGACCCTCCCACGTTTCCGTACCCTCACCTGTGCCCTAAGCCTTGCCGTTCCCTAACCCTAACCCTAGCCCGGAACGGAAACCCACCACCAGCCCTACACCTTACCCACAAGCCGTAGCCTACACCTGGCCGGTACGCTGGCACTGACCCGTGCGTCAGCACGTAGCCTGACCCTCCCACGTTTCCGTACCCTCACCTGTGCCGTAAGCCTTGCCGTTCCCTAACCCTAACCCTAGCCCGGAACGGAAACCCACCACCAGCCCTATACCGTACCCGACGCCGTAGCCTACTCCTGTCCCGTACGCTGGCACTGACCCGTGCGTCAGCACATAGCCTGACCCTCCCACATTTCCGTACCCTCACCTGTGCCCTAAGCCTTGCCGTTCCCTAACCCTAACCCTAGCCCGGAACGGAAACCCACCACCAGCCCTACAACTTACCCCCAAGCTGTAGCCTACTACTGGCCCGTACGCTGGCACTGACCCGTGCGTCAGCACGTAGCCTGACCCTCCCACGTTTCCGTACCCTCACCTGTGCCCGAAGCCTTGCCGTTCCCTAACCCTAACCCTAGCCCGGAACGGAAACCCACCACCAGCCCTACAACTTACCCCCAAGCCGTAGCCTACAACTGGCCCGTACGCTGGCACTGACCCTTCGGTCAGCACGTAGCCTGACCCTCCCACGTTTCCGTACCCTCACCTGTGCCCTAAGCCTTGCCGTTCCCTAACCCTAACCCTAGCCCGGAACGGAAACCCACCACCAGCCCTACACCTTACCCCCAAGCCGTAGCCTACTCCTGGCCCGTACGCTGGCACTGACCCTTGCGTCAGCACGTAGCCTGACCCTCCCACGTTTCCGTACCCTCACCTGTGCCCTAAGCCTTGCCGTTCCCTAACCCTAACCCTAGCCCGGAACGGAAACCCACCACCAGCCCTACAAATTACCCACAAGCCGTAGCCTACACCTGGCCGGTAGGCTGGCACTGACCCGTGCGTCAGCACGTAGCCTGACCCTCCCACGTTTCCGTACACACACCTGTGCCCTAAGCCTTGCCGTTCCCTAACCCTAACCCTAGCCCGGAACGGAAACCCACCACCAACCCTACAACTTACCGACAAGCCGTAGCCTACTCCTGGCTTGTACTCTGGCACTGACCCGTGCGTCAGCACGTAGCCTCTCCCTCCCACGTTTCTGTACCCTCACCAGTGCCCTAAGCCTTGCCGTTCCCTAACCATAACCCTAGCCCGGAATGGAAACCCATCACCAGCCATACACCTTACCCTACGCCGTAGCCTACTCCTGGCCTGTACGCTGGCACTGACCTGTGCGTCAGCACGTAGCCTGACCCTCCCACGTTTCCGTACCCTCACCTGTGCCCGAAGCCTTGCCGTTCCCTAACCCTAACCCTAGCCCGGAACGGAAACCCACCACCGGCCGAACACCTTACCCTACGCCGTAGCCTATTCCTGGCCCGTACGCTGGCACTGACCCGTGCGTCAGCACGTAGCCTGACCCTTCCACGTTTCCGTACCCTCACCTGTGCCCTAAGCCTTGCCGTTCCCTAACCCTAACCCTAGCCCGGAACAGAAACCCACCACCTGCCCTACAACTTACCCCCAAGCCTTACCCTACTCCTGGCCCGTACGCTGGCACTAACCCGTGCGTCAGCACGTAGCCTGACCCTCCCACGTTTCCATACCCTCACCTGTGCTCTAAGCCTTGCCGTTCCCTAACCCTAACCCTAGCCCGGAACGGAAACACACCACCAGCCCTACACCTTACCCCCAAGCCGTAGCCTACTCCTTGCCCGTACGCTGGCACTGACCCGTGCGTCAGCACGTAGCCTGACCCTCCCACTTTTCCGTACCCTCACCTGTGCCCTAAGCCTTGCCGTTCACTCACCCTAACCCTAGCCCGGAACGGAAACCCACCACCAGCCCTACACCTTACCCTATGCCGTAGCCTACTCCTGGCCCGTACGCTGGCACTGACCCTTGAGTCAGCACGTAGCCTGACCCTCCCACGTTTCCGTACCCTCACCTGTGCCCTAAGCCTTGCCGTTCCCTAACCCTAACCCTAGCCCGGAACGGAAACCCACCACCAGCCCTACACCTTACCCCCAAGCCGTAGCCTACTCCTGGCCCGTACGCTGGCACTGACCCGTGCGTCAGCACGTAGCCTGACTCTCCCACGTTTCCGTACCCTCACCTGTGCCCGAAGCCTTGCCGTTCCCTAACGCTAACCCTAGCCCGGAACGGAAACTCACCACCAGCCCTACACCTTACCCTATGCCGTAGCCTACTCCTGTCCCGTACGCTGGCACTGACCCGTGCGTCAGCACGTAGCCTGACCCTCCCACGTTTCTGTACCCTCACCTGTGCCCTAAGCCTTGCCGTTCCCTCACCCTAAACCTAGCCCGGAATGGATACCCACCACCAGCCCTACACCTTACCCCCAAGCCGTAGCCTACTCATGGCCCGTACGCTGGCACTGACCCGTGCGTCACCATGTAGCCTGACCCTCCCACGTTTCTGTGCCCTCAACTGTGCACTAAGCCTTGCCGTTCCCTAACCCTAACCCTAGCCCGGAACGGAAACCCACCACCAGCCCTACCACTTACCCCCAAGCCGTACCCTACTCCTGGCCCGTACGCTGGCACTGACCCGTGCGTCAGCACGTACGCTGACCCCCCCACGTTTCCGTACCCTCACCTGTGCCCTAAGCCTTGCCGTTCCCTAACCCTAACCGTAGCCCGGAACGGAAACCCACCACCAGCCCTACACCTTACCCTACGCCGTAGCCTACTCCTGGCCCGTACGCTGGCACTGACCCGTGCGTCAGCACGTAGCCTGACCCTCCCACGTTTCCGTACCCTCACCTGTGCCCTAAGCCTTGACGTTCCCTAACCCTAACCCTAGCCCGGAACAGAAACCCTCCACCAGCCCTACAACTTACCCCCAAGCCGTCGCCTATTCCTGGCCCGTACGGTGGCACTGACCCGTGCATCAGCACGTTGCCTGACCCTCCCACGTTTCCGTACCCTCACCTGTGCCCTAAGCCTTGCCATTCCCTAACCCTAACCCTAGCCCGGAACGGAAACCCACCAGCAGCCCTACACCTTACCCCCAAGCCGTAGCCTACTCCTGGCCCGTACACTGGCACTGACCCGTGCGTCAGCACGTAGCCTGACCCTCCCACGTTTCCGTACCCTCACCTGTGCTCTAAGCCTTGCCGTTCCCTAACCCTAACCCTAGCATGGAACGGAAACCCACCACCAGCCCTACAGCTTACCCTTCGCCGTAGCCTACTCCTGGCCCGTACGCTGGCACTGACCCGTGCGTCAGCACGTAGCCTGACCCTCCCACGTTTCCGTACCCTCACCTGTGCCCTAAGCCTTGCCATTCCCTAACCCTAACCCTAGCCCGGAACGGAAACCCACCACCAGCCCTACACCTTACCCCCAAGCCGTAGCCTACTCCTGGCCCGTACGCTGGCACTGACCCGTGCGTCAGCACGTAGCCTGACCGTCCCACGTTTCCGTACCCTCACCTGTGCTCTAAGCCTTGCCGTTCCCTAACCCTAACCCTTGCACGGAACGGAAACCCACCACCAGCCCTACACCTTACCCCCAAGCCGTAGCCTACTCCTGGCCCGTACGCTGGCACTGACCCGTGCGTCAGCACGTAGCCTGACCCTCCCACGTTTCCGTACCCTCACCTGTGCCCTAAGCCTTGACGTTCCCTAACCCTAACCCTAACCCGGAACGGAAACCCACCACCAGCCCTACAACTTACCCGCAAGCCGTCGCCTATTCCTGGCCCGTACGCTGGCTCTGACCCGTGCGTCAGCACGTAGCCTGACCCTCCCACGTTTCCGTACACACACCTGTGCCCTAAGCCTTGCCGTTCCCTAACCCTAACCCTAGCCCGGAACGGAAACCCACCACCAACCCTACAACTTACCGACAAGCCGTAGCCTACTCCTGCCTCGTACTCTGGCACTGACCCGTGCGTCAGCACGTAGCCTGTCCCTCCCACGTTTCTGTACCCTCACCAGTGCCCTAAGCCTTGCCGTTCCCTAACCATAACCCTAGCCCGGAATGGAAACCCATCACCAGCCATACACCTTACCCTACGCCTTAGCCTACTCCTGGCCTGTACGCTGGCACTGACCTGTGCGTCAGCACGTAGCCTGACCCTCCCACGTTTCCGTACCCTCACCTGTGCCCGAAGCCTTGCCGTTCCTTAACCCTAACCCTAGCCCGGAACGGAAACCCACCACCGGCCGAATACCTTACCCTACGCCGTAGCCTATTCCTGGCCCGTACGCTGGCACTGACCCGTGCATCAGCACGTAGCCTGACCCTCCCACGTTTCCGTACCCTCACCTGTGCCCTAAGCCTTGCCGTTCCCTAACCCTAACCCTAGCACGGAACGGAAACCCACCACCAGCCCTACAGCTTACCCTTCGCCGTAGCCTACTCCTGGCCCGTACGCTGGCACTGACCCGTGCGTCAGCACGTAGCCTGACCCTCCCACGTTTCCGTACCCTCACCTGTGCCCTAAGCCTTGCCATTCCCTAACCCTAACCCTAGCCCGGAACGGAAACCCACCACCAGCCCTACACCTTACCCCCAAGCCGTAGCCTACTCCTGGCCCGTACGCTGGCACTGACCCGTGCGTCAGCACGTAGGCTGACCCTCCCACGTTTCCACACCCTCACCTGTGCACTAAGCCTTGCCGTTCCCTAACCCTAACCCTAGCCCGGAACGGAAACCCACCACCAGCACTACACCTTACCCTACTCCATAGCCTACTCCTGGCCCGTACGCTGGCACTGACCCGTGTGTCAGCACGTAGCATGACCCTCACACGTTTCCGTACCCTCAAATGTGCCCGAAGCCTTGCCGTTCCCTAACCCTAACCCTAGCCCGGAACGGAAACCCACCACCAGCCCTACACCTTACCCCCAAGCCGTAGCCTACTCCTGGCCCGTACGCTGGCACTGAACCGTGCGTCAGCACGTAGCCTGACCCTCCCACGTTTCCACACCCTCACCTGTGCACTAAGCCTTGCCGTTCCCTAACCCTAACCCTAGCCCGGAACGGAAACCCACCACCAGCACTACACCTTACCCTACTCCATAGCCTACTCCTGGCCCGTACGCTGGCACTGACCCGTGTGTCAGCACGTAGCATGACCCTCACACGTTTCCGTACCCTCAAATGTGCCCGAAGCCTTGCCGTTCCCTAACCCTAACCCTAGCCCGGAACGGAAACCCACCACCAGCCCTACACCTTACCCTACGCAGTAGCCTACTCCTGGCCCGTACGCTGGCACTGAACCGTGCGTCAGCATGTAGCCTGACCCTCCCACGTTTCCGTACCCTCACCTGTGCCCTAAGCCTTGACGTTCCCTAACCCTAACCCTAGCCCGAAACGGAAACCCACCACCAGCCCTACACCTTACCCCCAAGCCGTAGACTACTCCTGGCCTGTACGCTGGCACTGACCCGTGCATCAGCACGTAGCCTGACCCTCCCACGTTTCCACACCCTCACCTGTGCACTAAGCCTTGCCGTTCCCTAACCCTAACCCTAGCCCGGAACGGAAACCCACCACCAGCCCTACAACTTACCCCCAAGCCGTACCCTACTACTGGCCCGTACGCTGGCACTGACCCGTGCGTCAGCACGTACCCTGACCCTCCCACGTTTCCGTACCCTCACCTGTGCCCTAAGCCTTGCCGTTCCCTAACCCTAACCCTAGCCCGGAACGGAAACCCACCACCAGCCCTACACCTTACCCTACGTCGTAGCCTACTCCTGGCCCGTACGCTGGCACTGACCCCTGCGTCAGCACGTAGCCTGACCCTCCCACGTTTCCGTACCCTCACCTGTGCCCTAATCCTTGCCGTTCCCTAACCCTAACCCTAGCCCGGAATGGAAACACACCACCAGCCCTACAACTTACCCCCAAGCCGTCGCCTATTCGTGGCCCGTACGCTGACACTGACCCGTGCATCAGCACGTAGCCTGACCCTCCCACGTTTCCGTACCCTCACCTGTGCCCTAAGCCTTGCCGTTCCCTAACCCTAACCCTAGCCCGGAACGGAAACCCACCACCAGCCCTACAACTTACCCCCAAGCCGTAGCCTACTCCTGGCCCGTACGCTGGCACTGACCCGTGCGTCAGCACGTAGCCTGACCCTCCCACGTTTCCGTACCCTCACCTGTGCTCTAAGCCTTGCCGTTCCCTAACCCTAACCCTAGCACGGAACGGAAACCCACCACCAGCCCTACAACTTACCCTTCGCCGTAGCCTACTCCTGGCCCGTACGCTGGCACTGACCCGTGCGTCAGCACGTAGCCTGACCCTCCCACGTTTCCGTACCCTCACCTGTGCCCTAAGCCTTGCCATTCCCTAACCCTAACCCTAGCCCGGAACGGAAACCCACCACCAGCCCTACACCTTACCCCCAAGCCGTAGCCTAATCCTGGCCCGTACGCTGGCACTGACTCGTGCGTCAGCACGTAGCCTGACCCTCCTACGTTTCCGTACCCTCACGTGTGCCCTAAGCCTTGCCGTTCCCTAACCCTAACACTCGCCCGGAACGGAAACCCACCACCAGCCATACACCTTACCCTACGCCGTAGCCTACTCCTGGACTGTACGCTGCCACTGACCTGTGCGTCAGCACGTAGCCTGACCCTCCCACGTTTCCGTACCCTCACCTGTGCCCGAAGCCTTGCCGTTCCCTAACCCTAACCCTAGCCCGGAACGGAAACCCACCACCGGCCGAACACCTTACCCTACGCCGTAGCCTATTCCTGGCCCGTACGCTGGCACTGACCCGTGCGTCAGCACGTAGCCTGACCCTTCCACGTTTCCGTACCCTCACCTGTGCCCTAAGCCTTGCCGTTCCCTAACCCTAACCCTAGCCCGGAACAGAAACCCACCACCAGCCCTACAACTTACCCCCA
Organism: Mesoplodon mirus; assembly: GCF_964341445.2. Classification (NCBI taxonomy): domain Eukaryota; kingdom Metazoa; phylum Chordata; class Mammalia; order Artiodactyla; family Ziphiidae; genus Mesoplodon; species Mesoplodon mirus. The sequence goes on from NW_028295736.1 coordinate 1,549,851, forward strand.
AGCCTTACCCTACTCCTGGCCCGTACGCTGGCACTGACCCGTGCGTCAGCACGTAGCCTGACCCTCCCACGTTTCCGTACCCTCACCTGTGCTCTAAGCCTTGCCGTTCCCTAACCCTAACCCTAGCCCGGAAAGGAAACACACCACCAGCCCTACACCTTACCCCCAAGCCGTAGCCTACTCCTGGCCCGTACGCTGGCACTGACCCGTGCGTCAGCACGTAGCCTAACCCTCCCACTTTTCCGTACCCTCACCTGTGCCCTAAGCCTTGCCGTTCACTAACCCTAACCCTAGCCCGGAACGGAAACCCACCACCAGCCCTACACCTTACCCTATGCCGTAGCCTACTCCTGGCCCGTACACTGGCACTGACCCTTGCGTCAGCACGTAGCCTGACACTCCCACGTTTCCGTACCCTCACCTGTGCCCTAAGCCTTGCCGTTCCCTAACCCTAACCCTAGCCCGGAACGGAAACCCACCACCAGCCCTACACCTTACCCCCAAGCCGTAGCCTACTCCTGGCCCGTACGCTGGCACTGACCCGTGCGTCAGCACGTAGCCTGACTCTCCCACGTTTCCGTACCCTCACCTGTGCCCTAAGCCTTGCCGTTCCCTAACGCTAACCCTAGCCCGGAACGGAAACTCACCACCAGCCCTACACCTTACCCTATGCCGTAGCCTACTCCTGTCCCGTACGCTGGCACTGACCCGTGCGTCAGCACGTAGCCTGACCCTCCCACGTTTCTGTACCCTCACCTGTGCCCTAAGCCTTGCCGTTCCCTAACCCTAAACCTAGCCCGGAATGGATACCCACCACCAGCCCTACACCTTACCCCCAAGCCGTAGCCTACTCATGGCCCACACGCTGGCACTGACCCGTGCGTCACCACGTAGCCTGACCCTCCCACGTTTCTGTGCCCTCAACTGTGCACTAAGCCTTGCCGTTCCCTAACCCTAACCCTAGCCCGGAACGGAAACCCACCACCAGCCCTACCACTTACCCCCAAGCCGTACCCTACTCCTGGCCCGTACGCTGGCACTGACCCGTGTGTCAGCACGTACCCTGACCCCCCCACGTTTCCGTACCCTCACCTGTGCCCTAAGCCTTGCCGTTCCCTAACCCTAACCCTAGCCCGGAACGGAAACCCACCACCAGCCCTACACCTTACCCTACGCCGTAGCCTACTCCTGGCCCGTACGCTGACACTGACCCGTGCGTCAGCACGTAGCCTGACCTTCCCACGTTTCCATACCCTCACCTGTGCCCTAAGCCTTGACGTTCCCTAACCCTAACCCTAGCCCGGAACGGAAACCCACCACCAGCCCTACAACTTACCCGCAAGCCGTCGCCTATTCCTGGCCCGTACGGTGGCACTGACCCGTGCGTCAGCACGTAGCCTGACCCTCCCACGTTTCCGTACCCTCACCTGTGCCCTAAGCCTTGCCATTCCCTAACCCTAACCCTAGCCCGGAACGGAAACCCACCACCAGCCCTACACCTTACCCCCAAGCCGTAGCCTACTCCTGGCCCGTACGCTGGCACTGACCCGTGCGTCAGCACGTAGCCTGACCCTCCCACGTTTCCGTACCCTCACCTGTGCTCTAAGCCTTGCCGTTCCCTAACCCTAACCCTAGCACGGAACGGAAACCCACCACCAGCCCTACAGCTTACCCTTCGCCGTAGCCTACTTCTGGCCCGTACGCTGGCACTGACCCGTGCGTCAGCACGTAGCCTGACCCTCCCACGTTTCCGTACCCTCACCTGTGCCCTAAGCCTTGCCATTCCCTAACCCTAACCCTAGCCCGGAACGGAAACCCACCACCAGCCCTACACCTTACCCCCAAGCCGTAGCCTACTCCTGGCCCGTACGCTGGCACTGACCCATGCGTCAGCACGTAGCCTGACCCTCCCACGTTTCCGTACCCTCACCTGTGCTCTAAGCCTTGCCGTTCCCTAACCCTAACCCTAGCACGGAACGGAAACCCACCACCAGCCCTACACCTTACCCCCAAGCCGTAGCCTACTCCTGGCCCGTACGCTGGCACTGACCCGTGCGTCAGCACGTAGCCTGACCCTCCCACGTTTCCGTACCCTCACCTGTGGCCTAAGCCTTGACGTTCCCTAACCCTAACCCTAGCCCAGAACGGAAACCCACCACCAGCCCTACAACTTACCCCCAAGCCGTCGCCTATTCCTGGCCCGTACGCTGGCGCTGACCCGTGCGTCAGCACGTAGCCTGACCCTCCCACGTTTCCGTACACACACCTGTGCCCTAAGCCTTGCCGTTCCCTAACCCTAACCCTAGCCCGGAACGGAAACCCACCACCAACCCTACAACTTACCGACAAGCCGTAGCCTACTCCTGGCTCGTACTCTGGCACTGACCCGTGCGTCAGCACGTAGCCTGTCCCTCCCACGTTTCTGTACCCTCACCAGTGCCCTAAGCCTTGCCGTTCCCTAACCATAACCCTAGCCCGGAATGGAAACCCATCACCAGCCATACACCTTACCCTACGCCGTAGCCTACTCCTGGCCTGTACGCTGGCACTGACCTGTGCGTCAGCACGTAGCGTGACCCTCCCACGTTTCCGTACCCTCACCTGTGCCCGAAGCCTTGCCGTTCCCTAACCCTAACCCTAGCCCGAAACGGAAACCCACCACCGGCCGAACACCTTACCCTACGCCGTAGCCTATTCCTGGCCCGTACGCTGGCACTGACCCGTGCGTCAGCACGTAGCCTGACCCTCCCACGTTTCCGTACCCTCACCTGTGCCCTAAGCCTTGCCGTTCCCTAACCCTAACCCTAGCCCGGAACGGAAACACACCAACAGCCCTACACCTTACCCCCAAGCCGTAGCCTACTCCTGGCCCGTACGCTGGCACTGACCCGTGCGTCAGCACGTAGCCTGACCCTCCCACGTTTCCGTACTCTCACCTGTGCCCTAAGCCTTGCCGTTCCCTAACGCTAACCCTAGCCCAGAACGGAAACCCACCACCAGCCCTACACCTTACCCTATGCCGTAGCCTACTCCTGTCCCGTACGCTGGCACTGACCCGTGCGTCAGCACATAGCCTGACCCTCCCACGTTTCTGTACCCTCACCTGTGCCCTAAGCCTTGCCGTTCCCTAACCCTAAACCTAGCCCGGAATGGATACCCACCACCAGCCCTACACCTTACCCCCAAGCCGTAGCCTACTCCTGTCCCGTACGCTGGCACTGACCCGTGCGTCAGCACGTACCCTGACCCTCCCACGTTTCCGTACCCTCACCTGTGCCCTAAGCCTTGCCGTTCCCTAACCCTAACCCTAGCCCGGAACGGAAACCCACCACCAACCCTACAACTTACCCCCAAGCCGTAGCCTACTCCTGGCCCGTACGCTGGCACTGACCCATGCGTCAGCACGTAGCCTGACCCTCCCAAGTTTCCACACCCTCACCTGTGCACTAAGCCTTGCCGTTCCCTAACCCTAACCCTAGCCCGGAACGGAAACCCACCACCAGCACTACACCTTACCCTACGCCATAGCCTACTCCTGGCCCGTACGCTGGCACTGACCCGTGCGTCAGCACGTAGCATGACCCTCACACGTTTCCGTACCCTCACCTGTGCCCTAAGCCTTGCCGTTCCCTAACACTAACCCTACCCGGAACGGAAACCCACCACCAGCCCTACACCTTACCCTATTCCGTAGCCTACTCCTGACCCATACGCTGGCACTGACACGTGCGTCAGCACGTAGCCTGAACCTCCCACGTTTCCGTACCCTCACCTGTGCCCGAAGCCTTGCCGTTCCCTAACCCTAACCCTAGCCCGGAACGGCAACCCACCACCATCCCTACACCTTACCCCCAAGCCATAGCCTACTCTGGCCCGTACGCTGGCACTGACCTGTGCGTCAGCACGTAGCCTGTCCCTCCCACGTTTCCGTACCCTCAACTGAGCCCTAAGCCTTGCCGTTCCCTAACCCTAACCCTAGCCCGGAACGGAAACCCACCACCAACCCTACAACTTACCGCCAAGCCGTAGCCTACTCCTGGCCCGTACGCTGGCACTGACCCGTGCGTCAGCACGTAGCCTGTCCCTCCCACGTTTCTGTACCCTCACCTGTGCCCTAAGCCTTGCCGTTCCCTAACCCTAACCGTAGCCCGGAATGGAAACCCATCACCAGCCATACACCTTACCCTACGCTGTTGCCTACTCCTGGCCCGTACGCTGGCACTGACCCGTGCGTCAGCACGTAGCCTGACCCTCCCACGTTTCCGTACCCTCACCTGTGCCCTAAGCCTTGCCGTTCCCTAACCCTAACCCTAGCCCGGAACAGAAACCCACCACCAGCCCTACCACTTACCCCCAAGCCGTACCCTACTCCTGGCCCGTACGCTGGCACTGACCCGTGCGTCAGCACATAGCCTGACCCTCCCACGTTTCCGTACCCTCACCCGTGCCCTAAGCCTTGCCGTTCCCTAACCCTAACCCTAGCCCGGAACGGAAACCCACCACCAGCCCTACACCTTACCCTACGCCGTAGCCTACTCCTGGCCCGTACGCTGGCACTGACCCGTGCGTCAGCACGTAGCCTGACCCTCCCACGTTTCCGTACCCTCACCTGTGCCCTAAGCCTTGACGTTCCCTAACCCTAACCCTAGCCCGGAACGGAAACCCACCACCAGCCCTACAACTTACCCCCAAGCCGTCGCCTATTCCTGGCCCGTACGGTGGCACTGACCCGTGCGTCAGCACGTAGCCTGACCCTCCCACGTTTCCGTACCCTCACCTGTGCTCTAAGCCTTGCCGTTCCCTAACCCTAACCCTAGCACGGAACGGAAACCCACCACCAGCCCTACAGCTTACCCTTCGCCGTAGCCTACTCCTGGCCCGTACGCTGGCACTGACCCGTGCGTCAGCACGTAGCCTGACCCTCCCACGTTTCCGTACCCTCACCTGTGCCCTAAGCCTTGCCATTCCCTAACGCTAACCCTAGCCCGAAACGGAAACCCACCACCAGCCCTACACCTTACCCCCAAGCCGTAGACTACTCCTGGCCTGTACGCTGGCACTGACCCGTGCATCAGCACGTAGCCTGACCCTCCCACGTTTCCACACCCTCACCTGTGCACTAAGCCTTGCCGTTCCCTAACCCTAACCCTAGCCCGGAACGGAAACCCACCACCAGCCCTACCACTTACCCCCAAGCCGTACCCTACTACTGGCCCGTACGCTGGCACTGACCCGTGCGTCAGCACGTACCCTGACCCTCCCACGTTTCCGTACCCTCACCTGTGCCCTAAGCCTTGCCGTTCCCTCACCCTAACCCTAGCCCGGAACGGAAACCCACCACCAGCCCTACACCTTACCCTACGTCGTAGCCTACTCCTGGCCCGTACGCTGGCACTGACCCCTGCGTCAGCACGTAGCCTGACCCTCCCACGTTTCCGTACCCTCACCTGTGCCCTAATCCTTGCCGTTCCCTAACCCTAACCCTAGCCCGGAATGGAAACACACCACCAGCCCTACAACTTACCCCCAAGCCGTCGCCTATTCGTGGCCCGTACGCTGGCACTGACCCGTGCATCAGCACGTAGCCTGACCCTCCCACGTTTCCGTACCCTCACCTGTGCCCTAAGCCTTGCCGTTCCCTAACCCTAACCCTAGCCCGGAACGGAAACCCACCACCAGCCCTACAACTTACCCCCAAGCCGTAGCCTACTCCTGGCCCGTACGCTGGCACTGACCCGTGCGTCAGCACGTAGCCTGACCCTCCCACGTTTCCGTACCCTCACCTGTGCTCTAAGCCTTGCCGTTCCCTAACCCTAACCCTAGCACGGAACGGAAACCCACCACCAGCCCTACAACTTACCCTTCGCCGTAGCCTACTCCTGGCCCGTACGCTGGCACTGACCCGTGCGTCAGCACGTAGCCTGACCCTCCCACGTTTCCGTACCCTCACCTGTGCCCTAAGCCTTGCCATTCCCTAACCCTAACCCTAGCCCGGAACGGAAACCCACCACCAGCCCTACACCTTACCCCCAAGCCGTAGCCTAATCCTGGCCCGTACGCTGGCACTGACTCGTGCGTCAGCACGTAGCCTGACCCTCCTACGTTTCCGTACCCTCACGTGTGCCCTAAGCCTTGCCGTTCCCTAACCCTAACACTCGCCCGGAACGGAAACCCACCACCAGCCATACACCTTACCCTACGCCGTAGCCTACTCCTGGACTGTACGCTGGCACTGACCTGTGCGTCAGCACGTAGCCTGACCCTCCCACGTTTCCGTACCCTCACCTGTGCCCGAAGCCTTGCCGTTCCCTAACCCTAACCCTAGCCCGGAACGGAAACCCACCACCGGCCGAACACCTTACCCTACGCCGTAGCCTATTCCTGGCCCGTACGCTGGCACTGACCCGTGCGTCAGCACGTAGCCTGACCCTTCCACGTTTCCGTACCCTCACCTGTGCCCTAAGCCTTGCCGTTCCCTATCCCTAACCCTAGCCCGGAACAGAAACCCACCACCAGCCCTACAACTTACCCCAAAGCCTTACCCTACTCCTGGCCCGTACGCTGGCACTGACCCGTGCGTCAGCACGTAGCCTGACCCTCCCACGTTTCCGTACCCTCACCTGTGCTCTAAGCCTTGCCGTTCCCTAACCCTAACCCTAGCCCGGAACGGAAACACACCACCAGCCCTACACCTTACCCCCAAGCCGTAGCCTACTCCTGGCCCGTACGCTGGCACTGACCCGTGCGTCAGCACGTAGCCTGACCCTCCCACTTTTCCGTACCCTCACCTGTGCCCTAAGCCTTGCCGTTCACTAACCCTAACCCTAGCCCGGAACGGAAACCCACCACCAGCCCTACACCTTACCCTATGCCGTAGCCTACTCCTGGCCCGTACGCTGGCACTGACCCTTGCGTCAGCACGTAGCCTGACACTCCCACGTTTCCGTACCCTCACCTGTGCCCTAAGCCTTGCCGTTCCCTAACCCTAACCCTAGCCCGGAACGGAAACCCACCACCAGCCCTACACCTTACCCCCAAGCCGTAGCCTACTCCTGGCCCGTACGCTGGCACTGACCCGTGCGTCAGCACGTAGCCTGACTCTCCCACGTTTCCGTACCCTCACCTGTGCCCTAAGCCTTGCCGTTCCCTAACGCTAACCCTAGCCCGGAACGGAAACTCACCACCAGCCCTACACCTTACCCTATGCCGTAGCCTACTCCTGTCCCGTACGCTGGCACTGACCCGTGCGTCAGCACGTAGCCTGACCCTCCCACGTTTCTGTACCCTCACCTGTGCCCTAAGCCTTGCCGTTCCCTAACCCTAAACCTAGCCCGGAATGGATACCCACCACCAGCCCTACACCTTACCCCCAAGCCGTAGCCTACTCATGGCCCACACGCTGGCACTGACCCGTGCGTCACCACGTAGCCTGACCCTCCCACGTTTCTGTGCCCTCAACTGTGCACTAAGCCTTGCCGTTCCCTAACCCTAACCCTAGCCCGGAACGGAAACCCACCACCAGCCCTACACCTTACCCCCAAGCCGTAGCCTACTCCTGGCCCGTACGCTGGCACTGACCCGTGCGTCAGCACGTAGCCTGACCCTCCCACGTTTCCGTACCCTCACCTGTGCTCTAAGCCTTGCCGTTCCCTAACCCTAACCCTAGCACGGAACGGAAACCCACCACCAGCCCTACAGCTTACCCTTCGCCGTAGCCTACTTCTGGCCCGTACGCTGGCACTGACCCGTGCGTCAGCATGTAGCCTGACCCTCCCACGTTTCCGTACCCTCACCTGTGCCCTAAGCCTTGCCGTTCCCTAACCCTAACCCTAGCCCGGAACGGAAACCCACCACCAGCCCTACACCTTACCCCCAAGCCGTAGCCTACTCCTGGCCCGTACGCTGGCACTGACCCATGCGTCAGCACGTAGCCTGACCCTCCCACGTTTCCGTACCCTCACCTGTGCTCTAAGCCTTGCCGTTCCCTAACCCTAACCCTAGCACGGAACGGAAACCCACCACCAGCCCTACACCTTACCCCCAAGCCGTAGCCTACTCCTGGCCCGTACGCTGGCACTGACCCGTGCGTCAGCACGTAGCCTGACCCTCCCACGTTTCTGTACCCTCACCTGTGCCCTAAGCCTTGCCGTTCCCTAACCCTAAACCTAGCCCGGAATGGATACCCACCACCAGCCCTACACCTTATCCCCAAGCCGTAGCCTACTCCTGTCCCGTACGCTGGCACTGACCCGTGCGTCAGCACGTACCCTGACCCTCCCACGTTTCCGTACCCTCACCTGTGCCCTAAGCCTTGCCGTTCCCTAACCCTAACCCTAGCCCGGAACGGAAACCCACCACCAGCCCTACAACTTACCCCCAAGCCGTCGCCTATTCCTGGCCCGTACGCTGGCGCTGACCCGTGCGTCAGCACGTAGCCTGACCCTCCCACGTTTCCGTACACACACCTGTGCCCTAAGCCTTGCCGTTCCCTAACCCTAACCCTAGCCCGGAACGGAAACCCACCACCAACCCTACAACTTACCGACAAGCCGTAGCCTACTCCTGGCTCGTACTCTGGCACTGACCCGTGCGTCAGCACGTAGCCTGTCCCTCCCACGTTTCTGTACCCTCACCAGTGCCCTAAGCCTTGCCGTTCCCTAACCATAACCCTAGCCCGGAATGGAAACCCATCACCAGCCATACACCTTACCCTACGCCGTAGCCTACTCCTGGCCTGTACGCTGGCACTGACCTGTGCGTCAGCACGTAGCGTGACCCTCCCACGTTTCCGTACCCTCACCTGTGCCCGAAGCCTTGCCGTTCCCTAACCCTAACCCTAGCCCGGAACGGAAACCCACCACCGGCCGAACACCTTACCCTACGCCGTAGCCTATTCCTGGCCCGTACGCTGGCACTGACCCGTGCGTCAGCACGTAGCCTGACCCTCCCACGTTTCCGTACCCTCACCTGTGACCTAAGCCTTGCCGTTCCCTAACCCTAACCCTAGCCCGGAACGGAAACACACCAACAGCCCTACACCTTACCCCCAAGCCGTAGCCTACTCCTGGCCCGTACGCTGGCACTGACCCGTGCGTCAGCACGTAGCCTGACCCTCCCACGTTTCCGTACCCTCACCTGTGCCCTAAGCCTTGCCGTTCCCTAACGCTAACCCTAGCCCAGAACGGAAACCCACCACCAGCCCTACACCTTACCCCCAATTTGTAGCCTACTCCTGGTCCGTACGCTGGCACTGACCCGTGCGTCAGCACGTAGCCTGACCCTCCCACGTTTCCGTACCCTCACCTGTGCCCTAAGCCTTGCCGTTCCCTAACCCTAACCCTAGCCCGGAACGGAAACCCACCACCAGCCCTACACCTTACCCTACGCCGTAGCCTACTCCTGGCCCGTACGCTGGCACTGACCCGTGCGTCAGCACGTAGCCTGACCCTCCCACGTTTCCATACCCTCACCTGTGCCCTAAGCCTTGCCGTTCCCTAACCCTAAGCCTAGCCCGGAACGGAAACCCACAACCAGCCCTAGACCTTAACCTATGCCGTAGCCTACTCCTGGCCCGTACGCTGGCACTGACCCGTGCGTCAGCACGTAGCCTGACCTTCCCACGTTTCCGTACCCTCACCTGTGCCCTAAGCCTTGCCGTTCCCTAACCCTAACCCTAGCCCGGAACGGAAACCCTCCACCAGCCCTACACCTTACCCCCAAGCCGTAGACTACTCCTGGCCTGTACGCTGGCACTGACCCGTGCATCAGCACGTAGCCTGACCCTCCCACGTTTCCGTACCCTCACCTGTGCCCTAAGCCTTGCCGTTCCCTAACCCTAACCCTAGCCCGGAACGGAAACCCACCACCAGCCCTACACCTTACCCACAAGCCGTAGCCTACACCTGGCCGGTACGCTGGCACTGACCCGTGCGTCAGCACATAGCCTGACCCTCCCACGTTTCCGTACCCTCACCTGTGCCCTAAGCCTTGCCGTTCCCTAACCCTAACCCTAGCCCGGAACGGAAACCCACCACCAGCCCTACACCTTACCCTACGCCGTAGCCTACTCCTGGCCCGTACACTGGCACTGACCCGTGCGTCAGCACGTAGCCTGACCCTCCCACGTTTCCATACCCTCACCTGTGCCCTAAGCCTTGCCATTACCTAACCCTAACCCTAGCCCGGAACGGAAGCCCACCACCAGCCCTACAACTTACCCCCAAGCTGTAGCCTACTCCTGGCCCGTACGCTGGCACTGACCCGTGCGTCAGCACGTAGCCTGACCCTCGCACGTTTCCGTACCCTCAGCTGTGCCCTAAGCCTTGCCGTTCCCTAACCCTAACCCTAGCCCGGAACGGAAACCCACCACCAGCCCTACAACTTACCCCCAAGCCATAGCCTACAACTGGCCCGTACGCTAGCACTGACCCTTCGGTCAGCACGTAGCCTGACCCTCCCACGTTTCCGTACCCTCACCTGTGCCCTAAGACTTGCCGTTCCCTAACCCTAACCCTAGCCTGGAACGGAAACCCACCACCAGCACTACACCTTACCCACAAGCCGTAGCCTACACCTGGCCGTACGCTGGCACTGACACGTGCATCAGCACGTAGCCTGACCCTCCCACGTTTCCGTACCCTCACCTGTGCCCTAAGCCTTGCCGTTCCCTAACCCTAACCCTAGCCCGGAACGGAAACCCACCACCAGCCCTACACCTTAACCCCAAGCCGTAGACTACTCCTGGCCTGTACGCTGGCACTGACCCGTGCATCAGCACGTAGCCTGACCCTCCCACGTTTCCGTACCCTCACCTGTGCCCTAAGCCTTGCCGTTCCCTAACCCTAACCCTAGCCCGGAACGGAAACCCACCACCAGCCCTACACCTTACCCACAAGCCGTAGCCTACACCTGGCCGGTACGCTGGCACTGACCCGTGCGTCAGCACGTAGCCTGACCCTCCCACGTTTCCGTACCCTCACCTGTGCCGTAAGCCTTGCCGTTCCCTAACCCTAACCCTAGCCCGGAACGGAAACCCACCACCAGCCCTATACCTTACCCGACGCCGTAGCCTACTCCTGTCCCGTACGCTGGCACTGACCCGTGCGTCAGCACATAGCCTGACCCTCCCACATTTCCGTACCCTCACCTGTGCCCTAAGCCTTGCCGTTCCCTAACCCTAACCCTAGCCCGGAACGGAAACCCACCACCAGCCCTACAACTTACCCCCAAGCTGTAGCCTACTACTGGCCCGTACGCTGGCACTGACCCGTGCGTCAGCACGTAGCCTGACCCTCCCACGTTTCCGTACCCTCACCTGTGCCCTAAGCCTTGCCGTTCCCTAACCCTAACCCTAGCCCGGAACGGAAACCCACCACCAGCCCTACAACTTACCCCCAAGCCGTAGCCTACAACTGGCCCGTACGCTGGCACTGACCCTTCGGTCAGCACGTAGCCTGACCCTCCCACGTTTCCGTACCCTCACCTGTGCCCTAAGCCTTGCCGTTCCCTAACCCTAACCCTAGCCCGGAACGGAAACCCACCACCAGCCCTACACCTTACCCCCAAGCCGTAGCCTACTCCTGGCCCGTACGCTGGCACTGACCCTTGCGTCAGCACGTAGCCTGACCCTCCCACGTTTCCGTACCCTCACCTGTGCCCTAAGCCTTGCCGTTCCCTAACCCTAACCCTAGCCCGGAACGGAAACCCACCACCAGCCCTACAAATTACCCACAAGCCGTAGCCTACACCTGGCCGGTAGGCTGGCACTGACCCGTGCGTCAGCACGTAGCCTGACCCTCCCACGTTTCCGTACACACACCTGTGCCCTAAGCCTTGCCGTTCCCTAACCCTAACCCTAGCCCGGAACGGAAACCCACCACCAACCCTACAACTTACCGACAAGCCGTAGCCTACTCCTGGCTTGTACTCTGGCACTGACCCGTGCGTCAGCACGTAGCCTCTCCCTCCCACGTTTCTGTACCCTCACCAGTGCCCTAAGCCTTGCCGTTCCCTAACCATAACCCTAGCCCGGAATGGAAACCCATCACCAGCCATACACCTTACCCTACGCCGTAGCCTACTCCTGGCCTGTACGCTGGCACTGACCTGTGCGTCAGCACGTAGCCTGACCCTCCCACGTTTCCGTACCCTCACCTGTGCCCGAAGCCTTGCCGTTCCCTAACCCTAACCCTAGCCCGGAACGGAAACCCACCACCGGCCGAACACCTTACCCTACGCCGTAGCCTATTCCTGGCCCGTACGCTGGCACTGACCCGTGCGTCAGCACGTAGCCTGACCCTTCCACGTTTCCGTACCCTCACCTGTGCCCTAAGCCTTGCCGTTCCCTAACCCTAACCCTAGCCCGGAACAGAAACCCACCACCTGCCCTACAACTTACCCTCAAGCCTTACCCTACTCCTGGCCCGTACGCTGGCACTAACCCGTGCGTCAGCACGTAGCCTGACCCTCCCACGTTTCCGTACCCTCACCTGTGCTCTAAGCCTTGCCGTTCCCTAACCCTAACCCTAGCCCGGAACGGAAACACACCACCAGCCCTACACCTTACCCCCAAGCCGTAGCCTACTCCTTGCCCGTACGCTGGCACTGACCCGTGCGTCAGCACGTAGCCTGACCCTCCCACTTTTCCGTACCCTCACCTGTGCCCTAAGCCTTGCCGTTCACTCACCCTAACCCTAGCCCGGAACGGAAACCCACCACCAGCCCTACACCTTACCCTATGCCGTAGCCTACTCCTGGCCCGTACGCTGGCACTGACCCTTGAGTCAGCACGTAGCCTGACCCTCCCACGTTTCCGTACCCTCACCTGTGCCCTAAGCCTTGCCGTTCCCTAACCCTAACCCTAGCCCGGAACGGAAACCCACCACCAGCCCTACACCTTACCCCCAAGCCGTAGCCTACTCCTGGCCCGTACGCTGGCACTGACCCGTGCGTCAGCACGTAGCCTGACTCTCCCACGTTTCCGTACCCTCACCTGTGCCCGAAGCCTTGCCGTTCCCTAACGCTAACCCTAGCCCGGAACGGAAACTCACCACCAGCCCTACACCTTACCCTATGCCGTAGCCTACTCCTGTCCCGTACGCTGGCACTGACCCGTGCGTCAGCACGTAGCCTGACCCTCCCACGTTTCTGTACCCTCACCTGTGCCCTAAGCCTTGCCGTTCCCTCACCCTAAACCTAGCCCGGAATGGATACCCACCACCAGCCCTACACCTTACCCCCAAGCCGTAGCCTACTCATGGCCCGTACGCTGGCACTGACCCGTGCGTCACCATGTAGCCTGACCCTCCCACGTTTCTGTGCCCTCAACTGTGCACTAAGCCTTGCCGTTCCCTAACCCTAACCCTAGCCCGGAACGGAAACCCACCACCAGCCCTACCACTTACCCCCAAGCCGTACCCTACCCCTGGCCCGTACGCTGGCACTGACCCGTGCGTCAGCACGTACGCTGACCCCCCCACGTTTCCGTACCCTCACCTGTGCCCTAAGCCTTGCCGTTCCCTAACCCTAACCGTAGCCCGGAACGGAAACCCACCACCAGCCCTACACCTTACCCTACGCCGTAGCCTACTCCTGGCCCGTACGCTGGCACTGACCCGTGCGTCAGCACGTAGCCTGACCCTCCCACGTTTCCGTACCCTCACCTGTGCCCTAAGCCTTGACGTTCCCTAACCCTAACCCTAGCCCGGAACAGAAACCCTCCACCAGCCCTACAACTTACCCCCAAGCCGTCGCCTATTCCTGGCCCGTACGGTGGCACTGACCCGTGCATCAGCACGTTGCCTGACCCTCCCACGTTTCCGTACCCTCACCTGTGCCCTAAGCCTTGCCATTCCCTAACCCTAACCCTAGCCCGGAACGGAAACCCACCAGCAGCCCTACACCTTACCCCCAAGCCGTAGCCTACTCCTGGCCCGTACACTGGCACTGACCCGTGCGTCAGCACGTAGCCTGACCCTCCCACGTTTCCGTACCCTCACCTGTGCTCTAAGCCTTGCCGTTCCCTAACCCTAACCCTAGCACGGAACGGAAACCCACCACCAGCCCTACAGCTTACCCTTCGCCGTAGCCTACTCCTGGCCCGTACGCTGGCACTGACCCGTGCGTCAGCACGTAGCCTGACCCTCCCACGTTTCCGTACCCTCACCTGTGCCCTAAGCCTTGCCATTCCCTAACCCTAACCCTAGCCCGGAACGGAAACCCACCACCAGCCCTACACCTTACCCCCAAGCCGTAGCCTACTCCTGGCCCGTACGCTGGCACTGACCCGTGCGTCAGCACGTAGCCTGACCGTCCCACGTTTCCGTACCCTCACCTGTGCTCTAAGCCTTGCCGTTCCCTAACCCTAACCCTTGCACGGAACGGAAACCCACCACCAGCCCTACACCTTACCCCCAAGCCGTAGCCTACTCCTGGCCCGTACGCTGGCACTGACCCGTGCGTCAGCACGTAGCCTGACCCTCCCACGTTTCCGTACCCTCACCTGTGCCCTAAGCCTTGACGTTCCCTAACCCTAACCCTAACCCGGAACGGAAACCCACCACCAGCCCTACAACTTACCCGCAAGCCGTCGCCTATTCCTGGCCCGTACGCTGGCTCTGACCCGTGCGTCAGCACGTAGCCTGACCCTCCCACGTTTCCGTACACACACCTGTGCCCTAAGCCTTGCCGTTCCCTAACCCTAACCCTAGCCCGGAACGGAAACCCACCACCAACCCTACAACTTACCGACAAGCCGTAGCCTACTCCTGCCTCGTACTCTGGCACTGACCCGTGCGTCAGCACGTAGCCTGTCCCTCCCACGTTTCTGTACCCTCACCAGTGCCCTAAGCCTTGCCGTTCCCTAACCATAACCCTAGCCCGGAATGGAAACCCATCACCAGCCATACACCTTACCCTACGCCTTAGCCTACTCCTGGCCTGTACGCTGGCACTGACCTGTGCGTCAGCACGTAGCCTGACCCTCCCACGTTTCCGTACCCTCACCTGTGCCCGAAGCCTTGCCGTTCCTTAACCCTAACCCTAGCCCGGAACGGAAACCCACCACCGGCCGAATACCTTACCCTACGCCGTAGCCTATTCCTGGCCCGTACGCTGGCACTGACCCGTGCATCAGCACGTAGCCTGACCCTCCCACGTTTCCGTACCCTCACCTGTGCCCTAAGCCTTGCCGTTCCCTAACCCTAACCCTAGCACGGAACGGAAACCCACCACCAGCCCTACAGCTTACCCTTCGCCGTAGCCTACTCCTGGCCCGTACGCTGGCACTGACACGTGCGTCAGCACGTAGCCTGACCCTCCCACGTTTCCGTACCCTCACCTGTGCCCTAAGCCTTGCCATTCCCTAACCCTAACCCTAGCCCGGAACGGAAACCCACCACCAGCCCTACACCTTACCCCCAAGCCGTAGCCTACTCCTGGCCCGTACGCTGGCACTGACCCGTGCGTCAGCACGTAGGCTGACCCTCCCACGTTTCCACACCCTCACCTGTGCACTAAGCCTTGCCGTTCCCTAACCCTAAACCTAGCCCGGAACGGAAACCCACCACCAGCACTACACCTTACCCTACTCCATAGCCTACTCCTGGCCCGTACGCTGGCACTGACCCGTGTGTCAGCACGTAGCATGACCCTCACACGTTTCCGTACCCTCAAATGTGCCCGAAGCCTTGCCGTTCCCTAACCCTAACCCTAGCCCGGAACGGAAACCCACCACCAGCCCTACACCTTACCCTACGCAGTAGCCTACTCCTGGCCCGTACGCTGGCACTGAACCGTGCGTCAGCACGTAGCCTGACCCTCCCACGTTTCCACACCCTCACCTGTGCACTAAGCCTTGCCGTTCCCTAACCCTAACCCTAGCCCGGAACGGAAACCCACCACCAGCACTACACCTTACCCTACTCCATAGCCTACTCCTGGCCCGTACGCTGGCACTGACCCGTGTGTCAGCACGTAGCATGACCCTCACACGTTTCCGTACCCTCAAATGTGCCCGAAGCCTTGCCGTTCCCTAACCCTAACCCTAGCCCGGAACGGAAACCCACCACCAGCCCTACACCTTACCCTACGCAGTAGCCTACTCCTGGCCCGTACGCTGGCACTGAACCGTGCGTCAGCATGTAGCCTGACCCTCCCACGTTTCCGTACCCTCACCTGTGCCCTAAGCCTTGACGTTCCCTAACCCTAACCCTAGCCCGAAACGGAAACCCACCACCAGCCCTACACCTTACCCCCAAGCCGTAGACTACTCCTGGCCTGTACGCTGGCACTGACCCGTGCATCAGCACGTAGCCTGACCCTCCCACGTTTCCACACCCTCACCTGTGCACTAAGCCTTGCCGTTCCCTAACCCTAACCCTAGCCCGGAACGGAAACCCACCACCAGCCCTACAACTTACCCCCAAGCCGTACCCTACTACTGGCCCGTACGCTGGCACTGACCCGTGCATCAGCACGTACCCTGACCCTCCCACGTTTCCGTACCCTCACCTGTGCCCTAAGCCTTGCCGTTCCCTAACCCTAACCCTAGCCCGGAACGGAAACCCACCACCAGCCCTACACCTTACCCTACGTCGTAGCCTACTCCTGGCCCGTACGCTGGCACTGACCCCTGCGTCAGCACGTAGCCTGACCCTCCCACGTTTCCGTACCCTCACCTGTGCCCTAATCCTTGCCGTTCCCTAACCCTAACCCTAGCCCGGAATGGAAACACACCACCAGCCCTACAACTTACCCCCAAGCCGTCGCCTATTCGTGGCCCGTACGCTGGCACTGACCCGTGCGTCAGCACGTAGCCTGACCCTCCCACGTTTCCGTACCCTCACCTGTGCTCTAAGCCTTGCCGTTCCCTAACCCTAACCCTAGCACGGAACGGAAACCCACCACCAGCCCTACAACTTACCCTTCGCCGTAGCCTACTCCTGGCCCGTACGCTGGCACTGACCCGTGCGTCAGCACGTAGCCTGACCCTCCCACGTTTCCGTACCCTCACCTGTGCCCTAAGCCTTGCCATTCCCTAACCCTAACCCTAGCCCGGAACGGAAACCCACCACCAGCCCTACACCTTACCCCCAAGCCGTAGCCTAATCCTGGCCCGTACGCTGGCACTGACTCGTGCGTCAGCACGTAGCCTGACCCTCCTACGTTTCCGTACCCTCACGTGTGCCCTAAGCCTTGCCGTTCCCTAACCCTAACACTCGCCCGGAACGGAAACCCACCACCAGCCATACACCTTACCCTACGCCGTAGCCTACTCCTGGACTGTACGCTGGCACTGACCTGTGCGTCAGCACGTAGCCTGACCCTCCCACGTTTCCGTACCCTCACCTGTGCCCGAAGCCTTGCCGTTCCCTAACCCTAACCCTAGCCCGGAACGGAAACCCACCACCGGCCGAACACCTTACCCTACGCCGTAGCCTATTCCTGGCCCGTACGCTGGCACTGACCCGTGCGTCAGCACGTAGCCTGACCCTTCCACGTTTCCGTACCCTCACCTGTGCCCTAAGCCTTGCCGTTCCCTAACCCTAACCCTAGCCCGGAACAGAAACCCACCACCAGCCCTACAACTTACCCCCAAGCCTTACCCTACTCCTGGCCCGTACGCTGGCACTGACCCGTGCGTCAGCACGTAGCCTGACCCTCCCACGTTTCCGTACCCTCACCTGTGCTCTAAGCCTTGCCGTTCCCTAACCCTAACCATAGCCCGGAAAGGAAACACACCACCAGCCCTACACCTTACCCCCAAGCCGTAGCCTACTCCTGGCCCGTACGCTGGCACTGACCCGTGCGTCAGCACGTAGCCTAACCCTCCCACTTTTCCGTACCCTCACCTGTGCCCTAAGCCTTGCCGTTCACTAACCCTAACCCTAGCCCGGAACGGAAACCCACCACCAGCCCTACACCTTACCCTATGCCGTAGCCTACTCCTGGCCCGTACACTGGCACTGACCCTTGCGTCAGCACGTAGCCTGACACTCCCACGTTTCCGTACCCTCACCTGTGCCCTAAGCCTTGCCGTTCCCTAACCCTAACCCTAGCCCGGAACGGAAACCCACCACCAGCCCTACACCTTACCCCCAAGCCGTAGCCTACTCCTGGCCCGTACGCTGGCACTGACCCGTGCGTCAGCACGTAGCCTGACTCTCCCACGTTTCCGTACCCTCACCTGTGCCCTAAGCCTTGCCGTTCCCTAACGCTAACCCTAGCCCGGAACGGAAACTCACCACCAGCCCTACACCTTACCCTATGCCGTAGCCTACTCCTGTCCCGTACGCTGGCACTGACCCGTGCGTCAGCACGTAGCCTGACCCTCCCACGTTTCTGTACCCTCACCTGTGCCCTAAGCCTTGCCGTTCCCTAACCCTAAACCTAGCCCGGAATGGATACCCACCACCAGCCCTACACCTTACCCCCAAGCCGTAGCCTACTCATGGCCCACACGCTGGCACTGACCCGTGCGTCACCACGTAGCCTGACCCTCCCACGTTTCTGTGCCCTCAACTGTGCACTAAGCCTTGCCGTTCCCTAACCCTAACCCTAGCCCGGAACGGAAACCCACCACCAGCCCTACCACTTACCCCCAAGCCGTACCCTACTCCTGGCCCGTACGCTGGCACTGACCCGTGTGTCAGCACGTACCCTGACCCCCCCACGTTTCCGTACCCTCACCTGTGCCCTAAGCCTTGCCGTTCCCTAACCCTAACCCTAGCCCGGAACGGAAACCCACCACCAGCCCTACACCTTACCCTACGCCGTAGCCTACTCCTGGCCCGTACGCTGACACTGACCCGTGCGTCAGCACGTAGCCTGACCTTCCCACGTTTCCGTACCCTCACCTGTGCCCTAAGCCTTGACGTTCCCTAACCCTAACCCTAGCCCGGAACGGAAACCCACCACCAGCCCTACAACTTACCCGCAAGCCGTCGCCTATTCCTGGCCCGTACGGTGGCACTGACCCGTGCGTCAGCACGTAGCCTGACCTTCCCACGTTTCCGTACCCTCACCTGTGCCCTAAGCCTTGCCATTCCCTAACCCTAACCCTAGCCCGGAACGGAAACCCACCACCAGCCCTACACCTTACCCCCAAGCCGTAGCCTACTCCTGGCCCGTACGCTGGCACTGACCCGTGCGTCAGCACGTAGCCTGACCCTCCCACGTTTCCGTACCCTCACCTGTGCTCTAAGCCTTGCCGTTCCCTAACCCTAACCCTAGCACGGAACGGAAACCCACCACCAGCCCTACAGCTTACCCTTCGCCGTAGCCTACTTCTGGCCCGTACGCTGGCACTGACCCGTGCGTCAGCACGTAGCCTGACCCTCCCACGTTTCCGTACCCTCACCTGTGCCCTAAGCCTTGCCGTTCCCTAACCATAACCCTAGCCCGGAATGGAAACCCATCACCAGCCATACACCTTACCCTACGCCGTAGCCTACTCCTGGCCTGTACGCTGGCACTGACCTGTGCGTCAGCACGTAGCGTGACCCTCCCACGTTTCCGTACCCTCACCTGTGCCCGAAGCCTTGCCGTTCCCTAACCCTAACCCTAGCCCGAAACGGAAACCCACCACCGGCCGAACACCTTACCCTACGCCGTAGCCTATTCCTGGCCCGTACGCTGGCACTGACCCGTGCGTCAGCACGTAGCCTGACCCTCCCACGTTTCCGTACCCTCACCTGTGCCCTAAGCCTTGCCGTTCCCTAACCCTAACCCTAGCCCGGAACGGAAACACACCAACAGCCCTACACCTTACCCCCAAGCCGTAGCCTACTCCTGGCCCGTACGCTGGCACTGACCCGTGCGTCAGCACGTAGCCTGACCCTCCCACGTTTCCGTACCCTCACCTGTGCCCTAAGCCTTGCCGTTCCCTAACGCTAACCCTAGCCCAGAACGGAAACCCACCACCAGCCCTACACCTTACCCTATGCCGTAGCCTACTCCTGTCCCGTACGCTGGCACTGACCCGTGCGTCAGCACATAGCCTGACCCTCCCACGTTTCTGTACCCTCACCTGTGCCCTAAGCCTTGCCGTTCCCTAACCCTAAACCTAGCCCGGAATGGATACCCACCACCAGCCCTACACCTTACCCCCAAGCCGTAGCCTACTCCTGTCCCGTACGCTGGCACTGACCCGTGCGTCAGCACGTACCCTGACCCTCCCACGTTTCCGTACCCTCACCTGTGCCCTAAGCCTTGCCGTTCCCTAACCCTAACCCTAGCCCGGAACGGAAACCCACCACCAGCCCTACAACTTACCCCCAAGCTGTAGCCTACTCCTGGCCCGTACGCTGGCACTGACCCGTGCGTCAGCACGTAGCCTGACCCTCCCACGTTTCCGTACCCTCACCTGTGCCCTAAGCCTTGCCGTTCCCTAACCCTAACCCTAGCCCGGAACGGAAACCCACCACCAGCCCTACAACTTACCCCCAAGACATAGCCTACAACTGGCCCGTACGCTGGCACTGACCCTTCGGTCAGCACGTAGCCTGACCCTCCCACGTTTCCGTACCCTCACCTGTGCCCTAAGCCTTGCCGTTCCCTAACCCTAACCCTAGCCTGGAACGGAAACCCACCACCAGCACTACACCTTACCCACAAGCCGTAGCCTACACCTGGCCGTACGCTGGCACTGACCCGTGCATCAGCACGTAGACTGACCCTCCCACGTTTCCGTACCCTCACCTGTGCCCTAAGCCTTGCCGTTCCCTAACCCTAACCCTAGTCCGGAACGGAAACCCACCACCAGCCCTACAACTTACCCCCAAGCTGTAGCCTACTCCTGGCCCGTACGCTGGCACTGAACCGTGCGTCAGCACGTAGCCTGACCCTCCCACGTTTCCGTACACTCAGCTGTGCCCTAAGCCTTGCCGTTCCCTAACCCTAACCCTAGCCCGGAACGGAAACCCACCACCAGCCCTACACCTTACCCACAAGCCGTAGCCTACACCTGGCCGGTACGCTGGCACTGACCCGTGCGTCAGCACGTAGCCTGACCCTCCCACGTTTCCGTACCCTCACCTGTGCCCTAAGCCTTGCCGTTCCCTAACCCTAACCCTAGCCCGGAACGAAAACCCACCACCAGCCCTACAGCTTACCCCCAAGCCGTAGCCTACTCCTGGCCCGTACGCTGGCACTGACCCGTGCGTCAGCACGTAGCCTGACCCTCCCACGTTTCCGTACCCTCACCTGTGCCCTAAGCCTTGCCGTTCCCTAACCCTAACCCTAGCCCGGAACGGAAACCCACCACCAGCCCTACACCTTACCCCCAATTTGTAGCCTACTCCTGGTCCGTACGCTGGCACTGACCCGTGCGTCAGCACGTAGCCTGACCCTCCCACGTTTCCGTACCCTCACCTGTGCCCTAAGCCTTGCCGTTCCCTAACCCTAACCCTAGCCCGGAACGGAAACCCACCACCAGCCCTACACCTTACCCTACGCCGTAGCCAACTCCTGGCCCGTACGCTGGCACTGACCCGTGCGTCAGCACGTAGCCTGACCCTCCCACGTTTCCATACCCTCACCTGTGCCCTAAGCCTTGCCGTTCCCTAACCCTAAGCCTAGCCCGGAACGGAAACCCACAACCAGCCCTAGACCTTAACCTATGCCGTAGCCTACTCCTGGCCCGTACGCTGGCACTGACCCGTGCGTCAGCACGTAGCCTGACCCTCCCACGTTTCCGTACACTCACCTGTGCCCTAAGCCTTGCCGTTCCCTAACCCTAACCCTAGCCCGGAACGGAAACCCACCACCAGCCCTACACCTTACCCCCAAGCCGTAGCCTACTCCTGGCCCGTACGCTGGCACTGACCCGTTTGTCAGCACGTAGCCTGACCCTCCCACGTTTCCGTACCCTCACCTGTGCCCTAAGCCTTGCCGTTCCCTAACCCTAACCCTAGCCCGGAACGGAAACCCACCACCAGCCCTACAACTTACCCACAAGCCGTAGCCTACACCTGGCCGGTACGCTGGCACTGACCAGTGCGTCAGCACGTAGCCTGACCCTCCCACGTTTCCGTGCCCACACCTGTGCCCTAAGCCTTGCCGTTCCCTAACCCTAACCCTAGCCTGGAACGGAAACCCACCACCAGCCCCACACCTTACCCTACGCCGTAACCTACTCCTGGCCCGTACGCTGGCACTGACCCGTGCGTCAGCACGTAGCCTGACCCTCCCACGTTTCCGTACCCTCACCTGTGCCCTAAGCCTTGCCGTTCCCTAACCCTAACCCTAGCCCTGAACAGAAACCCACCACCAGCCCTACAACTTACCCCCAAGCTG
Source organism: Mesoplodon mirus (assembly GCF_964341445.2). Classification (NCBI taxonomy): domain Eukaryota; kingdom Metazoa; phylum Chordata; class Mammalia; order Artiodactyla; family Ziphiidae; genus Mesoplodon; species Mesoplodon mirus. The sequence continues at coordinate 1,572,144 of NW_028295736.1, forward strand.
TAGCCTACTCCTGGCCCGTACACTGGCACTGACCCGTGCGTCAGCACGTAGCCTGACCCTCCCACGTTTCCGTACCCTCACCTGTGCCCTAAGCCTTGCCGTTCCCTAACCCTAACCCTAGCCCGGAACAGAAACCCACTACCAGCCCTACAACTTACCCCCAAGCCGTAGCCTACACCTGGCCCGTACACTGGCACTGACCCTTGCGTCAGCACGTAGCCTGACCCTCCCACGTTTCCGTACCCTCACCTGTGCCCTAAGCCTTGCCGTTCCCTAACCGTAACCCTAGCCCGGAACGGAAACCCACCACCAGCCCTACACCTTACCCTATTCCGTAGCCTACTCCTGACCCATACGCTGGCACTGACACGTGCGTCAGCACGTAGCCTGAACCTCCCACGTTTCCGTACCCTCACCTGTGCCCGAAGGCTTGCCGTTCCCTAACCCTAACCCTAGCCCGGAACGGAAACCCACCACCATCCCTAAACCTTACCCCCAAGCCATAGCCTACTCTGGCCCGTACGCTGGCATGACCTGTGCGTCAGCACGTAGCCTGACCCTCCCACGTTTCCGTACCCTCACCTGTGCCCTAAGCCTTGCCGTTCCCTAACCCTAACCCTAGCCCGGAACAGAAACCCACCACCAGCCCTACACCTTACCCCCAAGCCGTAGCCTACTCCTGGCCCGTACGCTGGCACTGACCCGTGCGTCAGCACGTAGCCTGACCCTCCCACGTTTCCGTACCCTCACCTGTGCCCTAAGCCTTGCCGTTCCCTAACCCTAACCCTAGCCCGGAACGGAAACCCACCACCAGCCCTACACCTTACCCCCAATTTGTAGCCTACTCCTGGTCCGTACGCTGGCACTGACCCGTGCGTCAGCACGTAGCCTGACCCTCCCACGTTTCCGTACCCTCACCTGTGCCCTAAGCCTTGCCGTTCCCTAACCCTAACCCTAGCCCGGAACGGAAACCCACCACCAGCCCTACACCTTACCCTACGCCGTATCCTACTCCTGGCCCGTACGCTGGCACTGACCAGTGCGTCAGCACGTAGCCTGACCCTCCCACGTTTCCATACCCTCACCTGTGCCCTAAGCCTTGCCGTTCCCTAACCCTAAGCCTAGCCCGGAACGGAAACCCACAACCAGCCCTAGACCTTAACCTATGCCGTAGCCTACTCCTGTCCCGTACGCTGGCACTGACCTGTGCGTCAGCACGTAGCCTGACCCTCCCACGTTTCCGTACACTCACCTGTGCCCTAAGCCTTGCCGTTCCCTAACCCTAACCCTAGCCCGGAACGGAAACCCACCACCAGCCCTACAACTTACCCCCAAGCCGTAGCCTACTCCTGGCCCGTACGCTGGCACTGACCCGTGTGTCAGCACGTAGCCTGACCCTCCCACGTTTCCGTACCCTCACCTGTGCCCTAAGCCTTGCCGTTCCCTAACCCTAACCCTAGCCCGGAACGGAAACCCACCACCAGCCCTACAACTTACCCACAAGCTGTAGCCTACACCTGGCCGGTACGCTGGCACTGACCCGTGCGTCAGCACGTAGCCTGACCCTCCCACGTTTCCGTGCCCACACCTGTGCCCTAAGCCTTGCCGTTCCCTAACCCTAACCCTAGCCCGGAACGGAAACCCACCACCAGCCCTACAACTTACCCCCAAGCTGTAGCCTACTCCTGGCCCGTACGCTGGCACTGACCCGTGCGTCAGCACGTAGCCTGACCCTCCCACGTTTCCGTACCCTCAGCTGTGCCCTAAGCCTTGCCGTTCCCTAACCCTAACCCTAGCCCGGAACGGAAACCCACCACCAGCCCTACAACTTACCCCCAAGCCGTAGCCTACTCATGGCCCGTACGCTGGCACTGACCCGTGCGTCACCACGTAGCCTGACCCTCCCACGTTTCTGTGCCCTCAACTGTGCACTAAGCCTTGCCGTTCCCTAACCCTAACCCTAGCCCGGAATGGAAACCCACCACCAGCCCTACCACTTACCCCCAAGCCGTACCCTACTCCTGGCCCGTACACTGGCACTGACCCGTGCGTCAGCACGTACCCTGACCCTCCCACGTTTCCGTACCCTCACCTGTGCCCTAAGCCTTGCCGTTCCCTAACCCTAACCCTAGCCCGGAACGGAAACCCACCACCAGCCCTACACCTTACCCTACGCCGTAGCCTACTCCTGGCCCGTACGCTGGCACTGACCCGTGCGTCAGCACGTAGCCTGACCCTCCCACGTTTCCGTACCCTCACCTGTGCCCTAAGCCTTGACGTTCCCTAACCCTAACCCTAGCCCGGAACGGAAACCCACCACCAGCCCTACAACTTACCCCCAAGCCGTCGCCTATTCCTGGCCCGTACGGTGGCACTGACCCGTGCGTCAGCACGTAGCCTGACCCTCCCACGTTTCCGTACCCTCACCTGTGCCCTAAGCCTTGCCATTCCCTAACCCTAACCCTAGCCCGGAACGGAAACCCACCACCAGCCCTACAACTTACCCCCAAGCCGTAGCCTACTCCTGGCCCGTACGCTGGCACTGACCCGTGCGTCAGCACGTAGGCTGACCCTCCCACGTTTCCGTACCCTCACCTGTGCTCTAAACCTTGCCGTTCCCTAACCCTAAACCTAGCACGGAATGGAAACCCACCACCAGCCCTACAGCTTACCCTTCGCCGTAGCCTACTCCTGGCCCGTACGCTGGCACTGACCCGTGCGTCAGCACGTAGCCTGACCCTCCCACGTTTCCGTACCCTCACCTGTGCCCTAAGCCTTGCCATTCCCTAACCCTAACCCTAGCCCGGAACGAAAACCCACCACCAGCCCTAAACCTTACCCCCAAGCCGTAGCCTACTCCTGGCCCGTACGCTGGCACTGACCCATGCGTCAGCACGTAGCCTGACCCTCCCAAGTTTCCACACCCTCACCTGTGCACTAAGCCTTGCCGTTCCCTAACCCTAACCCTAGCCCGGAACGGAAACCCACCACCAGCCCTACACCTTACCCCCAATTTGTAGCCTACTCCTGGTCCGTACGCTGGCACTGACCCGTGCGTCAGCACGTAGCCTGACCCTCCCACGTTTCCGTACCCTCACCTGTGCCCTAAGCCTTGCCGTTCCCTAACCCTAACCCTAGCCCGGAACGGAAACCCACCACCAGCCCTACACCTTACCCTACGCCGTAGCCTACTCCTGGCCCGTACGCTGGCACTGACCCGTGCGTCAGCACGTAGCCTGACCCTCCCACGTTTCCATACCCTCACCTGTGCCCTAAGCCTTACCGTTCCCTAACCCTAAGCCTAGCCCGGAACGGAAACCCACAACCAGCCCTAGACCTTAACCTATGCCGTAGCCTACTCCTGGCCCGTACGCTGGCACTGACCCGTGCGTCAGCACGTAGCCTGACCCTCCCACGTTTCCGTACACTCACCTGTGCCCTAAGCCTTGCCGTTCCCTAACCCTAACCCTAGCCCGGAACGGAAACCCACCACCAGCCCTACACCTTACCCCCAAGCCGTAGCCTACTCCTGGCCCGTACGCTGGCACTGACCCGTTTGTCAGCACGTAGCCTGACCCTCCCACGTTTCCGTACCCTCACCTGTGCCCTAAGCCTTGCCGTTCCCTAACCCTAACCCTAGCCCGGAACGGAAACCCACCACCAGCCCTACAACTTACCCACAAGCCGTAGCCTACACCTGGCCGGTACGCTGGCACTGACCAGTGCGTCAGCACGTAGCCTGACCCTCCCACGTTTCCGTGCCCACACCTGTGCCCTAAGCCTTGCCGTTCCCTAACCCTAACCCTAGCCTGGAACGGAAACCCACCACCAGCCCCACACCTTACCCTACGCCGTAACCTACTCCTGGCCCGTACGCTGGCACTGACCCGTGCGTCAGCACATAGCCTGACCCTCCCACGTTTCCGTACCCTCACCCGTGCCCTAAGCCTTGCCGTTCCCTAACCCTAACCCTAGCCCGGAACGGAAACCCACCACCAGCCCTACAACTTACCCCCAAGCCGTAGCCTACTCATGGCCCGTACGCTGGCACTGACCCGTGCGTCACCACGTAGCCTGACCCTCCCACGTTTCTGTGCCCTCAACTGTGCACTAAGCCTTGCCGTTCCCTAACCCTAACCCTAGCCCGGAACGGAAACCCACCACCAACCCTACAACTTACCGCCAAGTCGTAGCCTACTCCTGGCCCGTACGCTGGCACTGACCCGTGCGTCAGCACGTAGCCTGTCCCTCCCACGTTTCTGTACCCTCACCTGTGCCCTAAGCCTTGCCGTTCCCTAACCCTAACCCTAGCCCGGAATGGAAACCCATCACCAGCCATACACCTTACCCTACGCTGTAGCCTACTCCTGGCCCGTACGCTGGCACTGACCCGTGCGTCAGCACGTAGCCTGACCCTCCCACGTTTCCGTACCCTCACCTGTGCCCTAAGCCTTGCCGTTCCCTAACCCTAACCCTAGCCCGGAACGGAAACCCACCACCAGCCCTACACCTTACCCCCAAGCCGTAGCCTACTCCTGGCCCGTACGCTGGCACTGACCCGTGCGTCAGCACGTAGCCTGACCCTCCCACGTTTCCGTACCCTCACCTGTGCCCTAAGCCTTGCCGTTCCCTAACCCTAACCCTAGCCCGGAACGGAAACCCACCACCAGCCCTACACCTTACCCCCAATTTGTAGCCTACTCCTGGTCCGTACGCTGGCACTGACCCGTGCGTCAGCACGTAGCCTGACCCTCCCACGTTTCCGTACCCTCACCTGTGCCCTAAGCCTTGCCGTTCCCTAACCCTAACCCTAGCCCGGAACAGAAACCCACCACCAGCCCTACACCTTACCCTACGCCGTATCCTACTCCTGGCCCGTACGCTGGCACTGACCAGTGCGTCAGCACGTAGCCTGACCCTCCCACGTTTCCATACCCTCACCTGTGCCCTAAGCCTTGCCGTTCCCTAACCCTAAGCCTAGCCCGGAACGGAAACCCACAACCAGCCCTAGACCTTAACCTATGCCGTAGCCTACTCCTGGCCCGTACGCTGGCACAGACCCGTGCGTCAGCACGTAGCCTGACCCTCCCACGTTTCCGTACACTCACCTGTGCCCTAAGCCTTGCCGTTCCCTAACCCTAACCCTAGCCCGGAACGGAAACCCACCACCAGCCCTACACCTTACCCCCAAGCCGTAGCCTACTCCTGGCCCGTACGCTGGCACTGACCCGTGTGTCAGCACGTAGCCTGACCCTCCCACGTTTCCGTACCCTCACCTGTGCCCTAAGCCTTGCCGTTCCCTAACCCTAACCCTAGCCCGGAACGGAAACCCACCACCAGCCCTACAACTTACCCACAAGCCGTAGCCTACACCTGGCCGGTACGCTGGCACTGACCCGTGCGTCAGCACGTAGCCTGACCCTCCCACGTTTCCGTGCCCACACCTGTGCCCTAAGCCTTGCCGTTCCCTAACCCTAACCCTAGCCCGGAACGGAAACCCACCACCAGCCCTACAACTTACCCTACGCCGTAGCCTACTCCTGGCCCGTACGCTGGCACTGACCCGTGCGTCAGCACGTAGCCTGACCCTCCCACGTTTCCGTACCCTCACCTGTGCCCTAAGCCTTGACGTTCCCTAACCCTAACCCTAGCCCGGAACGGAAACCCACCACCAGCCCTACAACTTACCCCCAAGCCGTCGCCTATTCCTGGCCCGTACGGTGGCACTGACCCGTGCGTCAGCACGTAGCCTGACCCTCCCACGTTTCCGTACCCTCACCTGTGCCCTAAGCCTTGCCATTCCCTAACCCTAACCCTAGCCCGGAACGGAAACCCACCACCAGCCCTACAACTTACCCCCAAGCCGTAGCCTACTCCTGGCCCGTACGCTGGCACTGACCCGTGCGTCAGCACGTAGGCTGACCCTCCCACGTTTCCGTACCCTCACCTGTGCTCTAAACCTTGCCGTTCCCTAACCCTAAACCTAGCACGGAATGGAAACCCACCACCAGCCCTACAGCTTACCCTTCGCCGTAGCCTACTCCTGGCCCGTACGCTGGCACTGACCCGTGCGTCAGCACGTAGCCTGACCCTCCCACGTTTCCGTACCCTCACCTGTGCCCTAAGCCTTGCCATTCCCTAACCCTAACCCTAGCCCGGAACGGAAACCCACCACCAGCCCTACACCTTACCCCCAAGCCGTAGCCTACTCCTGGCCCGTACGCTGGCACTGACCCATGCGTCAGCACGTAGCCTGACCCTCCCAAGTTTCCACACCCTCACCTGTGCACTAAGCCTTGCCGTTCCCTAACCCTAACCCTAGCCCGGAACGGAAACCCACCACCAGCACTACACCTTACCCTACGCCATAGCCTACTCCTGGCCCGTACGCTGGCACTGACCCGTGCGTCAGCACGTAGCATGACCCTCACACGTTTCCGTACCCTCACCTGTGCCCTAAGCCTTGCCGTTCCCTAACACTAACCCTACCCGGAACGGAAACCCACCACCAGCCCTACACCTTACCCTATTCCGTAGCCTACTCCTGACCCATACGCTGGCACTGACACGTGCGTCAGCACGTAGCCTGAACCTCCCACGTTTCCGTACCCTCACCTGTGCCCGAAGCCTTGCCGTTCCCTAACCCTAACCCTAGCCCGGAACGGCAACCCACCACCATCCCTACACCTTACCCCCAAGCCATAGCCTACTCTGGCCCGTACGCTGGCACTGACCTGTGCGTCAGCACGTAGCCTGTCCCTCCCACGTTTCCGTACCCTCAACTGAGCCCTAAGCCTTGCCGTTCCCTAACCCTAACCCTAGCCCGGAACGGAAACCCACCACCAACCCTACAACTTACCGCCAAGCCGTAGCCTACTCCTGGCCCGTACGCTGGCACTGACCCGTGCGTCAGCACGTAGCCTGTCCCTCCCACGTTTCTGTACCCTCACCTGTGCCCTAAGCCTTGCCGTTCCCTAACCCTAACCCTAGCCCGGAATGGAAACCCATCACCAGCCATACACCTTACCCTACGCTGTAGCCTACTCCTGGCCCGTACGCTGGCACTGACCCGTGCGTCAGCACGTAGCCTGACCCTCCCACGTTTCCGTACCCTCACCTGTGCCCTAAGCCTTGCCGTTCCCTAACCCTAACCCTAGCCCGGAACAGAAACCCACCACCAGCCCTACCACTTACCCCCAAGCCGTACCCTACTCCTGGCCCGTACGCTGGCACTGACCCGTGCGTCAGCACATAGCCTGACCCTCCCACGTTTCCGTACCCTCACCCGTGCCCTAAGCCTTGCCGTTCCCTAACCCTAACCCTAGCCCGGAACGGAAACCCACCACCAGCCCTACAACTTACCCCCAAGCCGTAGCCTACTCATGGCCCGTACGCTGGCACTGACCCGTGCGTCACCACGTAGCCTGACCCTCCCACGTTTCTGTGCCCTCAACTGTGCACTAAGCCTTGCCGTTCCCTAACCCTAACCCTAGCCCGGAACGGAAACCCACCACCAGCCCTACCACTTACCCCCAAGCCGTACCCTATTCCTGGCCCGTACGCTGGCACTGACCCGTGCGTCAGCACGTACCCTGACCCTCCCACGTTTCCGTACCCTCACCTATGCCCTAAGCATTGCCGTTCCCTAACCCTAACCCTAGCCCGGAACGGAAACCCACCACCAGCCCTACACCTTACCCTACGCCGTAGCCTACTCCTGGCCCGTACGCTGGCACTGACCCGTGCGTCAGCACGTAGCCTGACCCTCCCACGTTTCCGTACCCTCACCTGTGCCCTAAGCCTTGACGTTCCCTAACCCTAACCCTAGCCCGGAACGGAAACCCACCACCAGCCCTACAACTTACCCCCAAGCCGTCGCCTATTCCTGGCCCGTACGGTGGCACTGACCCGTGCGTCAGCACGTAGCCTGACCCTCCCACGTTTCCGTACCCTCACCTGTGCTCTAAGCCTTGCCGTTCCCTAACCCTAACCCTAGCACGGAACGGAAACCCACCACCAGCCCTACAGCTTACCCTTCGCCGTAGCCTACTCCTGGCCCGTACGCTGGCACTGACCCGTGCGTCAGCACGTAGCCTGACCCTCCCACGTTTCCGTACCCTCACCTGTGCCCTAAGCCTTGCCATTCCCTAACGCTAACCCTAGCCCGAAACGGAAACCCACCACCAGCCCTACACCTTACCCCCAAGCCGTAGACTACTCCTGGCCTGTACGCTGGCACTGACCCGTGCATCAGCACGTAGCCTGACCCTCCCACGTTTCCACACCCTCACCTGTGCACTAAGCCTTGCCGTTCCCTAACCCTAACCCTAGCCCGGAACGGAAACCCACCACCAGCCCTACCACTTACCCCCAAGCCGTACCCTACTACTGGCCCGTACGCTGGCACTGACCCGTGCGTCAGCACGTACCCTGACCCTCCCACGTTTCCGTACCCTCACCTGTGCCCTAAGCCTTGCCGTTCCCTCACCCTAACCCTAGCCCGGAACGGAAACCCACCACCAGCCCTACACCTTACCCTACGTCGTAGCCTACTCCTGGCCCGTACGCTGGCACTGACCCCTGCGTCAGCACGTAGCCTGACCCTCCCACGTTTCCGTACCCTCACCTGTGCCCTAATCCTTGCCGTTCCCTAACCCTAACCCTAGCCCGGAATGGAAACACACCACCAGCCCTACAACTTACCCCCAAGCCGTCGCCTATTCGTGGCCCGTACGCTGGCACTGACCCGTGCATCAGCACGTAGCCTGACCCTCCCACGTTTCCGTACCCTCACCTGTGCCCTAAGCCTTGCCGTTCCCTAACCCTAACCCTAGCCCGGAACGGAAACCCACCACCAGCCCTACAACTTACCCCCAAGCCGTAGCCTACTCCTGGCCCGTACGCTGGCACTGACCCGTGCGTCAGCACGTAGCCTGACCCTCCCACGTTTCCGTACCCTCACCTGTGCTCTAAGCCTTGCCGTTCCCTAACCCTAACCCTAGCACGGAACGGAAACCCACCACCAGCCCTACAACTTACCCTTCGCCGTAGCCTACTCCTGGCCCGTACGCTGGCACTGACCCGTGCGTCAGCACGTAGCCTGACCCTCCCACGTTTCCGTACCCTCACCTGTGCCCTAAGCCTTGCCATTCCCTAACCCTAACCCTAGCCCGGAACGGAAACCCACCACCAGCCCTACACCTTACCCCCAAGCCGTAGCCTAATCCTGGCCCGTACGCTGGCACTGACTCGTGCGTCAGCACGTGGCCTGACCCTCCTACGTTTCCGTAACCTCACGTGTGCCCTAAGCCTTGCCGTTCCCTAACCCTAACACTCGCCCGGAACGGAAACCCACCACCAGCCATACACCTTACCCTACGCCGTAGCCTACTCCTGGACTGTACGCTGGCACTGACCTGTGCGTCAGCACGTAGCCTGACCCTCCCACGTTTCCGTACCCTCACCTGTGCCCGAAGCCTTGCCGTTCCCTAACCCTAACCCTAGCCCGGAACGGAAACCCACCACCGGCCGAACACCTTACCCTACGCCGTAGCCTATTCCTGGCCCGTACGCTGGCACTGACCCGTGCGTCAGCACGTAGCCTCACCCTTCCACGTTTCCGTACCCTCACCTGTGCCCTAAGCATTGCCGTTCCCTAACCCTAACCCTAGCCCGGAACAGAAACCCACCACCAGCCCTACAACTTACCCCCAAGCCTTACCCTACTCCTGGCCCGTACGCTGGCACTGACCCGTGCGTCAGCACGTAGCCTGACCCTCCCACGTTTCCGTACCCTCACCTGTGCTCTAAGCCTTGCCGTTCCCTAACCCTAACCCTAGCCCGGAACGGAAACACACCACCAGCCCTACACCTTACCCCCAAGCCGTAGCCTACTCCTGGCCCGTACGCTGGCACTGACCCGTGCGTCAGCACGTAGCCTGACCCTCCCACTTTTCCGTACCCTCACCTGTGCCCTAAGCCTTGCCGTTCACTAACCCTAACCCTAGCCCGGAACGGAAACCCACCACCAGCCCTACACCTTACCCTATGCCGTAGCCTACTCCTGGCCCGTACGCTGGCACTGACCCTTGCGTCAGCACGTAGCCTGACACTCCCACGTTTCCGTACCCTCACCTGTGCCCTAAGCCTTGCCGTTCCCTAACCCTAACCCTAGCCCGGAACGGAAACCCACCACCAGCCCTACACCTTACCCCCAAGCCGTAGCCTACTCCTGGCCCGTACGCTGGCACTGACCCGTGCGTCAGCACGTAGCCTGACTCTCCCACGTTTCCGTACCCTCACCTGTGCCCTAAGCCTTGCCGTTCCCTAACGCTAACCCTAGCCCGGAACGGAAACTCACCACCAGCCCTACACCTTACCCTATGCCGTAGCCTACTCCTGTCCCGTACGCTGGCACTGACCCGTGCGTCAGCACGTACCCTGACCCTCCCACGTTTCTGTACCCTCACCTGTGCCCTAAGCCTTGCCGTTCCCTAACCCTAAACCTAGCCCGGAATGGATACCCACCACCAGCCCTACACCTTACCCCCAAGCCGTAGCCTACTCATGGCCCACACGCTGGCACTGACCCGTGCGTCACCACGTAGCCTGACCCTCCCACGTTTCTGTGCCCTCAACTGTGCACTAAGCCTTGCCGTTCCCTAACCCTAACCCTAGCCCGGAACGGAAACCCACCACCAGCCCTACCACTTACCCCCAAGCCGTACCCTACTCCTGGCCCGTACGCTGGCACTGACCCGTGCGTCAGCACGTACCCTGACCCCCCCACGTTTCCGTACCCTCACCTGTGCCCTAAGCCTTGCCGTTCCCTAACCCTAACCCTAGCCCGGAACGGAAACCCACCACCAGCCCTACACCTTACCCTACGCCGTAGCCTACTCCTGGCCCGTACGCTGACACTGACCCGTGCGTCAGCACGTAGCCTGACCTTCCCACGTTTCCGTACCCTCACCTGTGCCCTAAGCCTTGACGTTCCCTAACCCTAACCCTAGCCCGGAACGGAAACCCACCACCAGCCCTACAACTTACCCGCAAGCCGTCGCCTATTCCTGGCCCGTACGGTGGCACTGACCCGTGCGTCAGCACGTAGCCTGACCCTCCCACGTTTCCGTACCCTCACCTGTGCCCTAAGCCTTGCCATTCCCTAACCCTAACCCTAGCCCGGAACGGAAACCCACCACCAGCCCTACACCTTACCCCCAAGCCGTAGCCTACTCCTGGCCCGTACGCTGGCACTGACCCGTGCGTCAGCACGTAGCCTGACCCTCCCACGTTTCCGTACCCTCACCTGTGCTCTAAGCCTTGCCGTTCCCTAACCCTAACCCTAGCACGGAACGGAAACCCACCACCAGCCCTACAGCTTACCCTTCGCCGTAGCCTACTTCTGGCCCGTACGCTGGCACTGACCCGTGCGTCAGCACGTAGCCTGACCCTCCCACGTTTCTGTACCCTCACCTGTGCCCTAAGCCTTGCCATTCCCTAACCCTAACCCTAGCCCGGAACGGAAACCCACCACCATCCCTACACCTTACCCCCAAGCCGTAGCCTACTCCTGGCCCGTACGCTGGCACTGACCCATGCGTCAGCACGTAGCCTGACCCTCCCACGTTTCCGTACCCTCACCTGTGCTCTAAGCCTTGCCGTTCCCTAACCCTAACCCTAGCACGGAACGGAAACCCACCACCAGCCCTACACCTTACCCCCAAGCCGTAGCCTACTCCTGGCCCGTACGCTGGCACTGACCCGTGCGTCAGCACGTAGCCTGACCCTCCCACGTTTCCGTACCCTCACCTGTGGCCTAAGCCTTGACGTTCCCTAACCCTAACCCTAGCCCGGAACGGAAACCCACCACCAGCCCTACAACTTACCCCCAAGCCGTCGCCTATTCCTGGCCCGTACGCTGGCGCTGACCCGTGCGTCAGCACGTAGCCTGACCCTCCCACGTTTCCGTACACACACCTGTGCCCTAAGCCTTGCCGTTCCCTAACCCTAACCCTAGCCCGGAACGGAAACCCACCACCAACCCTACAACTTACCGACAAGCCGTAGCCTACTCCTGGCTCGTACTCTGGCACTGACCCGTGCGTCAGCACGTAGCCTGTCCCTCCCACGTTTCTGTACCCTCACCAGTGCCCTAAGCCTTGCCGTTCCCTAACCATAACCCTAGCCCGGAATGGAAACCCATCACCAGCCATACACCTTACCCTACGCCGTAGCCTACTCCTGGCCTGTACGCTGGCACTGACCTGTGCGTCAGCACGTAGCGTGACCCTCCCACGTTTCCGTACCCTCACCTGTGCCCGAAGCCTTGCCGTTCCCTAACCCTAACCCTAGCCCGGAACGGAAACCCACCACCGGCCGAACACCTTACCCTACGCCGTAGCCTATTCCTGGCCCGTACGCTGGCACTGACCCGTGCGTCAGCACGTAGCCTGACCCTCCCACGTTTCCGTACCCTCACTTGTGCCCTAAGCCTTGCCGTTCCCTAACCCTAACCCTAGCCCGGAACGGAAACACACCAACAGCCCTACACCTTACCCCCAAGCCGTAGCCTACTCCTGGCCCGTACGCTGGCACTGACCCGTGCGTCAGCACGTAGCCTGACCCTCCCACGTTTCCGTACCCTCACCTGTGCCCTAAGCCTTGCCGTTCCCTAACGCTAACCCTAGCCCAGAACGGAAAGCCACCACCAGCCCTACACCTTACCCTATGCCGTAGCCTACTCCTGTCCCGTACGCTGGCACTGACCCGTGCGTCAGCACATAGCCTGACCCTCCCACGTTTCTGTACCCTCACCTGTGCCCTAAGCCTTGCCGTTCCCTAACCCTAAACCTAGCCCGGAATGGATACCCACCACCAGCCCTACACCTTACCCCCAAGCCGTAGCCTACTCCTGTCCCGTACGCTGGCACTGACCCGTGCGTCAGCACGTACCCTGACCCTCCCACGTTTCCGTACACTCACCTGTGCCCTAAGCCTTGCCGTTCCCTAACCCTAACCCTAGCCCGGAACGGAAACCCACCACCAGCCCTACAACTTACCCCCAAGCTGTAGCCTACTCCTGGCCCGTACGCTGGCACTGACCCGTGCGTCAGCACGTAGCCTGACCCTCCCACGTTTCCGTACCCTCACCTGTGCCCTAAGCCTTGCCGTTCCCTAACCCTAACCCTAGCCCGGAACGGAAACCCACCACCAGACCTACAACTTACCCCCAAGACATAGCCTACAACTGGCCCGTACGCTGGCACTGACCCTTCGGTCAGCACGTAGCCTGACCCTCCCACGTTTCCGTACCCTCACCTGTGCCCTAAGCCTTGCCGTTCCCTAACCCTAACCCTAGCCTGGAACGGAAACCCACCACCAGCACTACACCTTACCCACAAGCCGTAGCCTACACCTGGCCGTACGCTGGCACTGACCCGTGCATCAGCACGTAGCCTGACCCTCCCACGTTTCCGTACCCTCACCTGTGCCCTAAGCCTTGCCGTTCCCTAACCCTAACCCTAGTCCGGAACGGAAACCCACCACCAGCCCTACAACTTACCCCCAAGCTGTAGCCTACTCCTGGCCCGTACGCTGGCACTGAACCGTGCGTCAGCACGTAGCCTGACCCTCCCACGTTTCCGTACACTCAGCTGTGCCCTAAGCCTTGCCGTTCCCTAACCCTAACCCTAGCCCGGAACGGAAACCCACCACCAGCCCTACACCTTACCCACAAGCCGTAGCCTACACCTGGCCGGTACGCTGGCACTGACCCGTGCGTCAGCACGTAGCCTGACCCTCCCACGTTTCCGTACCCTCACCTGTGCCCTAAGCCTTGCCGTTCCCTAACCCTAACCCTAGCCCGGAACGAAAACCCACCACCAGCCCTACACCTTACCCCCAAGCCGTAGCCTACTCCTGGCCCGTACGCTGGCACTGACCCGTGCGTCAGCACGTAGCCTGACCCTCCCACGTTTCCGTACCCTCACCTGTGCCCTAAGCCTTGCCGTTCCCTAACCCTAACCCTAGCCCGGAACGGAAACCCACCACCAGCCCTACACCTTACCCCCAATTTGTAGCCTACTCCTGGTCCGTACGCTGGCACTGACCCGTGCGTCAGCACGTAGCCTGACCCTCCCACGTTTCCGTACCCTCACCTGTGCCCTAAGCCTTGCCGTTCCCTAACCCTAACCCTAGCCCGGAACGGAAACCCACCACCAGCCCTACACCTTACCCTACGCCGTAGCCTACTCCTGGCCCGTACGCTGGCACTGACCCGTGCGTCAGCACGTAGCCTGACCCTCCCACGTTTCCATACCCTCACCTGTGCCCTAAGCCTTGCCGTTCCCTAACCCTAAGCCTAGCCCGGAACGGAAACCCACAACCAGCCCTAGACCTTAACCTATGCCGTAGCCTACTCCTGGCCCGTACGCTGGCACTGACCCGTGCGTCAGCACGTAGCCTGACCCTCCCACGTTTCCGTACACTCACCTGTGCCCTAAGCCTTGCCGTTCCCTAACCCTAACCCTAGCCCGGAACGGAAACCCACCACCAGCCCTACACCTTACCCCCAAGCCGTAGCCTACTCCTGGCCCGTACGCTGGCACTGACCCGTTTGTCAGCACGTAGCCTGACCCTCCCACGTTTCCGTACCCTCACCTGTGCCCTAAGCCTTGCCGTTCCCTAACCCTAACCCTAGCCCGGAACGGAAACCCACCACCAGCCCTACAACTTACCCACAAGCCGTAGCCTACACCTGGCCGGTACGCTGGCACTGACCAGTGTGTCAGCACGTAGCCTGACCCTCCCACGTTTCCGTGCCCACACCTGTGCCCTAAGCCTTGCCGTTCCCTAACCCTAACCCTAGCCTGGAACGGAAACCCACCACCAGCCCCACACCTTACCCTACGCCGTAACCTACTCCTGGCCCGTACGCTGGCACTGACCCGTGTGTCAGCACGTAGCCTGACCCTCCCACGTTTCCGTACCCTCACCTGTGCCCTAAGCCTTGCCGTTCCCTAACCCTAACCCTAGCCCTGAACGGAAACCCACCACCAGCCCTACAACTTACCCCCAAGCTGTAGCCTACTCCTGGCCCGTACACTGGCACTGACCCGTGCGTCAGCACGTAGCCTGACCCTCCCACGTTTCCGTACCCTCACCTGTGCCCTAAGCCTTGCCGTTCCCTAACCCTAACCCTAGCCCGGAACAGAAACCCACTACCAGCCCTACAACTTACCCCCAAGCCGTAGCCTACACCTGGCCCGTACACTGGCACTGACCCTTGCGTCAGCACGTAGCCTGACCCTCCCACGTTTCCGTACCCTCACCTGTGCCCTAAGCCTTGCCGTTCCCTAACCGTAACCCTAGCCCGGAACGGAAACCCACCACCAGCCCTACACCTTACCCTATTCCGTAGCCTACTCCTGACCCATACGCTGGCACTGACACGTGCGTCAGCACGTAGCCTGAACCTCCCACGTTTCCGTACCCTCAACTGTGCCCGAAGGCTTGCCGTTCCCTAACCCTAACCCTAGCCCGGAACGGAAACCCACCACCATCCCTAAACCTTACCCCCAAGCCATAGCCTACTCTGGCCGTACGCTGGCATGACCTGTGCGTCAGCACGTAGCCTGACCCTCCCACGTTTCCGTACCCTCACCTGTGCCCTAAGCCTTGCCGTTCCCTAACCCTAACCCTAGCCCGGAACGGAAACCCACCACCAGCCCTACACCTTACCCCCAAGCCGTAGCCTACTCCTGGCCCGTACGCTGGCACTGACCCGTGCGTCAGCACGTAGCCTGACCCTCCCACGTTTCCGTACCCTCACCTGTGCCCTAAGCCTTGCCGTTCCCTAACCCTAACCCTAGCCCGGAACGGAAACCCACCACCAGCCCTACACCTTACCCCCAATTTGTAGCCTACTCCTGGTCCGTACGCTGGCACTGACCTGTGCGTCAGCACGTAGCCTGACCCTCCCACGTTTCCGTACCCTCACCTGTGCCCTAAGCCTTGCCGTTCCCTAACCCTAACCCTAGCCCGGAACGGAAACCCACCACCAGCCCTACACCTTACCCTACGCCGTATCCTACTCCTGGCCCGTACGCTGGCACTGACCAGTGCGTCAGCACGTAGCCTGACCCTCCCACGTTTCCATACCCTCACCTGTGCCCTAAGCCTTGCCGTTCCCTAACCCTAAGCCTAGCCCGGAACGGAAACCCACAACCAGCCCTAGACCTTAACCTATGCCGTAGCCTACTCCTGGCCCGTACGCTGGCACTGACCCGTGCGTCAGCACGTAGCCTGACCCTCCCACGTTTCCGTACACTCACCTGTGCCCTAAGCCTTGCCGTTCCCTAACCCTAACCCTAGCCCGGAACGGAAACCCACCACCAGCCCTACACCTTACCCCCAAGCCGTAGCCTACTCCTGGCCCGTACGCTGGCACTGACCCGTGTGTCAGCACGTAGCCTGACCCTCCCACGTTTCCGTACCCTCACCTGTGCCCTAAGCCTTGCCGTTCCCTAACCCTAACCCTAGCCCGGAAGGGAAACCCACCACCAACCCTACAACTTACCCACAAGCTGTAGCCTACACCTGGCCGGTACGCTGGCACTGACCCGTGCGTCAGCACGTAGCCTGACCCTCCCACGTTTCCGTGCCCACACCTGTGCCCTAAGCCTTGCCGTTCCCTAACCCTAACCCTAGCCCGGAACGGAAACCCACCACCAGCCCTACAACTTACCCCCAAGGTGTAGCCTACTCCTGGCCCGTACGCTGGCACTGACCCGTGCGTCAGCACGTAGCCTGACCCTCCCACGTTTCCGTACCCTCAGCTGTGCCCTAAGCCTTGCCGTTCCCTAACCCTAACCCTAGCCCGGAACGGAAACCCACCACCAGCCCTACAACTTACCCCCAAGCCGTAGCCTACTCATGGCCCGTACGCTGGCACTGACCCGTGCGTCACCACGTAGCCTGACCCTCCCACGTTTCTGTGCCCTCAACTGTGCACTAAGCCTTGCCGTTCCCTAACCCTAACCCTAGCCCGGAACGGAAACCCACCACCAGCCCTACCACTTACCCCCAAGCCGTACCCTACTCCTGGCCCGTACGCTGGCACTGACCCGTGCGTCAGCACGTACCCTGACCCTCCCACGTTTCCGTACCCTCACCTGTGCCCTAAGCCTTGCCGTTCCCTAACCCTAACCCTAGCCCGGAACGGAAACCCACCACCAGCCCTACACCTTACCCTACGCCGTAGCCTACTCCTGGCCCGTACGCTGGCACTGACCCGTGCGTCAGCACGTAGCCTGACCCTCCCACGTTTCCGTACCCTCACCTGTGCCCTAAGCCTTGACGTTCCCTAACCCTAACCCTAGCCCGGATCGGAAACCCACCACCAGCCCTACAACTTACCCCCAAGCCGTCGCCTATTCCTGGCCCGTACGGTGGCACTGACCCGTGCGTCAGCACGTAGCCTGACCCTCCCACGTTTCCGTACCCTCACCTGTGCCCTAAGCCTTGCCATTCCCTAACCCTAACCCTAGCCCGGAACGGAAACCCACCACCAGCCCTACAACTTACCCCCAAGCCGTAGCCTACTCCTGGCCCGTACGCTGGCACTGACCCGTGCGTCAGCACGTAGGCTGACCCTCCCACGTTTCCGTACCCTCACCTGTGCTCTAAACCTTGCCGTTCCCTAACCCTAAACCTAGCACGGAATGGAAACCCACCACCAGCCCTACAGCTTACCCTTCGCCGTAGCCTACTCCTGGCCCGTACGCTGGCACTGACCCGTGCGTCAGCACGTAGCCTGACACTCCCACGTTTCCGTACCCTCACCTGTGCCCTAAGCCTTGCCATTCCCTAACCCTAACCCTAGCCCGGAACGGAAACCCACCACCAGCCCTACACCTTACCCCCAAGCCGTAGCCTACTCCTGGCCCGTACGCTGGCACTGACCCATGCGTCAGCACGTAGCCTGACCCTCCCAAGTTTCCACACCCTCACCTGTGCACTAAGCCTTGCCGTTCCCTAACCCTAACCCTAGCCCGGAACGGAAACCCACCACCAGCCCTACACCTTACCCCCAATTTGTAGCCTACTCCTGGTCCGTACGCTGGCACTGACCCGTGCGTCAGCACGTAGCCTGACCCTCCCACGTTTCCGTACCCTCACCTGTGCCCTAAGCCTTGCCGTTCCCTAACCCTAACCCTAGCCCGGAACGGAAACACACCACCAGCCCTACACCTTACCCTACGCCGTAGCCTACTCCTGGCCCGTACGCTGGCACTGACCCGTGCGTCAGCACGTAGCCTGACCCTCCCACGTTTCCATACCCTCACCTGTGCCCTAAGCCTTGCCGTTCCCTAACCCTAAGCCTAGCCCGGAACGGAAACCCACAACCAGCCCTAGACCTTAACCTATGCCGTAGCCTACTCCTGGCCCGTACGCTGGCACTGACCCGTGCGTCAGCACGTAGCCTGACCCTCCCACGTTTCCGTACACTCACCTGTGCCCTAAGCCTTGCCGTTCCCTAACCCTAACCCTAGCCCGGAACGGAAACCCACCACCAGCCCTACACCTTACCCCCAAGCCGTAGCCTACTCCTGGCCCGTACGCTGGCACTGACCCGTTTGTCAGCACGTAGCCTGGCCCTCCCACGTTTCCGTACCCTCACCTGTGCCCTAAGCCTTGCCGTTCCCTAACCCTAACCCTAGCCCGGAACGGAAACCCACCACCAGCCCTACAACTTACCCACAAGCCGTAGCCTACACCTGGCCGGTACGCTGGCACTGACCAGTGCGTGAGCACGTAGCCTGACCCTCCCACGTTTCCGTGCCCACACCTGTGCCCTAAGCCTTGCCGTTCCCTAACCCTAACCCTAGCCTGGAACGGAAACCCACCACCAGCCCCACACCTTACCCTACGCCGTAACCTACTCCTGGCCCGTACGCTGGCACTGACCCGTGCGTCAGCACGTAGCCTGACCCTCCCACGTTTCCGTACCCTCACCTGTGCCCTAAGCCTTGCCGTTCCCTAACCCTAACCCTAGCCCTGAACGGAAACCCACCACCAGCCCTACAACTTACCCCCAAGCTGTAGCCTACTCCTGGCCCGTACACTGGCACTGACCCGTGCGTCAGCACGTAGCCTGACCCTCCCACGTTTCCGTACCCTCACCTGTGCCCTAAGCCTTGCCGTTCCCTAACCCTAACCCTAGCCCGGAACAGAAACCCACTACCAGCCCTACAACTTACCCCCAAGCCGTAGCCTACACCTGGCCCGTACACTGGCACTGACCCTTGCGTCAGCACGTAGCCTGACCCTCCCACGTTTCCGTACCCTCACCTGTGCCCTAAGCCTTGCCGTTCCCTAACCGTAACCCTAGCCCGGAACGGAAACCCACCACCAGCCCTACACCTTACCCTATTCCGTAGCCTACTCCTGACCCATACGCTGGCACTGACACGTGCGTCAGCACGTAGCCTGAACCTCCCACGTTTCCGTACCCTCACCTGTGCCCGAAGGCTTGCCGTTCCCTAACCCTAACCCTAGCCCGGAACGGAAACCCACCACCATCCCTAAACCTTACCCCCAAGCCATAGCCTACTCTGGCCCGTACGCTGGCATGACCTGTGCGTCAGCACGTAGCCTGACCCTCCCACGTTTCCGTACCCTCACCTGTGCCCTAAGCCTTGCCGTTCCCTAACCCTAACCCTAGCCCGGAACGGAAACCCACCACCAGCCCTACACCTTACCCCCAAGCCGTAGCCTACTCCTGGCCCGTACGCTGGCACTGACCCGTGCGTCAGCACGTAGCCTGACCCTCCCACGTTTCCGTACCCTCACCTGTGCCCTAAGCCTTGCCGTTCCCTAACCCTAACCCTAGCCCGGAACGGAAACCCACCAACAACCCTACACCTTACCCCCAATTTGTAGCCTACTCCTGGTCCGTACGCTGGCACTGACCCGTGCGTCAGCACGTAGCCTGACCCTCCCACGTTTCCGTACCCTCACCTGTGCCCTAAGCCTTGCCGTTCCCTAACCCTAACCCTAGCCCGGAACGGAAACCCACCACCAGCCCTACACCTTACCCTACGCCGTATCCTACTCCTGGCCCGTACGCTGGCACTGACCAGTGCGTCAGCACGTAGCCTGACCCTCCCACGTTTCCATACCCTCACCTGTGCCCTAAGCCTTGCCGTTCCCTAACCCTAAGCCTAGCCCGGAACGGAAACCCACAAACAGCCCTAGACCTTAACCTATGCCGTAGCCTACTCCTGGCCCGTACGCTGGCACTGACCCGTGCGTCAGCACGTAGCCTGACCCTCCCACGTTTCCGTACACTCACCTGTGCCCTAAGCCTTGCCGTTCCCTAACCCTAACCCTAGCCCGGAACGGAAACCCACCACCAGCCCTACACCTTACCCCCAAGCCGTAGCCTACTCCTGGCCCGTACGCTGGCACTGACCCGTGTGTTAGCACGTAGCCTGACCCTCCCACGTTTCCGTACCCTCACCTGTGCCCTAAGCCTTGCCGTTCCCTAACCCTAACCCTAGCCCGGAACGGAAACCCACCACCAGCCCTACAACTTACCCACAAGCCGTAGCCTACACCTGGCCGGTACGCTGGCACTGACCCGTGCGTCAGCACGTAGCCTGACCCTCCCACGTTTCCGTGCCCACACCTGTGCCCTAAGCCTTGCCGTTCCCTAACCCTAACACTAGCCCGGAACGGAAACCCACCACCAGCCCTACAACTTACCCCCAAGCTGTAGCCTACACCTGGCCCGTACGCTGGCACTGACCCGTGCGTCAGCACGTAGCCTGACCCTCCCACGTTTCCGTACCCTCAGCTGTGCCCTAAGCCTTGCCGTTCCCTAACCCTAACCCTAGCCCGGAACGGAAACCCACCACCAGCCCTACAACTTACCCCCAAGCCGTAGCCTACTCATGGCCCGTACGCTGGCACTGACCCGTGCGTCACCACGTAGCCTGACCCTCCCACGTTTCTGTGCCCTCAACTGTGCACTAAGCCTTGCCGTTCCCTAACCCTAACCCTAGCCCGGAACGGAAACCCACCACCAGCCCTACCACTTACCCCCAAGCCGTACCCTACTCCTGGCCCGTACGCTGGCACTGACCCGTGCGTCAGCACGTACCCTGACCCTCCCACGTTTCCGTACCCTCACCTGTGCCCTAAGCCTTGCCGTTCCCTAACCCTAACCCTAGCCCGGAACGGAAACCCACCACCAGCCCTACACCTTACCCTACGCCGTAGCCTACTCCTGGCCCGTACGCTGGCACTGACCCGTGCGTCAGCACGTAGCCTGACCCTCCCACGTTTCCGTACCCTCACCTGTGCCCTAAGCCTTGCCGTTCCCTAACCCTAACCCTAGCCCGGAACGGAAACCCACCACCAGCCCTACACCTTACCCCCAAGCCGTAGCCTACTCCTGGCCCGTACGCTGGCACTGACCCATGCGTCAGCACGTAGCCTGACCCTCCCAAGTTTCCACACCCTCACCTGTGCCCTAAGCCTTGCCGTTCCCTAACCCTAACCCTAGCCCGGAACGGAAACCCACCACCAGCACTACACCTTACCCTACGCCATAGCCTACTCCTGGCCCGTACGCTGGCACTGACCCGTGCGTCAGCACGTAGCATGACCCTCACACGTTTCCGTACCCTCACCTGTGCCCTAAGCCTTGCCGTTCCCTAACACTAACCCTACCCGGAACGGAAACCCACCACCAGCCCTACACCTTACCCTATTCCGTAGCCTACTCCTGATCCATACGCTGGCACTGACACGTGCGTCAGCACGTAGCCTGAACCTCCCACGTTTCCGTACCCTCACCTGTGCCCGAAGCCTTGCCGTTCCCTAACCCTAACCCTAGCCCGGAACGGCAACCCACTACCATCCCTACACCTTACCCCCAAGCCATAGCCTACTCTGGCCCGTACGCTGGCACTGACCTGTGCGTCAGCACGTAGCCTGTCCCTCCCACGTTTCCGTACCCTCAACTGAGCCCTAAGCCTTGCCGTTCCCTAACCCTAACCCTAGCCCGGAACGGAAACCCACCACCAACCCTACAACTTACCGCCAAGCCGTAGCCTACTCCTGGCCCGTACGCTGGCACTGACCCGTGCGTCAGCACGTAGCCTGTCCCTCCCACGTTTCTGTACCCTCACCTGTGCCCTAAGCCTTGCCGTTCCCTAACCCTAACCCTAGCCCGGAATGGAAACCCATCACCAGCCATACACCTTACCCTACGCTGTAGCCTACTCCTGGCCCGTACGCTGGCACTGACCCGTGCGTCAGCACGTAGCCTGACCCTCCCACGTTTCCGTACCCTCACCTGTGCCCTAAGCCTTGCCGTTCCCTAACCCTAACCCTAGCCCGGAACAGAAACCCACCACCAGCCCTACCACTTACCCCCAAGCCGTACCCTACTCCTGGCCCGTACGCTGGCACTGACCCGTGCGTCAGCACATAGCCTGACCCTCCCACGTTTCCGTACCCTCACCCGTTCCCTAAGCCTTGCCGTTCCCTAACCCTAACCCTAGCCCGGAACGGAAACCCACCACCAGCCCTACAACTTACCCCCAAGCTGTAGCCTACTCCTTGCCCGTACACTGGCACTGACCCGTGCGTCAGCACGTAGCCTGACCCTCCCACGTTTCCGTACCCTCAGCTGTGCCCTAAGCCTTGCCATTCCCTAACCCTAACCCTAGCCCGGAACGGAAACCCACCACCAGCCCTACAACTTACCCCCAAGCCGTAGCCTACTCATGGCCCTTACGCTGGCACTGACCCGTGCGTCACCACGTAGCCTGACCCTCCCACGTTTCTGTGCCCTCAACTGTGCACTAAGCCTTGCCGTTCCCTAACCCTAACCCTAGCCCGGAACGGAAACCCACCACCAGCCCTACCACTTACCCCCAAGCCGTACCCTACTCCTGGCCCGTACGCTGGCACTGACCCGTGCGTCAGCACGTACCCTGACCCTCCCACGTTTCCGTACCCTCACCTATGCCCTAAGACTTGCCGTTCCCTAACCCTAACCCTAGCCCGGAACGGAAACCCACCACCAGCCCTACACCTTACCCTACGCCGTAGCCTACTCCTGGCCCGTACGCTGGCACTGACCCGTGCGTCAGCACGTAGCCTGACCCTCCCACGTTTCCGTACCCTCACCTGTGCCCTAAGCCTTGACGTTCCCTAACCCTAACCCTAGCCCGGAACGGAAACCCACCACCAGCCCTACAACTTACCCCCAAGCCGTCGCCTATTCCTGGCCCGTACGGTGGCACTGACCCGTGCGTCAGCACGTAGCCTGACCCTCCCACGTTTCCGTAACCTCACCTGTGCTCTAAGCCTTGCCGTTCCCTAACCCTAACCCTAGCACGGAACGGAAACCCACCACCAGCCCTACACCTTACCCTTCGCCGTAGCCTACTCCTGGCCCGTACGCTGGCACTGACCCGTGCGTCAGCACGTAGCCTGACCCTCCCACGTTTCCGTAACCTCACCTGTGCCCTAAGCCTTGCCATTCCCTAACGCTAACCCTAGCCCGGAACGGAAACCCACCACCAGCCCTACACCTTACCCCCAAGCCGTAGCCTACTCCTGGCCCGTACGCTGGCACTGACCCGTGCGTCAGCACGTAGCCTGACCCTCCCAAGTTTCCACACCCTCACCTGTGCACTAAGCCTTGCCGTTCCCTAACCCTAACCCTAGCCCGGAACGGAAACCAACCACCAGCACTACACCTTACCCTACGCCATAGCCTACTCCTGGCCCGTACGCTGGCACTGACCCGTGTGTCAGCACGTAGCATGACCCTCACATGTTTCCGTACCCTCAAATGTGCCCGAAGCATTGCCGTTCCCTAACCCTAACCCTAGCCCGGAACGGAAACCCACCACCAGCCCTACACCTTACCCTACGCAGTAGCCTACTCCTGGCCCGTATGCTGGCACTGACCCGTGCGTCAGCACGTAGCCTGACCCTCCCACGTTTCCGTACCCTCACCTGTGCCCTAAGCCTTGCCGTTCCCTAACCCTAACCCTAGCCCAGAACGGAAACCCACAACCAGCCTTACACCTTACCCTACGCCGTAGCCTACTCCTGGCCCGTACGCTGTCACTGACCCGTGCGTCAGCACGTAGCCTGACCCTCCCAAGTTTCCATACCCTCACCTATGCCCTAAGCCTTGCCGTTCCCTAACCCTAACCCTAGCCCGGAACGGAAACCCACCACCAGCCCTACACCTTACCCTACGCCGTAGCCTACTCCTGTCCCGTACGCTGGCACTGACCCTTGCGTCAGCACTTAGCCTGACCCTCCCACGTTTCCGTACCCTCACCTGTGCCCTAAGCCTTGCCGTTCCCTAACCCTAACCCTAGCCCGGAACGGAAACACACCAACAGCCCTACACCTTACCCCCAAGCCGTAGCCTACTCCTGGCCCGTACGCTGGCACTGACCCGTGCGTCAGCACGTAGCCTGACCCTCCCACGTTTCCGTACCCTCACCTGTGCCCTAAGCCTTGCCGTTCCCTAACGCTAACCCTAGCCCAGAAGAGAAACCCACCACCAGCCCTAAACCTTACCCTATGCCGTAGCCTACTCCTGTCCCGTACGCTGGCACTGACCCGTGCGCCAGCACGTAGCCTGACCCTCCCACGTTTCTGTACCCTCACCTGTGCCCTAAGCCTTGCCGTTCCCTAACCCTAAACCTAGCCCGGAATGGATACCCACCACCAGCCCTACACCTTACGCCCAAGCCGTAGCCTACTCATGGCCCGTACGCTGGCACTGACCCGTGCGTCACCACGTAGCCTGACACTCCCACGTTTCCGTGCCCTCAACTGTGCACTAAGAATTGCCGTTCCCTAACCCTAACCCTAGCCCGGAACGGAAACCCACCACCAGCCCTACCACTTACCCCCAAGCCGTACCCTACTCCTGGCCCGTATGCTGGCACTGACCCGTGCGTCAGCACGTAGCCTGACCCTCCCACGTTTCCGTACCCTCACCTGTGCCCTAAGCCTTGCCATTCCCTAACCCTAACCCTAGCCCGGAACGGAAACCCACCACCAGCCCTACACCTTACCCCCAAGCCATAGCCTACTCCTGGCCCGTACGCTGGCACTGACCCGTGCGTCAGCACGTAGCCGGACCCTCCCACGTTTCCACACCCTCACCTGTGCACTAAGCCTTGCCGTTCCCTAACCCTAACCCTAGCCCGGAACGGAAACCCACCACCAGCACTACACCTTACCCTACGCCATAGCCTACTCCTGGCCCGTACGCTGGCACTAACCCGTGTGTCAGCACGTAGCCTGACCCTCCCACGTTTCCGTACCCTCACCTGTGCTCTAAGACTTGCCGTTCCCTAACCCTAACCCTAGCCCGGAACGGAAACCCACCACCAGCCCTACACCTTACCCCCAAGCCGTAGCCTACTCCTGGCCCGTACGCTGGCACTGACCCGTGCGTCAGCACGTAGCCTGACCCTCCCACGTTTCCACACCCTCACCTGTGCACTAAGCCTTGCCGTTCCCTAACCCTAACCGTAGCCTGGAACGGAAACCCACCACCAGCACTACACCTTACCCACAAGCCGTTGCCTACACCTGGCCGTACGCTGGCACTGACACGTGCATCAGCACGTAGCCTGACCCTCCCACGTTTCCGTACCCTCACCTGTGCCCTAAGCCTTGCCGTTCCCTAACCCTAGCCCGGAACGGAAACCCACCACCAGCCCTACACCTTAACCCCAAGCCGTAGACTACTCCTGGCCTGTACGCTGGCACTGACCCGTGCATCAGCACGTAGCCTGACCCTCCCACGTTTCCGTACCCTCACCTGTGCCCTAAGCCTTGCCGTTCCCTAACCCTAACCCTAGCCCAGAACGGAAACCCACCACCAGCCCTACACCTTACCCACAAGCCGTAGCCTACACCTGGCCGGTACGCTGGCACTGACCCGTGCGTCAGCACGTAGCCTGACCCTCCCACGTTTCCGTACCCTCACCTGTGCCCTAAGCCTTGCCGTTCCCTAACCCTAACCCTAGCCCGGAACGGAAACCCACCACCAGCCCTATACCTTACCCGACTCTGTAGCCTACTCCTGTCCCGTACGCTGGCACTGACCCGTGCGTCAGCACGTAGCCTGACCCTCCCACGTTTCCGTACCCTCACCTGTGCCCTAAGCCTTGCCGTTCCCTAACCCTAACCCTAGCCCGGAACGGAAACCCACCACCAGCCCTACACCTTACCCTACGCCGTAGCCTACTCCTGTCCCGTACGCTGGCACTGACCCGTGCGTCAACACGTACCCTGACCCTCCCACGTTTCCGTACCCTCACCTGTGCCCTAAGCCTTGCCGTTCCCTAACCCTAACCCTAGCCCGGAACGGAAACCCACCACCAGCCCGACACCTTACCCTACGCCGTAGCCTACTCCTGGCCCGTACGCTGGCACTGACCCGTGCGTCAGCACGTAGCCTGAACCTCCCACGTTTCCGTACCCTCACCTGTGCCCTAAGCCTTGCCGTTCCCTAACCCTAACCCTAGCCCGGAATGGAAACCCACCACCAGCCCTACAACTTACCCCCAAGCCGTCGCCTATTCCTGGCCCGTACGCTGGCACTGACCCGTGCGTCAGCACGTAGCCTGACCCTCCCACGTTTCCGTACCCTCACCTGTGCCCTAAGCCTTGCCGTTCCCTAACACTAACCCTAGCCCGGAACGGAAACCCACCACCAGCCCTACACCTTACCCTACGCCGTAGCCTACTCCTGTCCGGTACACTGGCACAGACCCATGCGTCAGCACGTAGCCTGACCCTCCCACGTTTCCGTACCCTCACCTGTGCCCTAAGCCTTGCCGTTCCCTAACCCTAACCCTAGCCCAGAACGGAAACCCACCACCAGCCCTACACCTTACCCACAAGCCGTAGCCTACACCTGGCCGGTACGCTGGCACTGACCCGTGCGTCACCACGTAGCCTGACCCTCCCACGTTTCCGTACCCTCACCTGTGCCCTAAGCCTTGCCGTTCCCTAACCCTAACCCTAGCCCGGAACGGAAACCCACCACCAGCCCTATACCTTACCCGACGCCGTAGCCTACTCCTGTCCCGTACGCTGGCACTGACCCGTGCGTCAGCACGTAGCCTGACCCTCCCACGTTTCCGTACCCTCACCTGTGCCCTAAGCCTTGCCGTTCCCTAACCCTAACCCTAGCCCGGAACGGAAACCCACCACCAGCCCTACACCTTACCCTACGCCGTAGCCTACTCCTGTCCAGTACGCTGGCACTGACCCGTGCGTCAGCACGTACCCTGACCCTCCCACGTTTCCGTACCCTCACCTGTGCCCTAAGCCTTGCCGTTCCCTAACCCTAACCCTAGCCCGGAACGGAAACCCACCACCAGCCCTACACCTTACCCTACGCCGTAGCCTACTCCTGGCCCGTACGCTGGCACTGACCCGTGCGTCAGCACGTAGCCTGACCCTCCCACGTTTCCGTACCCTCACCTGTGCCCTAAGCCTTGCCGTTCCCTAACCCTAACCCTAGCCCGGAATGGAAACCCACCACCAGCCCTACAACTTACCCCCAAGCCGTCGCCTATTCCTGGCCCGTACGCTGGCACTGACCCGTGCGTCAGCACGTAGCCTGACCCTCCCACGTTTCCGTACCCTCACCTGTGCCCTAAGCCTTGCCGTTCCCTAACACTAACCCTAGCCCGGAACGGAAACCCACCACCAGCCCTACACCTTACCCTACGCCGTAGCCTACTCCTGTCCCGTACACTGGCACAGACCCATGCGTCAGCACGTAGCCTGACCCTCCCACGTTTCCGTACCCTCACCTGTGCCCTAAGCCTTGCCGTTCCCTAACCCTAACCCTAGCCCGGAACGGAAACCCACCACCAGCCCTACAACTTACCCCCAAGCTGTAGCCTACTCCTGTCCCGTACGCTGGCACTGACCCGTGCGTCAGCACGTAGCCTGACCCTCCCACGTTTCCGTACCCTCACCTGTGCCCTAAGCCTTGCCGTTCCCTAACCCTAACCCTAGCCCGGAACGGAAACCCACCACCAGCCCTATACCTTACCCGACGCCGTAGCCTACTCCTGTCCCGTACGCTGGCACTGACCCGTGCGTCAGCACGTAGCCTGACCCTCCCACATTTCCGTACCCTCACCTGTGCCCTAAGCCTTGCCGTTCCCTAACCCTAACCCTAGCCAGGAACGGAAACCCACCACCAGCCCTACAACTTACCCCCAAGCTGTAGCCTACTCCTGGCCCGTACGCTGGCACTGACCCGTGCGTCAGCACGTAGCCTGACCCTCCCACGTTTCCGTACCCTCAGCTGTGCCCTAAGCCTTGCCGTTCCCTAACCCTAACCCTAGCCTGGAACGGAAACCCACCACCAGCCCTACAACTTACCCCCAAGCCGTAGCCTACAACTGGCCCGTACGCTGGCACTGACCCTTCGGTCAGCACGTAGCCTGACCCTCCCACGTTTCCGTACCCTCACCTGTGCCCTAAGCCTTGCCGTTCCCTAACCCTAAACCTAGCCCGGAACGGAAACCCACCACCAGCCCTACACCTTACCCCCAAGCCTTAGCCTAATCCTGGCCCCTACGCTGGCACTGACCCGTGTGTCAGCACGTAGCCTGACCCTCCCACGTTTCCGTACCCTCACCTGTGCCCTAAGCCTTGCCTTTCCCTAACCCTAACCCTAGCCCAGAACGGAAACCCACCACCAGCCCTACACCTTACCCCCAATTTGTAGCCTACTCCTGGTCCGTACGCTGGCACTGACCCGTGCGTCAGCACGTAGCCTGACCCTCCCACGTTTCCGTACCCTCAGCTGTGCCCTAAGCCTTGCCGTTCCCTAACCCTAGCCCTAGCCCGGAACGGAAACCCACCACCTGCCCTACAACTTACCCCCAAGCCGTAGCCTACACCTGGCCCGTACGCTGGCACTGACCCTTGCGTCAGCACGTAGCCTGACCCTCCCACGTTTCCGTACCCTCACCTGTGCCCTAAGCCTTGCCGTTCCCTAACCCTAACCCTAGCCCGGAACGGAAACCCCCCACCAGCCCTACACCTTACCCTACGCCGTAGCCTACTCGTGGCCCGTACGCTGGCACTGACCCGTGCGTCAGCACGTAGCCTGACCCTCCCACGTTTCCATACCCTCACCTGTGCCCTAAGCCTTGCCGTTCCCTAACCCTAACCCTAGCCCGGAACGGAAACCCACCACCAGCCCTACACCTTACCCCCAAGCCGTAGCCTACTCCTGGCCCGTACGCTGGCACTGACCCGTGCGTCAGCACGTAGCCTGACTCTCCAACGTTTCCGTACCCTCACCTGTGCCCTAAGCCTTGCAGTTCCCTAACCCTAACCCTAGCCCGGAACGGAAACCCACCACCAGCCCTACAACTTACCCACAAGCCGTAGCCTACACCTGGCCGGTACGCTGGCACTGACCCGTGCGTCAGCACGTAGCCTGACCCTCCCACGTTTCCGTACCCTCACCTGTGCCCTAAGCCTTGCCGTTCCCTAACCCTAACCCTAGCCTGGAACGGAAAGCCACAACCAGCCCCACACCTTAACCTACGCTGTAGCCTACTCCTGGCCCGTACGCTGGCACTGACCCGTGCGTCAGCACGTAGCCTGACCCTCCCACGTTTCCGTACCCTCACCTGTGCCCTAAGCCTTGCAGTTCCCTAACCCTAACCCTAGCCCGGAACGGAAACCCACCACCAGCCCTACAACTTACCCCCAAGCCGTAGCCTACACCTGGCCCGTACGCTGGCACTGACCCTTGCGTCAGCACGTAGCCTGACCCTCCCACGTTTACGTACCCTCACCTGTGCCCTATGCCTTGCCGTTCCCTAACCCAAACCCTAGCCCGGAACGGAAACCCACCACCAGCCCTACACCTTACCCTATTCCGTAGCCTACTCCTAACCAATACGCTGGCACTGACAAATGCGTCAGCACGTAGCCTGAACCTCCCACGTTTCCGTACCCTCACCTGTGCCCGAAGCCTTGCCGTTCCCTAACCCTAACCCTAGCCCGGAACGGCAACCCACCACCAGCCCTACACCTTACCCCCAAGCCATAGCCTACTCTGGCCCGTACGCTGGCACCGACCTGTGCGTCAGCACGTAGCCTGTCCCTCCCACGTTTCCGTACCCTCACCTGTGCCCTAAGCCTTGCCGTTCCCTAACCCTAACCCTAGCCCGGAACGGAAACCCACCACCAACCCTACAACTTACCGCCAAGCCGTAGCCTACTCCTGGCCCGTACGCTGGCACTAACCCGTGCGTCAGCACGTAGCCTGTCCCTCCCACGTTTCTGTACCCTCACCTGTGCCCTAAGCCTTGCCGTTCCCTAACCCTAACCCTAGCCCGGAATGGAAACCCATCACCAGCCATACACCTTACCCTACGCTGTAGCCTACTCCTGTCCCGTACGCTGGCACTGACCCGTGGGTCAGCACGTAGCCTGACCCTCCCACATTTCCGTTCCCTCACCTGTGCCCTAAGCCTTGCCGTTCCCTAACCCTAACCCTAGCCCGGAACGGAAACCCACCACCAGCCCTACAACTTACCCACAAGCTGTAGCCTACTCCTGGCCCGTACGCTGGCACTGACCCGTGCGTCAGCACGTAGCCTGAACCTCCCACGTTTCCGTACCCTCAGCTGTGCCCTAAGCCTTGCCGTTCCCTAACCCTAACCCTAGCCCGGAACGGAAACCCACCACCAGCCCTACAACTTACCCCTAAGCCGT
This sequence comes from Mesoplodon mirus, assembly GCF_964341445.2. Lineage (NCBI taxonomy): Eukaryota > Metazoa > Chordata > Mammalia > Artiodactyla > Ziphiidae > Mesoplodon > Mesoplodon mirus. The sequence goes on from NW_028295736.1 coordinate 1,602,969, forward strand.
AGCCTACAACTGGCCCGTACGCTGGCACTGACCCTTCGGTCAGCACGTAGCCTGACCCTCCCACGTTTCCGTACCCTCACCTGTGCCCTAAGCCTTGCCGTTCCCTAACCCTAACCCTAGCCCGGAACGGAAACCCACCACCAGCCCTACACCTTACCCCAAAGCCGTAGCCTACTCCTGGCCCGTACGCTGGCACTGACCCTTGCGTCAGCACGTAGCCTGACCCTCCCACGTTTCCGTACCCTCACCTGTGCCCTAAGCCTTGCCGTTCCCTAACCCTAACCCTAGCCCGGAACGGAAACCCACCACCAGCCCTACACCTTACCCACAAGCCGTAGCCTACACCTGGCCGGTACGCTGGCACTGACCCGTGCGTCAGCACGTAGCCTGACCCTCCCACGTTTCCGTACCCTCACCTGTGCCCTAAGCCTTGCCGTTCCCTAACCCTAACCCTAGCCCGGAACGGAAACCCACCACCAGCCCTACACCTTACCCCCAAGCCGTAGCCTACTCCTGGCCCGTACGCTGGCACTGACCCGTGCGTCAGCACGTAGCCTGACCCTCCCACGTTTCCGTACCCTCACCTGTGCCCTAAGCCTTGCCGTTCCCTAACCCTAACCCTAGCCCGGAACGGAAACCCACCACCAGCCCTACACCTTACCCCCAATTTGTAGCCTACTCCTGGTCCGTACGCTGGCACTGACCCGTGCGTCAGCACGTAGCCTGACCCTCCCACGTTTCCGTACCCTCACCTGTGCCCTAAGCCTTGCCGTTCCCTAACCCTAACCCTAGCCCGGAACGGAAACCCACCACCAGCCCTACACCTTACCCTACGCCGTAGCCTACTCCTGGCCCGTACGCTGGCACTGACCCGTGCGTCAGCACGTAGCCTGACCCTCCCACGTTTCCATACCCTCACCTCTGCCCTAAGCCTTGCCGTTCCCTAACCCTAAGCCTAGCCCGGAACGGAAACCCACAACCAGCCCTAGACCTTAACCTATGCCGTAGCCTACTCCTGGCCCGTACGCTGGCACTGACCCGTTCGTCAGCACGTAGCCTGACCCTCCCACGTTTCCGTACCCTCACCTGTGCCCTAAGCCTTGCCGTTCCCTAACCCTAACCCTAGCCCGGAACGGAAACCCACCACCAGCCCTACACCTTACCCTACGCCGTAGCCTACACCTGGCCCGTACGCTGGCACTGACTCGTGCGTCATCACGTAGCCTGACACTCCCACGTTTCCGTACCCTCACCTGTGCCCTAAGCCTTGCCGTTCCCTAACCCTAACCCTAGCCCGGAACGGAAACCAACCACCAGCCCTACACCTTACCCCCAAGCCGTAGCCTATCCCTGGCCCATACGCTGGCACTGACCCGTGCATCAGCACGTAGCCTGACCCTCCCACGTTTCCGTACCCTCACCTGTGCCCGAAGCCTTGCCGTTCCCTAACCCTAACCCTAGCCCGGAACAGAAACCCACAACCAGCCCTACACCTTACCCCCAAGCCGTAGCCTACTCCTGGCCCGTACGCTGGCACTGAACCGTGCGTCAGCACGTAGCCTGACCCTCCCACGTTTCCGTACCCTCACCTGTGCCCTAAGCCTTGCCGTTCCCTAACCCTAACCCTAGCCCGGAACGGAAACCCACCACCAGCCCTACACCTTACCCCCAAGCCGTAGCCTACTCCTGGCCCGTACGCTGGCACTGACCCGTGTGTCAGCACGTAGCATGACCCTCACACGTTTCCGTACCCTCACCTGTGCCCTAAGCCTTGCCGTTCCCTAACCCTAACCCTAGCCTGGAACGGAAAGCCACAACCAGCCCCACACCTTACCCTACGCCGTAGCCTACTCCTGGCCCGTACGCTGGCACTGACCCGTGCGTCAGCACGTAGCCTGACCCTCCCACGTTTCCGTACCCTCACCTGTGCCCTAAGCCTTGCAGTTCCCTAACCCTAACCCTAGCCCTGAACGGAAACCCACCACCAGCCCTACAACTTACCCCCAAGCCGTAGCCTACACCTGGCCCGTACGCTGGCACTGACCCTTGCGTCAGCACGTAGCCTGACCCTCACACGTTTCCGTACCCTCACCTGTGCCCTATGCCTTGCCGTTCCCTAACCCAAACCCTAGCCCGGAACGGAAACCCACCACCAGCCCGACACCTTACCCTATTCCGTAGCCTACTCCTAACCCATACGCTGGCACTGACACGTGCGTCAGCACGTAGCCTGAACCTCCCACGTTTCCGTACCCTCACCTGTGCCCGAAGCCTTGCCGTTCCCTAACCCTAACCCTAGCCCGGAACGGCAACCCACCACCAGCCCTACACCTTACCCCCAAGCCATAGCCTACTCTGGCCCGTACGCTGGCACTGACCTGTGCGTCAGCACGTAGCCTGTCCCTCCCACGTTTCCGTACCCTCACCTGTGCCCTAAGCCTTGCCGTTCCCTAACCCTAACCCTAGCCCGGAACGGAAACCCACCACCAGCCCTACAACTTACCCCCAAGCTGTAGCCTACTCCTGGCCCGTACGCTGGCACTGACCCGTGCGTCAGCACGTAGCCTGACCCTCCCACGTTTCCGTACCCTCAGCTGTGCCCTAAGCCTTGCCGTTCCCTAACCCTAACCCTAGCCCGGAACGGAAACCCACCCCCAGCCCTACAACTTACCCCTAAGCCGTAGCCTACAACTGGCCCGTACGCTGGCACTGACCCTTCGGTCAGCACGTAGCCTGACCCTCCCACGTTTCCGTACCCTCACCTGTGCCCTAAGCCTTGCCGTTCCCTAACCCTAACCCTAGCCCGGAACGGAAACCCACCACCAGCCCTACACCTTACCCCCAAGCCGTAGCCTACTCCTGGCCCGTACGCTGGCAGTGACCCTTGCGTCAGCACGTAGCCTGACCCTCCCACGTTTCCGTACCCTCACCTGTGCCCTAAGCCTTGCCGTTCCCTAACCCTAACCCTAGCCCGGAACGGAAACCCACCACCAGCCCTACACCTTACCCACAAGCCGTAGCCTACACCTGGCCGGTACGCTGGCACTGACCCGTGCATCAGCACGTAGCCTGACCCTCCCATGTTTCCGTACCCTCACCTGTGCCCTAAGCCTTGCCGTTCCCTAACCCTAACCCTAGCCCGGAACGGAAACCCACCACCAGCCCTACACCTTACCCCCAAGCCGTAGCCTACTCCTGGCCCGTACGCTGGCACTGAACCGTGCGTCAGCACGTAGCCTGACCCTCCCACGTTTCCGTACCCTCAGCTGTGCCCTAAGCCTTGCCGTTCCCTAACCCTAACCCTAGCCCGGAACGGAAACCCACCACCAGCCCTACACCTTACCCACAAGCCGTAGCCTACACCTGGCCGGTACGCTGGCACTGACCCGTGCGTCAGCACGTAGCCTGACCCTCCCACGTTTCCGTACCCTCACCTGTGCCCTAAGCCTTGCCGTTCCCTAACCCTAACCCTAGCCCGGAACGGAAACCCACCACCAGCCCTACACCTTACCCCCAAGCCGTAGCCTACTCCTGGCCCGTACGCTGGCACTGACCCGTGCGTCAGCACGTAGCCTGACCCTCCCACGTTTCCGTACCCTCACCTGTGCCCTAAGCCTTGCCGTTCCCTAACCCTAAACCTAGCCCGGAACGGAAACCCACCACCAGCCCTACACCTTACCCCCAATTTGTAGCCTACTCCTGGTCCGTACGCTGGCACTGACCCGTGCGTCAGCACGTAGCCTGACCCTCCCACGTTTCCGTACCCTCACCTGTGCCCTAAGCCTTGCCGTTCCCTAACCCTAACCCTAGCCCGGAACGGAAACCCACCACCAGCCCTACACCTTACCCTACGTCGTAGCCTACTCCTGGCCCGTACGCTGGCACTGACCCGTGCGTCAGCACGTAGCCTGACCCTCCCACGTTTCCGTACCCTCACCTGTGCCCTAATCCTTGCCGTTCCCTAACCCTAACCCTAGCCCGGAATGGAAACACACCACCAGCCCTACAACTTACCCCCAAGCCGTCGCCTATTCGTGGCCCGTACGCTGGCACTGACCCGTGCATCGGCACGTAGCCTGACCCTCCCACGTTTCCGTACCCTCACCTGTGCCCTAAGCCTTGCCGTTCCCTAACCCTAACCCTAGCCCGGAACGGAAACCCACCACCAGCCCTACAACTTACCCCCAAGCCGTAGCCTACTCCTGGCCCGTACGCTGGCACTGACCCGTGCGTCAGCACGTAGCCTGACCCTCCCACGTTTCCGTACCCTCACCTGTGCTCTAAGCCTTGCCGTTCCCTAACCCTAACCCTAGCACGGAACGGAAACCCACCACCAGCCCTACAGCTTACCCTTCGCCGTAGCCTACTCCTGGCCCGTACGCTGGCACTGACCCGTGCGTCAGCACGTAGCCTGACCCTCCCACGTTTCCGTACCCTCACCTGTGCCCTAAGCCTTGCCGTTCCCTAACCCTAACCCTAGCCCGGAACGGAAACCCACCACCAGCCCTACACCTTACCCCCAAGCCGTAGACTACTCCTGGCCTGTACGCTGGCACTGACCCGTGCATCAGCACGTAGCCTGACCCTCCCACGTTTCCGTACCCTCACCTGTGCCCTAAGCCTTGCCGTTCCCTAACCCTAACCCTAGCACGGAACGGAAACCCACCACCAGCCCTACAGCTTACCCTTCGCCGTAGCCTACTCCTGGCCCGTACGCTGGCACTGACCCGTGCGTCAGCACGTAGCCTGACCCTCCCACGTTTCCACACCCTCACCTGTGCACTAAGCCTTGCCGTTCCCTAACACTAACCCTAGCCCGGAACGGAAACCCACCACCAGCCCTACCACTTACCCCCAAGCCGTACCCTACTACTGGCCCGTACGCTGGCACTGACCCGTGCGTCAGCACGTACCCTGACCCTCCCACGTTTCCGTACCCTCACCTGTGCCCTAAGCCTTGCCGTTCCCTAACCCTAACCCTAGCCCGGAACGGAAACCCACCACCAGCCCTACACCTTACCCTACGTCGTAGCCTACTCCTGGCCCGTACGCTGGCACTGACCCGTGCGTCAGCACGTAGCCTGACCCTCCCACGTTTCCGTACCCTCACCTGTGCCCTAATCCTTGCCGTTCCCTAACCCTAACCCTAGCCCGGAATGGAAACACACCACCAGCCCTACAACTTACCCCCAAGCCGTCGCCTATTCGTGGCCCGTACGCTGGCACTGACCCGTGCATCGGCACGTAGCCTGACCCTCCCACGTTTCCGTACCCTCACCTGTGCCCTAAGCCTTGCCGTTCCCTAACCCTAACCCTAGCCCGGAACGGAAACCCACCACCAGCCCTACAACTTACCCCCAAGCCGTAGCCTACTCCTGGCCCGTACGCTGGCACTGACCCGTGCGTCAGCACGTAGCCTGACCCTCCCACGTTTCCGTACCCTCACCTGTGCTCTAAGCCTTGCCGTTCCCTAACCCTAACCCTAGCACGGAACGGAAACCCACCACCAGCCCTACAGCTTACCCTTCGCCGTAGCCTACTCCTGGCCCGTACGCTGGCACTAAACCGTGCGTCAGCACGTAGCCTGACCCTCCCACGTTTCCGTACCCTCACCTGTGCCCTAAGCCTTGCCATTCCCTAACCCTAACCCTAGCCCGGAACGGAAACCCACCACCAGCCTTACACCTTACCCCCAAGCCGTAGCCTAATCCTGGCCCGTACGCTGGCACTGACTCGTGCGTCAGCACGTAGCCTGACCCTCCTACGTTTCCGTACCCTCACCTGTGCCCTAAGCCTTGCCGTTCCCTAACCCTAACCCTCGCCCGGAACGGAAACCCACCACCAGCCCTACACCTTACCCCCAAGCCGTAGCCTACTCCTGGCCCGTACGCTGGCACTGACCCGTGCGTCACCACGTGGCCTGACCCTCCCACGTTTCCGTACCCTCACCTGTGCCCTAAGCCTTGCCGTTCCCTAACCCTAACCCTAGCCAGGAACGGAAACCCACCACCAGCCCTACAACTTACCCACAAGCCGTAGCCTACACCTGGCCGGTACGCTGGCACTGACCCGTGCGTCATCACGTAGCCTGACCCTCCCACGTTTCCGTACACACACCTGTGCCCTAAGCCTTGCCGTTCCCTAACCCTAACCCTAGCCCGGAACGGAAACCCACCACCAACCCTACAACTTACCGACAAGCCGTAGCCTACTCCTGGCTCATACTCTGGCACTGACCCGTGCGTCAGCACGTAGCCTGTCCCTCCCACGTTTCTGTACCCTCACCAGTGCCCTAAGCCTTGCTGTTCCCTAACCATAACCCTAGCCCGGAATGGAAACCCATCACCAGCCATACACCTTACCCTACGCCGTAGCCTACTCCTGGACTGTACGCTGCCACTGACCTGTGCGTCAGCACGTAGCCTGACCCTCCCACGTTTCCGTACCCTCACCTGTGCCCGAAGCCTTGCCGTTCCCTAACCCTAACCCTAGCCCGGAACGGAAACCCACCACCGGCCGAACACCTTACCCTACGCCGTAGCCTATTCCTGGCCCGTACGCTGGCACTGACCCGTGCGTCAGCACGTAGCCTGACCCTTCCACGTTTCCGTACCCTCACCTGTGCCCTAAGCCTTGCCGTTCCCTAACCCTAACCCTAGCCCGGAACAGAAACCCACCACCAGCCCTACAACTTACCCCCAAGCCTTACCCTACTCCTGGCCCGTACGCTGGCACTGACCCGTGCGTCAGCACGTAGCCTGACCCTCCCACGTTTCCGTACCCTCACCTGTGCTCTAAGCCTTGCCGTTCCCTAACCCTAACCCTAGCCCGGAACGGAAACACACCACCAGCCCTACACCTTACCCCCAAGCCGTAGCCTAATCCTGGCCCGTACGCTGGCACTGACCCGTGCGTCAGCACGTAGCCTGACCCTCCCACTTTTCCGTACCCTCACCTGTGCCCTAAGCCTTGCCGTTCACTAACCCTAACCCTAGCCCGGAACGGAAACCCACCACCAGCCCTACACCTTACCCTATGCCGTAGCCTACTCCTGGCCCGTACGCTGGCACTGACCCTTGCGTCAGCACGTAGCCTGACACTCCCACGTTTCCGTACCCTCACCTGTGCCCTAAGCCTTGCCGTTCCCTAACCCTAACCCTAGCCCGGAACGGAAACCCACCACCAGCCCTACACCTTACCCCCAAGCCGTAGCCTACTCCTGGCCCGTACGCTGGCACTGACCCGTGCGTCAGCACGTAGCCTGACTCTCCCACGTTTCCGTACCCTCACCTCTGCCCTAAGCCTTGCCGTTCCCTAACGCTAACCCTAGCCCGGAACGGAAACTCACCACCAGCCCTACACCTTACCCTATGCCGTAGCCTACTCCTGTCCCGTACGCTGGCACTGACCCGTGCGTCAGCACGTAGCCTGACCCTCCCACGTTTCTGTACCCTCACCTGTGCCCTAAGCCTTGCCGTTCCCTAACCCTAAACCTAGCCCGGAATGGATACCCACCACCAGCCCTACACCTTACCACCAAGCCGTAGCCTACTCATGGCCCGTACGCTGGCACTGACCCGTGCGTCACCACGTAGCCTGACCCTCCCACGTTTCTGTGCCCTCAACTGTGCACTAAGCCTTGCCGTTCCCTAACCCTAACCCTAGCCCGGAACGGAAACCCACCACCAGCCCTACCACTTACCCCCAAGCCGTACCCTACTCCTGGCCCGTATGCTGGCACTGACCCGTGCGTCAGCACGTAGCCTGACCCTCCCACGTTTCCGTACCCTCACCTGTGCCCTAAGCCTTGCCGTTCCCTAACCCTAACCCTAGCCTGGAACGGATACCCACCACCAGCACTACACCTTACCCACAAACCGTAGCCTACACCTGGCCGTACGCTGGCACTGACACGTGCATCAGCACGTAGCCTGACCCTCCCACGTTTCCGTACCCTCACCTGTGCCCTAAGCCTTGCCGTTCCCTAACCCTAAGCCTAGCCCGGAACGGAAACCCACCACCAGCCCTACACCTTAACACCAAGCCGTAGACTACTCCTGGCCTGTACGCTGGCACTGACCCGTGCATCAGCACGTAGCCTGACCCTCCCACGTTTCCGTACCCTCACCTGTGCCCTAAGCCTTGCCGTTCCCTAACCCTAACCCTAGCCCGGAACGGAAACCCACCACCAGCCCTACACCTTACCCACAAGCCGTAGCCTACACCTGGCCGGTACGCTGGCACTGACCCGTGCGTCAGCACGTAGCCTGACCCTCCCACGTTTCCGTACCCTCACCTGTGCCCTAAGCCTTGCCGTTCCCTAACCCTAACCCTAGCCCGGAACGGAAACCCACCACCAGCCCTATACCTTACCCGACGCCGTAGCCTACTCCTGTCCCGTACGCTGGCACTGACCCGTGCGTCAGCACGTAGCCTGACCCTCCCACATTTCCGTACCCTCACCTGTGCCCTAAGCCTTGCCGTTCCCTAACCCTAACCCTAGCCCGGAACGGAAACCCACCACCAGCCCTACAACTTACCCCCAAGCTGTAGCCTACTCCTGGCCCGTACGCTGGCACTGACCCGTGCGTCAGCACGTAGCCTGACCCTCCCACGTTTCCGTACCCTCACCTGTGCCCGAAGCCTTGCCGTTCCCTAACCCTAACCCTAGCCCGGAACGGAAACCCACCACCAGCCCTACAACTTACCCCCAAGCCGTAGCCTACAACTGGCCCGTACGCTGGCACTGACCCTTCGGTCAGCACGTAGCCTGACCCTCCCACGTTTCCGTACCCTCACCTGTGCCCTAAGCCTTGCCGTTCCCTAACCCTAACCCTAGCCCGGAACGGAAACCCACCACCAGCCCTACACCTTACCCCCAAGCCGTAGCCTACTCCTGGCCCGTACGCTGGCACTGACCCTTGCGTCAGCACGTAGCCTGACCCTCCCACGTTTCCGTACCCTCACCTGTGCCCTAAGCCTTGCCGTTCCCTAACCCTAACCCTAGCCCGGAACGGAAACCCACCACCAGCCCTACACCTTACCCACAAGCCGTAGCCTACACCTGGCCGGTACGCTGGCACTGACCCGTGCATCAGCACGTAGCCTGACCCTCCCACGTTTCCGTACCCTCACCTGTGCCCTAAGCCTTGCCGTTCCCTAACCCTAACCCTAGCCCGGAACGGAAACCCACCACCAGCCCTACACCTTACCCCCAAGCCGTAGCCTACTCCTGGCCCGTACGCTGGCACTGAACCGTGCGTCAGCACGTAGCCTGACCCTCCCACGTTTCCGTACCCTCAGCTGTGCCCTAAGCCTTGCCGTTCCCTAACCCTAACCCTAGCCCGGAACGGAAACCCACCACCAGCCCTACACCTTACCCACAAGCCGTAGCCTACACCTGGCCGGTACGCTGGCACTGACCCGTGCGTCATCACGTAGCCTGACCCTCCCACGTTTCCGTACCCTCACCTGTGCCCTAAGCCTTGCCGTTCACTAACCCTAACCCTAGCCCGGAACGGAAACCCACCACCAGCCCTACACCTTACCCCCAAGCCGTAGCCTACACCTGGCCCGTACGCTGGCACTGACCCGTGCGTCAGCACGTAGCCTGACCCTCCCACGTTTCCGTACCCTCACCTGTGCCCTAAGCCTTGCCGTTCCCTAACCCTAACCCTAGCCCGGAACGGAAACCCACCACCAGCCCTACACCTTAACCCCAATTTGTAGCCTACTCCTGGTCCGTACGCTGCCACTGACCCGTGCGTCAGCACGTAGCCTGACCCTCCCACGTTTCCGTACCCTCACCTGTGCCCTAAGCCTTGCCGTTCCCTAACCCTAACCCTAGCCCGGAACGGAAACCCACCACCAGCCCTACACCTTACCCCCAAGCCGTAGACTACTCCTGGCCTGTACGCGGGCACTGACCCGTGCATCAGCACGTAGCCTGACCCTCCCACGTTTCCGTACCATCACCTGTGCCCTAAGCCTTGCCGTTCCCTAACCCTAACCATAGCCCGGAACGGAAACCCACCACCAGCCCTACACCTTACCCACAAGCTGTAGCCTACACCTGGCCGGTACGCTGGCACTGACCCGTGCGTCAGCACGTAGCCTGACCCTCCCACGTTTCCGTACCCTCACCTGTGCCCTAAGCCTTGCCGTTCCCTAACCCTAACCCTAGCCCGGAACGGAAACCCACCACCAGCCCTACACCTTACCCTACTCCGTAGCCTACTCCTGTCCCGTACGCTGGCACTGAACCGTGCGTCAGCACGTAGCCTGACCCTCCCACGTTTCTGTACCCTCACCTGTGCCCTAAGCCTTGCCGTTCCCTAACCCTAACCCTAGCCCGGAACGGAAACCCACCACCAGCCCTACAACTTACCCCCAAGCTGTAGCCTACTCCTGGCCCGTACGCTGGCACTGACCCGTGCGTCAGCACGTAGCCTGACCCTCCCACGTTTCCGTACCCTCAGCTGTGCCCTAAGCCTTGCCGTTCCCTAACCCTAACCCTCGCCCGGAACGGAAACCCACCACCAGCCCTACACCTTACCCCCAAGCCGTAGCCTACTCCTGGCCCGTACGCTGGCACTGACCCGTGCGTCACCACGTGGCCTGACCCTCCCACGTTTCCGTACCCTCACCTGTGCCCTAAGCCTTGCCGTTCCCTAACCCTAACCCTAGCCTGGAACGGAAACCCACCACCAGCCCTACAACTTACCCACAAGCCGTAGCCTACACCTGGCCGGTACGCTGGCACTGACCCGTGCGTCAGCACGTAGCCTGACCCTCCCACGTTTCCGTACACACACCTGTGCCCTAAGCCTTGCCGTTCCCTAACCATAACCCTAGCCCGGAACGGAAACCCACCACCAACCCTACAACTTACCGACAAGCCGTAGCCTACTCCTGGCTCGTACTCTGGCACTGACCCGTGCGTCAGCACGTAGCCTCTCCCTCCCACGTTTCTGTACCCTCACCAGTGCCCTAAGCCTTGCCGTTCCCTAACCATAACCCTAGCCCGGAACGGAAACCCATCACCAGCCATACACCTTACCCTACGCCGTAGCCTACTCCTGGCCTGTACGCTGGCACTGACCTGTGCGTCAGCACGTAGCCTGACCCTCCCACGTTTCCGTACCCTCACCTGTGCCCGAAGCCTTGCCGTTCCCTAACCCTAACCCTAGCCCGGAACGGAAACCCACCACCGGCCGAACACCTTACCCTACACCGTAGCCTATTCCTGGCCCGTACGCTGGCACTGACCCGTGCGTCAGCACGTAGCCTGACCCTTCCATGTTTCCGTACCCTCACCTGTGCCCTAAGCCTTGCCGTTCCCTAACCCTAACCCTAGCCCGGAACAGAAACCCACCACCTGCCCTACAACTTACCCCCAAGCCTTACCCTACTCCTGGCCCGTACGCTGGCACTGACCCGTGCGTCAGCACGTAGCCTGACCCTCCCACGTTTCCGTAACCTCACCTGTGCTCTAAGCCTTGCCGTTCCCTAACCCTAACCCTAGCCCGGAACGGAAACACACCACCAGCCCTACACCTTACCCCCAAGCCGTAGCCTACTCCTGGCCCGTACGCTGGCACTGACCCGTGCGTCAGCACGTAGCCTGACCCTCCCACTTTTCCGTACCCTCACCTGTGCCCTAAGCCTTGCCGTTCACTAACCCTAACCCTAGCCCGGAACGGAAACCCACCACCAGCCCTACACCTTACCCTATGCCGTAGCCTACTCCTGGCCCGTACGCTGGCACTGACCCTTGCGTCAGCACGTAGCCTGACCCTCCCACGTTTCCGTACCCTCACCTGTGCCCTAAGCCTTGCCGTTCCCTAACCCTAACCCTAGCCCGGAACGGAAACCCACCACCAGCCCTACACCTTACCCCCAAGCCGTAGCCTACTCCTGGCCCGTACGGTGACACTGACCCGTGCGTCAGCACGTAGCCTGACTCTCCCACGTATCCGTACCCTCACCTGTGCCCGAAGCCTTGCCGTTCCCTAACGCTAACCCTAGCCCGGAACGGAAACTCACCAGCAGCCCTACACCTTACCCTATGCCGTAGCCTACTCCTGTCCCGTACGCTGGCACTGACCCGTGCGTCAGCACGTAGCCTGACCCTCCCACGTTTCTGTACCCTCACCTGTGCCCTAAGCCTTGCCGTTCCCTCACCCTAAAACTAGCCCGGAATGGATACCCACCACCAGCCCTACACCTTACCCCCAAGCCGTAGCCTACTCATGGCCCGTACGCTGGCACTGACCCGAGCGTCACCATGTAGCCTGACCCTCCCACGTTTCTGTGCCCTCAACTGTGCACTAAGCCTTGCCGTTCCCTAACCCTAACCCTAGCCCGGAACGGAAACCCACCACCAGCCCTACCACTTACCCCCAAGCCGTACCCTACCCCTGGCCCGTACGCTGGCACTGACCCGTGCGTCAGCACGTACGCTGACCACCCCACGTTTCCGTACCCTCACCTGTGCGCTAAGCCTTGCCGTTCCCTAACCCTAACCGTAGCCCGGAACGGAAACCCACCACCAGCCCTACACCTTACCCTACGCCGTAGCCTACTCCTGGCCCGTACGCTGGCACTGACCCGTGCGTCAGCACGTAGCCTGACCCTCCCACGTTTCCGTACCCTCACCTGTGCCCTAAGCCTTGACGTTCCCTAACCCTAACCCTAGCCCGGAACAGAAACCCTCCACCAGCCCTACAACTTACCCCCAAGCCGTCGCCTATTCCTGGCCCGTACGGTGGCACTGACCCGTGCATCAGCACGTTGCCTGACCCTCCCACGTTTCCGTACCCTCACCTGTGCCCTAAGCCTTGCCATTCCCTAACCCTAACCCTAGCCCGGAACGGAAACCCACCAGCAGCCCTACACCTTACCCCCAAGCCGTAGCCTACTCCTGGCCCGTGCGCTGGCACTGACCCGTGCGTCAGCACGTAGCCTGACCCTCCCACGTTTCCGTACCCTCACCTGTGCTCTAAGCCTTGCCGTTCCCTAACCCTAACCCTAGCACGGAACGGAAACCCACCACCAGCCCTACAGCTTACCCTTCGCCGTAGCCTACTCCTGGCCCGTACGCTGGCACTGACCCGTGCGTCAGCACGTAGCCTGACCCTCCCACGTTTCCGTACCCTCACCTGTGCCCTAAGCCTTGCCATTCCCTAACCCTAACCCTAGCCCGGAACGGAAACCCACCACCAGCCCTACACCTTACCCCCAAGCCGTAGCCTACTCCTGGCCCGTACGCTGGCACTGACCCGTGCGTCAGCACGTAGCCTGACCGTCCCACGTTTCCGTACCCTCACCTGTGCTCTAAGCCTTGCCGTTCCCTAACCCTAACCCTTGCACGGAACGGAAACCCACCACCAGCCCTACACCTTACCCCCAAGCCGTAGCCTACTCCTGGCCCGTACGCTGGCACTGACCCGTGCGTCAGCACGTAGCCTGACCCTCCCACGTTTCCGTACCCTCACCTGTGCCCTAAGCCTTGACGTTCCCTAACCCTAACCCTAACCCGGAACGGAAACCCACCACCAGCCCTACAACTTACCCCCAAGCCGTCGCCTATTCCTGGCCCGTACGCTGGCTCTGACCCGTGCGTCAGCACGTAGCCTGACCCTCCCACGTTTCCGTACACACACCTGTGCCCTAAGCCTTGCCGTTCCCTAACCCTAACCCTAGCCCGGAACGGAAACCCACCACCAACCCTACAACTTACCGACAAGCCGTAGCCTACTCCTGCCTCGTACTCTGGCACTGACCCGTGCGTCAGCACGTAGCCTGTCCCTCCCACGTTTCTGTACCCTCACCAGTGCCCGAAGCCTTGCCGTTCCCTAACCATAACCCTAGCCCGGAATGGAAACCCATCACCAGCCATACACCTTACCCTACGCCTTAGCCTACTCCTGGCCTGTACGCTGGCACTGACCTGTGCGTCAGCACGTAGCCTGACCCTCCCACGTTTCCGTACCCTCACTTGTGCCCGAAGCCTTGCCGTTCCTTAACCCTAATCCTAGCCCGGAACGGAAACCCACCACCGGCCGAACACCTTACCCTACGCCGTAGCCTATTCCTGGCCCGTACGCTGGCACTGACCCGTGCATCAGCACGTAGCCTGAACCTCCCACGTTTCCGTACCCTCACCTGTGCCCTAAGCCTTGCCGTTCCCTAAACCTAACCCTAGCACGGAACGGAAACCCACCACCAGCCCTACAGCTTACCCTTCGCCGTAGCCTACTCCTGGCCCGTACGCTGGCACTGACCCGTGCGTCAGCACGTAGCCTGACCCTCCCACGTTTCCGTACCCTCACCTGTGCCCTAAGCCTTGCCATTCCCTAACCCTAACCCTAGCCCGGAACGGAAACCCACCACCAGCCCTACACCTTACCCCCAAGCCGTAGCCTACTCCTGGCCCGTACGCTGGCACTGACCCGTGCGTCAGCACGTAGCCTGACCCTCCCACGTTTCCACACCCTCACCTGTGCACTAAGCCTTGCCGTTCCCTAACCCTAACCCTAGCCCGGAACGGAAACCCACCACCAGCACTACACCTTACCCTACTCCATAGCCTACTCCTGGCCCGTACGCTGGCACTGACCCGTGTGTCAGCACGTAGCATGACCCTCACACGTTTCCGTACCCTCAAATGTGCCCGACCCCTTGCCGTTCCCTAACCCTAACCCTAGCTCGGAACGGAAACCCACCACCAGCCCTACACCTTACCCTACGCAGTAGCCTACTCCTGGCCCGTACGCTGGCACTGAACCGTGCGTCAGCACGTAGCCTGACCCTCCCACGTTTCCGTACCCTCACCTGTGCCCTAAGCCTTGACGTTCCCTAACCCTAACCCTAGCCCGAAACGGAAACCCACCACCAGCCCTACACCTTACCCCCAAGCCGTAGACTACACCTGGCCTGTACGCTGGCACTGACCCGTGCATCAGCACGTAGCCTGACCCTCCCACGTTTCCACACCCTCACCTGTGCACTAAGCCTTGCCGTTCCCTAACCCTAACCCTAGCCCGGAACGGAAACCCACCACCAGCCCTACCACTTACCCCCAAGCCGTACCCTACTACTGGCCCGTACGCTGGCACTGACCCGTGCGTCAGCACGTACCCTGACCCTCCCACGTTTCCGTACCCTCACCTGTGCCCTAAGCCTTGCCGTTCCCTATCCCTAACCCTAGCCCGGAACGGAAACCCACCACCAGCCCTACACCTTACCCTACGTCGTAGCCTACTCCTGGCCCGTACGCTGGCACTGACCCCTGCGTCAGCACGTAGCCTGACCCTCCCACGTTTCCGTACCCTCACCTGTGCCCTAATCCTTGCCGTTCCCTAACCCTAACCCTAGCCCGGAATGGAAACACACCACCAGCCCTACAACTTACCCCCAAGCCGTCGCCTATTCGTGGCCCGTACGCTGGCACTGACCCGTGCATCAGCACATAGCCTGACCCTCCCACGTTTCCGTACCCTCACCTGTGCCCTAAGCCTTGCCGTTCCCTAACCCTAACCCAAGCCCGGAACGGAAACCCACCACCAGCCCTACAACTTACCCCCAAGCTGTAGCCTACTCCTGGCCCGTACGCTGGCACTGACCCGTGCGTCAGCACGTAGCCTGACCCTCCCACGTTTCTGTACCCTCACCTGTGCTCTAAGCCTTGCCGTTCCCTAACCCTAACCCTAGCACGGAACGGAAACCCACCACCAGCCCTACAACTTACCCTTCGCCGTAGCCTACTCCTGGCCCGTACGCTGGCACTGACCCGTGCGTCAGCACGTAGCCTGACCCTCCCACGTTTCCGTACCCTCACCTGTGCCCTAAGCCTTGCCATTCCCTAACCCCAACCCTAGCCCGGAACGGAAACCCACCACCAGCCCTACACCTTACCCCCAAGCCGTAGCCTAATCCTGGCCCGTACGCTGGCACTGACTCGTGCGTCAGCACGTAGCCTGAACCTCCTACGTTTCCGTACCCTCACGTGTGCCCTAAGCCTTGCCGTTCCCTAACCCTAACACTCGCCCGGAACGGAAACCCACCACCAGCCATACACCTTACCCTACGCCGTAGCCTACTCCTGGACTGTACGCTGGCACTGACCTGTGCGTCAGCACGTAGCCTGACCCTCCCACGTTTCCGTACCCTCACCTGTGCCCGAAGCCTTGCCGTTCCCTAACCCTAACCCTAGCCCGGAACGGAAACCCACCACCGGCCGAACACCTTACCCTACGCCGTAGCCTATTCCTGGCCCGTACGCTGGCACTGACCCGTGCGTCAGCACGTAGCCTGACCCTTCCACGTTTCCGTACCCTCACCTGTGCCCTAAGCCTTGCCGTTCCCTAACCCTAACCCTAGCCCGGAACAGAAACCCACCACCAGCCCTACAACTTACCCCCAAGCCTTACCCTACTCCTGGCCCGTACGCTGGCACTGACCCGTGCGTCAGCACGTAGCCTGACCCTCCCACGTTTCCGTACCCTCACCTGTGCTCTAAGCCTTGCCATTCCCTAACCCTAACCCTAGCCCGGAACGGAAACACACCACCAGCCCTACACCTTACCCCCAAGCCGTAGCCTACTCCTGGCCCGTACGCTGGCACTGACCCGTGCGTCAGCACGTAGCCTGACCCTCCCACTTTTCCGTACCCTCACCTGTGCCCTAAGCCTTGCCGTTCACTAACCCTAACCCTAGCCCGGAACGGAAACCCACCACCAGCCCTACACCTTACCCTATGCCGTAGCCTACTCCTGGCCCGTACGCTGGCACTGACCCTTGCGTCAGCACGTAGCCTGACACTCCCACGTTTCCGTACCCTCACCTGTGCCCTAAGCCTTGCCGTTCCCTAACCCTAACCCTAGCCCGGAACGGAAACCCACCACCAGCCCTACACCTTACCCCCAAGCCGTAGCCTACTCCTGGCCCGTACGCTGGCACTGACCCGTGCGTCAGCACGTAGCCTGACTCTCCCACGTTTCCGTACCCTCACCTGTGCCCTAAGCCTTGCCGTTCCCTAACGCTAACCCTAGCCCGGAACGGAAACTCACCACCAGCCCTACACCTTACCCTATGCCGTAGCCTACTCCTGTCCCGTACGCTGGCACTGACCCGTGCGTCAGCACGTAGCCTGACCCTCCCACGTTTCTGTACCCTCACCTGTGCCCTAAGCCTTGCCGTTCCCTAACCCTAAACCTAGCCCGGAATGGATACCCACCACCAGCCCTACACCGTACCCCCAAGCCGTAGCCTACTCATGGCCCACACGCTGGCACTGACCCGTGCGTCACCACGTAGCCTGACCCTCCCACGTTTCTGTGCCCTCAACTGTGCACTAAGCCTTGCCGTTCCCTAACCCTAACCCTAGCCCGGAACGGAAACCCACCACCAGCCCTACCACTTACCCCCAAGCCGTACCCTACTCCTGGCCCGTACGCTGGCACTGACCCATGCGTCAGCACGTACCCTGACCCCCCCACGTTTCCGTACCCTCACCTGTGCCCTAAGCCTTGCCGTTCCCTAACCCTAACCCTAGCCCGGAACGGAAACCCACCACCAGCCCTACACCTTACCCTACGCCGTAGCCTACTCCTGGCCCGTACGCTGACACTGACCCGTGCGTCAGCACGTAGCCTGACCTTCCCACGTTTCCGCACCCTCACCTGTGCCCTAAGCCTTGACGTTCCCTAACCCTAACCCTAGCCCGGAACGGAAACCCACCACCAGCCCTACAACTTACCCGCAAGCCGTCGCCTATTCCTGGCCCGTACGGTGGCACTGACCCGTGCGTCAGCACGTAGCCTGACCCTCCCACGTTTCCGTACCCTCACCTGTGCCCTAAGCCTTGCCATTCCCTAACCCTAACCCTAGCCCGGAACGGAAACCCACCACCAGCCCTACACCTTACCCCCAAGCCGTAGCCTACTCCTGGCCCGTACGCTGGCACTGACCCGTGCGTCAGCACGTAGCCTGACCCTCCCACGTTTCCGTACCCTCACCTGTGCTCTAAGCCTTGCCGTTCCCTAACCCTAACCCTAGCACGGAACGGAAACCCACCACCAGCCCTACAGCTTACCCTTCGCCGTAGCCTACTTCTGGCCCGTACGCTGGCACTGACCCGTGCGTCAGCACGTAGCCTGACCCTCCCACGTTTCGTACCCTCACCTGTGCCCTAAGCCTTGCCATTCCCTAACCCTAACCCTAGCCCGGAACGGAAACCCACCACCAGCCCTACACCATACCCCCAAGCCGTAGCCTACTCCTAGCCCGTACGCTGGCACTGACCCATGCGTCAGCACGTAGCCTGACCCTCCCACGTTTCCGTACCCTCACCTGTGCTCTAAGCCTTGCCGTTCCCTAACCCTAACCCTAGCACGGAACGGAAACCCACCACCAGCCCTACACCTTACCCCCAAGCCGTAGCCTACTCCTGGCCCGTACGCTGGCACTGACCCGTGCGTCAGCACGTAGCCTGACCCTCCCACGTTTCCGTACCCTCACCTGTGCCCTAAGCCTTGACGTTCCCTAACCCTAACCCTAGCCCGGAACGGAAACCCACCACCAGCCCTACAACTTACCCCCAAGCCGTCGCCTATTCCTGGCCCGTACGCTGGCGCTGACCCGTGCGTCAGCACGTAGCCTGACCCTCCCACGTTTCCGTACACACACCTGTGCCCTAAGCCTTGCCGTTCCCTAACCCTAACCCTAGCCCGGAACGGAAACCCACCACCAACCCTACAACTTACCGACAAGCCGTAGCCTACTCCTGGCTCGTACTCTGGCACTGACCCGTGCGTCAGCACGTAGCCTGTCCCTCCCACGTTTCTGTACCCTCACCAGTGCCCTAAGCCTTGCCGTTCCCTAACCATAACCCTAGCCCGGAATGGAAACCCATCACCAGCCATACACCTTACCCTACGCCGTAGCCTACTCCTGGCCGGTACGCTGGCACTGACCTGTGCGTCAGCACGTAGCCTGACCCTCCCACGTTTCCGTACCCTCACCTGTGCCCGAAGCCTTGCCGTTCCCTAACCCTAACCCTAGCCCGGAACGGAAACCCACCACCGGCCGAACACTTTACCCTACGCCGTAGCCTATTCCTGGCCCGTACGCTGGCACTGACCCGTGCGTCAGCACGTAGCCTGACCCTTCCACGTTTCCGTACCCTCACCTGTGCCCTAAGCCTTGCCGTTCCCTAACCCTAACCCTAGCCCGGAACGGAAACCCACCACCAGCCCTACAACTTACCCCCAAGCCTTACCCTACTCCTGGCCCGTACGCTGGCACTGACCCGTGCGTCAGCACGTAGCCTGACCCTCCCACGTTTCCGTACCCTCACCTGTGCCCTAAGCCTTGCCGTTCCCTAACCCTAACCCTAGCCCGGAACGGAAACACACCAACAGCCCTACACCTTACCCCCAAGCCGTAGCCTACTCCTGGCCCGTACGCTGGCACTGACCCGTGCGTCAGCACGTAGCCTGACCCTCCCACGTTTCCGTACCCTCACCTGTGCCCTAAGCCTTGCCGTTCCCTAACGCTAACCCTAGCCCAAAACGGAAACCCACCACCAGCCCTACACCTTACCCTATGCCGTAGCCTACTCCTGTCCCGTACGCTGGCACTGACCCGTGCGTCAGCACGTAGCCTGACCCTCCCACGTTTCTGTACCCTCACCTGTGCCCTAAGCCTTGCCGTTCCCTAACCCTAAACCTAGCCCGGAATGGATACCCACCACCAGCCCTACACCTTACCCCCAAGCCGTAGCCTACTCCTGTCCCGTACGCTGGCACTGACCCGTGTGTCAGCACGTACCCTGACCCTCCCACGTTTCCGTACCCTCACCTGTGCCCTAAGCCTTGCCGTTCCCTAACCCTAACCCTAGCCCGGAACGGAAACCCACCACCAGCCCTACAACTTACCCCCAAGCTGTAGCCAACTCCTGGCCCGTACGCTGGCACTGACCCGTGCGTCAGCACGTAGCCTGACCCTCCCACGTTTCCGTACCCTCACCTGTGCCCTAAGCCTTGCCGTTCCCTAACCCTAACCCTAGCCCGGAACGGAAACCCACCACCAGCCCTACAACTTACCCACAAGCCGTAGCCTACACCTGGCCGGTACGCTGGCACTGACCAGTGCGTCAGCACGTAGCCTGACCCTCCCACGTTTCCGTGCCCACACCTGTGCCCTAAGCCTTGCCGTTCCCTAACCCTAACCCTAGCCTGGAACGGAAACCCACCACCAGCCCCACACCTTACCCTACGCCGTAACCTACTCCTGGCCCGTACGCTGGCACTGACCCGTGCGTCAGCACGTAGCCTGACCCTCCCACGTTTCCGTACCCTCACCTGTGCCCTAAGCCTTGCCGTTCCCTAACCCTAACCCTAGCCCTGAACGGAAACCCACCACCAGCCCTACAACTTACCCCCAAGCTGTAGCCTACTCCTGGCCCGTACACTGGCACTGACCCGTGCGTCAGCACGTAGCCTGACCCTCCCACGTTTCCGTACCCTCACCTGTGCCCTAAGCCTTGCCGTTCCCTAACCCTAACCCTAGCCCGGAACAGAAACCCACTACCAGCCCTACAACTTACCCCCAAGCCGTAGCCTACACCTGGCCCGTACACTGGCACTGACCCTTGCGTCAGCACGTAGCCTGACCCTCCCACGTTTCCGTACCCTCACCTGTGCCCTAAGCCTTGCCGTTCCCTAACCGTAACCCTAGCCCGGAACGGAAACCCACCACCAGCCCTACACCTTACCCTATTCCGTAGCCTACTCCTGACCCATACGCTGGCACTGACACGTGCGTCAGCACGTAGCCTGAACCTCCCACGTTTCCGTACCCTCACCTGTGCCCGAAGGCTTGCCGTTCCCTAACCCTAACCCTAGCCCGGAACGGAAACCCACCACCAGCCCTACACCTTACCCCCAAGCCGTAGCCTACTCCTGGCCCGTACGCTGGCACTGAACCCTGCGTCAGCACGTAGCCTGACCCTCCCACGTTTCCGTACCCTCAGCTGTGCCCTAAGCCTTGCCGTTCCCTAACCCTAACCCTAGCCCGGAACGGAAACCCACCACCAGCCCTACACCTTACCCACAAGCCGTAGCCTACACCTGGCCGGTACGCTGGCACTGACCCGTGCGTCATCACGTAGCCTGACCCTCCCACGTTTCCGTACCCTCACCTGTGCCCTAAGCCTTGCCGTTCACTAACCCTAACCCTAGCCCGGAACGGAAACCCACCACCAGCCCTACACCTTACCCCCAAGCCGTAGCCTACACCTGGCCCGTACGCTGGCACTGACCCGTGCGTCAGCACGTAGCCTGACCCTCCCACGTTTCCGTACCCTCACCTGTGCCCTAAGCCTTGCCGTTCCCTAACCCTAACCCTAGCCCGGAACGGAAACCCACCACCAGCCCTACACCTTAACCCCAATTTGTAGCCTACTCCTGGTCCGTACGCTGCCACTGACCCGTGCGTCAGCACGTAGCCTGACCCTCCCAAGTTTCCGTACCCTCACCTGTGCCCTAAGCCTTGCCGTTCCCTAACCCTAACCCTAGCCCGGAACGGAAACCCACCACCAGCCCTACACCTTACCCCCAAGCCGTAGACTACTCCTGGCCTGTACGCGGGCACTGACCCGTGCATCAGCACGTAGCCTGACCCTCCCACGTTTCCGTACCATCACCTGTGCCCTAAGCCTTGCCGTTCCCTAACCCTAACCATAGCCCGGAACGGAAACCCACCACCAGCCCTACACCTTACCCACAAGCTGTAGCCTACACCTGGCCGGTACGCTGGCACTGACCCGTGCGTCAGCACGTAGCCTGACCCTCCCACGTTTCCGTACCCTCACCTGTGCCCTAAGCCTTGCCGTTCCCTAACCCTAACCCTAGCCCGGAACGGAAACCCACCACCAGCCCTACACCTTACCCTACTCCGTAGCCTACTCCTGTCCCGTACGCTGGCACTGAACCGTGCGTCAGCACGTAGCCTGACCCTCCCACGTTTCTGTACCCTCACCTGTGCCCTAAGCCTTGCCGTTCCCTAACCCTAACCCTAGCCCGGAACGGAAACCCACCACCAGCCCTACAACTTACCCCCAAGCTGTAGCCTACTCCTGGCCCGTACGCTGGCACTGACCCGTGCGTCAGCACGTAGCCTGACCCTCCCACGTTTCCGTACCCTCAGCTGTGCCCTAAGCCTTGCCGTTCCCTAACCCTAACCCTCGCCCGGAACGGAAACCCACCACCAGCCCTACACCTTACCCCCAAGCCGTAGCCTACTCCTGGCCCGTACGCTGGCACTGACCCGTGCGTCACCACGTGGCCTGACCCTCCCACGTTTCCGTACCCTCACCTGTGCCCTAAGCCTTGCCGTTCCCTAACCCTAACCCTAGCCTGGAACGGAAACCCACCACCAGCCCTACAACTTACCCACAAGCCGTAGCCTACACCTGGCCGGTACGCTGGCACTGACCCGTGCGTCAGCACGTAGCCTGACCCTCCCACGTTTCCGTACACACACCTGTGCCCTAAGCCTTGCCGTTCCCTAACCATAACCCTAGCCCGGAACGGAAACCCACCACCAACCCTACAACTTACCGACAAGCCGTAGCCTACTCCTGGCTCGTACTCTGGCACTGACCCGTGCGTCAGCACGTAGCCTCTCCCTCCCACGTTTCTGTACCCTCACCAGTGCCCTAAGCCTTGCCGTTCCCTAACCATAACCCTAGCCCGGAATGGAAACCCATCACCAGCCATACACCTTACCCTACGCCGTAGCCTACTCCTGGCCTGTACGCTGGCACTGACCTGTGCGTCAGCACGTAGCCTGACCCTCCCACGTTTCCGTACCCTCACCTGTGCCCGAAGCCTTGCCGTTCCCTAACCCTAACCCTAGCCCGGAACGGAAACCCACCACCGGCCGAACACCTTACCCTACACCGTAGCCTATTCCTGGCCCGTACGCTGGCACTGACCCGTGCGTCAGCACGTAGCCTGACCCTTCCATGTTTCCGTACCCTCACCTGTGCCCTAAGCCTTGCCGTTCCCTAACCCTAACCCTAGCCCGGAACAGAAACCCACCACCTGCCCTACAACTTACCCCCAAGCCTTACCCTACTCCTGGCCCGTACGCTGGCACTGACCCGTGCGTCAGCACGTAGCCTGACCCTCCCACGTTTCCGTACCCTCACCTGTGCCCTAAGCCTTGCCGTTCACTAACCCTAACCCTAGCCCGGAACGGAAACCCACCACCAGCCCTACACCTTACCCCCAAGCCGTAGCCTACTCCTGGCCCGTACGCTGGCACTGACCCGTGCGTCAGCACGTAGCCTGACCCTCCCACTTTTCCGTACCCTCACCTGTGCCCTAAGCCTTGCCGTTCACTAACCCTAACCCTAGCCCGGAACGGAAACCCACCACCAGCCCTACACCTTACCCCCAAGCCGTAGCCTACTCCTGGCCCGTACGCTGGCACTGACCCGTGCGTCAGCACGTAGCCTGACCCTCCCACTTTTCCGTACCCTCACCTGTGCCCTAAGCCTTGCCGTTCACTAACCCTAACCCTAGCCCGGAACGGAAACCCACCACCAGCCCTACACCTTACCCTATGCCGTAGCCTACTCCTGGCCCGTACGCTGGCACTGACCCTTGCGTCAGCACGTAGCCTGACCCTCCCACGTTTCCGTACCCTCACCTGTGCCCTAAGCCTTGCCGTTCCCTAACCCTAACCCTAGCCCGGAACGGAAACCCACCACCAGCCCTACACCTTACCCCCAAGCCGTAGCCTACTCCTGGCCCGTACGGTGACACTGACCCGTGCGTCAGCACGTAGCCTGACTCTCCCACGTATCCGTACCCTCACCTGTGCCCGAAGCCTTGCCGTTCCCTAACGCTAACCCTAGCCCGGAACGGAAACTCACCAGCAGCCCTACACCTTACCCTATGCCGTAGCCTACTCCTGTCCCGTACGCTGGCACTGACCCGTGCGTCAGCACGTAGCCTGACCCTCCCACGTTTCTGTACCCTCACCTGTGCCCTAAGCCTTGCCGTTCCCTCACCCTAATACTAGCCCGGAATGGATACCCACCACCAGCCCTACACCTTACCCCCAAGCCGTAGCCTACTCATGGCCCGTACGCTGGCACTGACCCGTGCGTCACCATGTAGCCTGACCCTCCCACGTTTCTGTGCCCTCAACTGTGCACTAAGCCTTGCCGTTCCCTAACCCTAACCCTAGCCCGGAACGGAAACCCACCACCAGCCCTACCACTTACCCCCAAGCCGTACCCTACCCCTGGCCCGTACGCTGGCACTGACCCGTGCGTCAGCACGTACGCTGACCACCCCACGTTTCCGTACCCTCACCTGTGCGCTAAGCCTTGCCGTTCCCTAACCCTAACCGTAGCCCGGAACGGAAACCCACCACCAGCCCTACACCTTACCCTACGCCGTAGCCTACTCCTGGCCCGTACGCTGGCACTGACCCGTGCGTCAGCACGTAGCCTGACCCTCCCACGTTTCCGTACCCTCACCTGTGCCCTAAGCCTTGACGTTCCCTAACCCTAACCCTAGCCCGGAACAGAAACCCTCCACCAGCCCTACAACTTACCCCCAAGCCGTCGCCTATTCCTGGCCCGTACGGTGGCACTGACCCGTGCATCAGCACGTTGCCTGACCCTCCCACGTTTCCGTACCCTCACCTGTGCCCTAAGCCTTGCCATTCCCTAACCCTAACCCTAGCCCGGAACGGAAACCCACCAGCAGCCCTACACCTTACCCCCAAGCCGTAGCCTACTCCTGGCCCGTGCGCTGGCACTGACCCGTGCGTCAGCACGTAGCCTGACCCTCCCACGTTTCCGTACCCTCACCTGTGCTCTAAGCCTTGCCGTTCCCTAACCCTAACCCTAGCACGGAACGGAAACCCACCACCAGCCCTACAGCTTACCCTTCGCCGTAGCCTACTCCTGGCCCGTACGCTGGCACTGACCCGTGCGTCAGCACGTAGCCTGACCCTCCCACGTTTCCGTACCCTCACCTGTGCCCTAAGCCTTGCCATTCCCTAACCCTAACCCTAGCCCGGAACGGAAACCCACCACCAGCCCTACACCTTACCCCCAAGCCGTAGCCTACTCCTGGCCCGTACGCTGGCACTGACCCGTGCGTCAGCACGTAGCCTGACCGTCCCACGTTTCCGTACCCTCACCTGTGCTCTAAGCCTTGCCGTTCCCTAACCCTAACCCTTGCACGGAACGGAAACCCACCACCAGCCCTACACCTTACCCCCAAGCCGTAGCCTACTCCTGGCCCGTACGCTGGCACTGACCCGTGCGTCAGCACGTAGCCTGACCCTCCCACGTTTCCGTACCCTCACCTGTGCCCTAAGCCTTGACGTTCCCTAACCCTAACCCTAACCCGGAACGGAAACCCACCACCAGCCCTACAACTTACCCCCAAGCCGTCGCCTATTCCTGGCCCGTACGCTGGCTCTGACCCGTGCGTCAGCACGTAGCCTGACCCTCCCACGTTTCCGTACACACACCTGTGCCCTAAGCCTTGCCGTTCCCTAACCCTAACCCTAGCCCGGAACGGAAACCCACCACCAACCCTACAACTTACCGACAAGCCGTAGCCTACTCCTGCCTCGTACTCTGGCACTGACCCGTGCGTCAGCACGTAGCCTGTCCCTCCCACGTTTCTGTACCCTCACCAGTGCCCGAAGCCTTGCCGTTCCCTAACCATAACCCTAGCCCGGAATGGAAACCCATCACCAGCCATACACCTTACCCTACGCCTTAGCCTACTCCTGGCCTGTACGCTGGCACTGACCTGTGCGTCAGCACGTAGCCTGACCCTCCCACGTTTCCGTACCCTCACTTGTGCCCGAAGCCTTGCCGTTCCTTAACCCTAATCCTAGCCCGGAACGGAAACCCACCACCGGCCGAACACCTTACCCTACGCCGTAGCCTATTCCTGGCCCGTACGCTGGCACTGACCCGTGCATCAGCACGTAGCCTGAACCTCCCACGTTTCCGTACCCTCACCTGTGCCCTAAGCCTTGCCGTTCCCTAAACCTAACCCTAGCACGGAACGGAAACCCACCACCAGCCCTACAGCTTACCCTTCGCCGTAGCCTACTCCTGGCCCGTACGCTGGCACTGACCCGTGCGTCAGCACGTAGCCTGACCCTCCCACGTTTCCGTACCCTCACCTGTGCCCTAAGCCTTGCCATTCCCTAACCCTAACCCTAGCCCGGAACGGAAACCCACCACCAGCCCTACACCTTACCCCCAAGCCGTAGCCTACTCCTGGCCCGTACGCTGGCACTGACCCGTGCGTCAGCACGTAGCCTGACCCTCCCACGTTTCCACACCCTCACCTGTGCACTAAGCCTTGCCGTTCCCTAACCCTAACCCTAGCCCGGAACGGAAACCCACCACCAGCACTACACCTTACCCTACTCCATAGCCTACTCCTGGCCCGTACGCTGGCACTGACCCGTGTGTCAGCACGTAGCATGACCCTCACACGTTTCCGTACCCTCAAATGTGCCCGACCCCTTGCCGTTCCCTAACCCTAACCCTAGCTCGGAACGGAAACCCACCACCAGCCCTACACCTTACCCTACGCAGTAGCCTACTCCTGGCCCGTACGCTGGCACTGAACCGTGCGTCAGCACGTAGCCTGACCCTCCCACGTTTCCGTACCCTCACCTGTGCCCTAAGCCTTGACGTTCCCTAACCCTAACCCTAGCCCGAAACGGAAACCCACCACCAGCCCTACACCTTACCCCCAAGCCGTAGACTACACCTGGCCTGTACGCTGGCACTGACCCGTGCATCAGCACGTAGCCTGACCCTCCCACGTTTCCACACCCTCACCTGTGCACTAAGCCTTGCCGTTCCCTAACCCTAACCCTAGCCCGGAACGGAAACCCACCACCAGCCCTACCACTTACCCCCAAGCCGTACCCTACTACTGGCCCGTACGCTGGCACTGACCCGTGCGTCAGCACGTACCCTGACCCTCCCACGTTTCCGTACCCTCACCTGTGCCCTAAGCCTTGCCGTTCCCTATCCCTAACCCTAGCCCGGAACGGAAACCCACCACCAGCCCTACACCTTACCCTACGTCGTAGCCTACTCCTGGCCCGTACGCTGGCACTGACCCCTGCGTCAGCACGTAGCCTGACCCTCCCACGTTTCCGTACCCTCACCTGTGCCCTAATCCTTGCCGTTCCCTAACCCTAACCCTAGCCCGGAATGGAAACACACCACCAGCCCTACAACTTACCCCCAAGCCGTCGCCTATTCGTGGCCCGTACGCTGGCACTGACCCGTGCATCAGCACATAGCCTGACCCTCCCACGTTTCCGTACCCTCACCTGTGCCCTAAGCCTTGCCGTTCCCTAACCCTAACCCAAGCCCGGAACGGAAACCCACCACCAGCCCTACAACTTACCCCCAAGCTGTAGCCTACTCCTGGCCCGTACGCTGGCACTGACCCGTGCGTCAGCACGTAGCCTGACCCTCCCACGTTTCTGTACCCTCACCTGTGCTCTAAGCCTTGCCGTTCCCTAACCCTAACCCTAGCACGGAACGGAAACCCACCACCAGCCCTACAACTTACCCTTCGCCGTAGCCTACTCCTGGCCCGTACGCTGGCACTGACCCGTGCGTCAGCACGTAGCCTGACCCTCCCACGTTTCCGTACCCTCACCTGTGCCCTAAGCCTTGCCATTCCCTAACCCCAACCCTAGCCCGGAACGGAAACCCACCACCAGCCCTACACCTTACCCCCAAGCCGTAGCCTAATCCTGGCCCGTACGCTGGCACTGACTCGTGCGTCAGCACGTAGCCTGAACCTCCTACGTTTCCGTACCCTCACGTGTGCCCTAAGCCTTGCCGTTCCCTAACCCTAACACTCGCCCGGAACGGAAACCCACCACCAGCCATACACCTTACCCTACGCCGTAGCCTACTCCTGGACTGTACGCTGGCACTGACCTGTGCGTCAGCACGTAGCCTGACCCTCCCACGTTTCCGTACCCTCACCTGTGCCCGAAGCCTTGCCGTTCCCTAACCCTAACCCTAGCCCGGAACGGAAACCCACCACCGGCCGAACACCTTACCCTACGCCGTAGCCTATTCCTGGCCCGTACGCTGGCACTGACCCGTGCGTCAGCACGTAGCCTGACCCTTCCACGTTTCCGTACCCTCACCTGTGCCCTAAGCCTTGCCGTTCCCTAACCCTAACCCTAGCCCGGAACAGAAACCCACCACCAGCCCTACAACTTACCCCCAAGCCTTACCCTACTCCTGGCCCGTACGCTGGCACTGACCCGTGCGTCAGCACGTAGCCTGACCCTCCCACGTTTCCGTACCCTCACCTGTGCTCTAAGCCTTGCCATTCCCTAACCCTAACCCTAGCCCGGAACGGAAACACACCACCAGCCCTACACCTTACCCCCAAGCCGTAGCCTACTCCTGGCCCGTACGCTGGCACTGACCCGTGCGTCAGCACGTAGCCTGACCCTCCCACTTTTCCGTACCCTCACCTGTGCCCTAAGCCTTGCCGTTCACTAACCCTAACCCTAGCCCGGAACGGAAACCCACCACCAGCCCTACACCTTACCCTATGCCGTAGCCTACTCCTGGCCCGTACGCTGGCACTGACCCTTGCGTCAGCACGTAGCCTGACACTCCCACGTTTCCGTACCCTCACCTGTGCCCTAAGCCTTGCCGTTCCCTAACCCTAACCCTAGCCCGGAACGGAAACCCACCACCAGCCCTACACCTTACCCCCAAGCCGTAGCCTACTCCTGGCCCGTACGCTGGCACTGACCCGTGCGTCAGCACGTAGCCTGACTCTCCCACGTTTCCGTACCCTCACCTGTGCCCTAAGCCTTGCCGTTCCCTAACGCTAACCCTAGCCCGGAACGGAAACTCACCACCAGCCCTACACCTTACCCTATGCCGTAGCCTACTCCTGTCCCGTACGCTGGCACTGACCCGTGCGTCAGCACGTAGCCTGACCCTCCCACGTTTCTGTACCCTCACCTGTGCCCTAAGCCTTGCCGTTCCCTAACCCTAAACCTAGCCCGGAATGGATACCCACCACCAGCCCTACACCTTACCCCCAAGCCGTAGCCTACTCCTGGCCCGTACGCTGGCACTGACCCGTGCGTCAGCACGTAGCCTGACTCTCCCACGTATCCGTACCCTCACCTGTGCCCGAAGCCTTGCCGTTCCCTAACGCTAACCCTAGCCCGGAACGGAAACTCACCACCAGCCCTACACCTTACCCTATGCCGTAGCCTACTCCTGTCCCGTACGCTGGCACTGACCCGTGCGTCAGCACGTAGCCTGACCCTCCCACGTTTCTGTACCCTCACCTGTGCCCTAAGCCTTGCCGTTCCCTCACCCTAAACCTAGCCCGGAATGGATACCCACCACCAGCCCTACACCTTACCCCCAAGCCGTAGCCTACTCATGGCCCGTACGCTGGCACTGACCCGTGCGTCACCATGTAGCCTGACCCTCCCACGTTTCTGTGCCCTCAACTGTGCACTAAGCCTTGCCGTTCCCTAACCCTAACCCTAGCCCGGAACGGAAACCCACCACCAGCCCTACCACTTACCCCCAAGCCGTACCCTACTCCTGGCCCGTACGCTGGCACTGACCCGTGCGTCAGCACGTAGCCTGACTCTCCCACGTATCCGTACCCTCACCTGTGCCCTAAGCCTTGCCGTTCCCTAACCCTAACCGTAGCCCGGAACGGAAACCCACCACCAGCCCTACACCTTACCCTACGCCGTAGCCTACTCCTGGCCCGTACGCTGGCACTGACCCGTGCGTCAGCACGTAGCCTGACCCTCCCACGTTTCCGTACCCTCACCTGTGCCCTAAGCCTTGACGTTCCCTAACCCTAACCCTAGCCCGGAACAGAAACCCTCCACCAGCCCTACAACTTACCCCCAAGCCGTCGCCTATTCCTGGCCCGTACGGTGGCACTGACCCGTGCATCAGCACGTTGCCTGACCCTCCCACGTTTCCGTACCCTCACCTGTGCCCTAAGCCTTGCCATTCCCTAACCCTAACCCTAGCCCGGAACGGAAACCCACCAGCAGCCCTACACCTTACCCCCAAGCCGTAGCCTACTCCTGGCCCGTACGCTGGCACTGACCCGTGCGTCAGCACGTAGCCTGACCCTCCCACGTTTCCGTACCCTCACCTGTGCTCTAAGCCTTGCCGTTCCCTAACCCTAACCCTAGCACAGAACGGAAACCCACCACCAGCCCTACAGCTTACCCTTCGCCGTAGCCTACTCCTGGCCCGTACGCTGGCACTGACCCGTGCGTCAGCACGTAGCCTGACCCTCCCACGTTTCCGTACCCTCACCTGTGCCCTAAGCCTTGCCATTCCCTAACCCTAACCCTAGCCCGGAACGGAAACCCACCACCAGCCCTACACCTTACCCCCAAGCCGTAGCCTACTCCTGGCCCGTACGCTGGCACTGACCCGTGCGTCAGCACGTAGCCTGACCGTCCCACGTTTCCGTACCCTCACCTGTGCTCTAAGCCTTGCCGTTCCCTAACCCTAACCCTTGCACGGAACGGAAACCCACCACCAGCCCTACACCTTACCCCCAAGCCGTAGCCTACTCCTGGCCCGTACGCTGGCACTGACCCGTGCGTCAGCACGTAGCCTGACCCTCCCACGTTTCCGTACCCTCACCTGTGCCCTAAGCCTTGACGTTCCCTAACCCTAACCCTAACCCGGAACGGAAACCCACCACCAGCCCTACAACTTACCCCCAAGCCGTCGCCTATTCCTGGCCCGTACGCTGGCTCTGACCCGTGCGTCAGCACGTAGCCTGACCCTCCCACGTTTCCGTACACACACCTGTGCCCTAAGCCTTGCCGTTCCCTAACCCTAACCCTAGCCCGGAACGGAAACCCACCACCAACCCTACAACTTACCGACAAGCCGTAGCCTACTCCTGCCTCGTACTCTGGCACTGACCCGTGCGTCAGCACGTAGCCTGTCCCTCCCACGTTTCTGTACCCTCACCAGTGCCCTAAGCCTTGCCGTTCCCTAACCCTAACCCTAGCCCGGAACGGAAACCCTCCACCAGCCCTACACCTTACCCTACGCCGTAGCCTACTCCTGGCCCGTACGCTGGCACTGACCCGTGCGTCAGCACGTAGCCTGACCCTCCCACGTTTCCGTACCCTCACCTGTGCCCTAAGCCTTGACGTTCCCTAACCCTAACCCTAGCCCGGAACAGAAACCCTCCACCAGCCCTACAACTTACCCCCAAGCCGTCGCCTATTCCTGGCCCGTACGCTGGCACTGACCCGTGCATCAGCACGTAGCCTGACCCTCCCACGTTTCCGTACCCTCACCTGTGCCCTAAGCCTTGCCGTTCCCTAACCCTAACCCTAGCACGGAACGGAAACCCACCACCAGCCCTACAGCTTACCCTTCGCCGTAGCCTACTCCTGGCCCGTACGCTGGCACTGACCCGTGCGTCAGCACGTAGCCTGACCCTCCCACGTTTCCGTACCCTCACCTGTGCCCTAAGCCTTGCCATTCCCTAACCCTAACCCTAGCCCGGAACGGAAACCCACCACCAGCCCTACACCTTACCCCCAAGCCGTAGCCTACTCCTGGCCCGTACGCTGGCACTGACCCGTGCGTCAGCACGTAGCCTGACCCTCCCACGTTTCCACACCCTCACCTGTGCACTAAGCCTTGCCGTTCCCTAACCCTAACCCTAGCCCGGAACGGAAACCCACCACCAGCACTACACCTTACCCTACTCCATAGCCTACTCCTGGCCCGTACGCTGGCACTGACCCGTGTGTCAGCACGTAGCATGACCCTCACACGTTTCCGTACCCTCAAATGTGCCCGACCCCTTGCCGTTCCCTAACCCTAACCCTAGCCCGGAACGGAAACCCACCACCAGCCCTACACCTTACCCTACGCAGTAGCCTACTCCTGGCCCGTACGCTGGCACTGAACCGTGCGTCAGCACGTAGCCTGACCCTCCCACGTTTCCGTACCCTCACCTGTGCCCTAAGCCTTGACGTTCCCTAACCCTAACCCTAGCCCGAAACGGAAACCCACCACCAGCCCTACACCTTACCCCCAAGCCGTAGACTACACCTGGCCTGTACGCTGGCACTGACCCGTGCATCAGCACGTAGCCTGACCCTCCCACGTTTCCACACCCTCACCTGTGCACTAAGCCTTGCCGTTCCCTAACCCTAACCCTAGCCCGGAACGGAAACCCACCACCAGCCCTACCACTTACCCCCAAGCCGTACCCTACTACTGGCCCGTACGCTGGCACTGACCCATGCGTCAGCACGTACCCTGACCCTCCCACGTTTCCGTACCCTCACCTGTGCCCTAAGCCTTGCCGTTCCCTAACCCTAACCCTAGCCCGGAACGGAAACCCACCACCAGCCCTACACCTTACCCTACGTCGTAGCCTACTCCTGGCCCGTACGCTGGCACTGACCCCTGCGTCAGCACGTAGCCTGACCCTCCCACGTTTCCGTACCCTCACCTGTGCCCTAATCCTTGCCGTTCCCTAACCCTAACCCTAGCCCGGAATGGAAACACACCACCAGCCCTACAACTTACCCCCAAGCCGTCGCCTATTCGTGGCCCGTACGCTGGCACTGACCCGTGCATCAGCACATAGCCTGACCCTCCCACGTTTCCGTACCCTCACCTGTGCCCTAAGCCTTGCCGTTCCCTAACCCTAACCCTAGCCCGGAACGGAAACCCACCACCAGCCCTACAACTTACCCCCAAGCCGTAGCCTACTCCTGGCCCGTACGCTGGCACTGACCCGTGCGTCAGCACGTAGCCTGACCCTCCCACGTTTCCGTACCCTCACCTGTGCTCTAAGCCTTGCCGTTCCCTAACCCTAACCCTAGCACGGAACGGAAACCCACCACCAGCCCTACAACTTACCCTTCGCCGTAGCCTACTCCTGGCCCGTACGCTGGCACTGACCCGTGCGTCAGCACGTAGCCTGACCCTCCCACGTTTCCGTACCCTCACCTGTGCCCTAAGCCTTGCCATTCCCTAACCCTAACCCTAGCCCGGAACGGAAACCCACCACCAGCCCTACACCTTA
Organism: Mesoplodon mirus; assembly: GCF_964341445.2. NCBI lineage: Eukaryota > Metazoa > Chordata > Mammalia > Artiodactyla > Ziphiidae > Mesoplodon > Mesoplodon mirus. The sequence goes on from NW_028295736.1 coordinate 1,636,151, forward strand.
CCCCCAAGCCGTAGCCTAATCCTGGCCCGTACGCTGGCACTGACTCGTGCGTCAGCACGTAGCCTGACCCTCCTACGTTTCCGTACCCTCACGTGTGCCCTAAGCCTTGCCGTTCCCTAACCCTAACACTCGCCCGGAACGGAAACCCACCACCAGCCATACACCTTACCCTACGCCGTAGCCTACTCCTGGACTGTACGCTGGCACTGACCTGTGCGTCAGCACGTAGCCTGACCCTCCCACGTTTCCGTACCCTCACCTGTGCCCGAAGCCTTGCCGTTCCCTAACCCTAACCCTAGCCCGGAACGGAAACCCACCACCGGCCGAACACCTTACCCTACGCCGTAGCCTATTCCTGGCCCGTACGCTGGCACTGACCCGTGCGTCAGCACGTAGCCTGACCCTTCCACGTTTCCGTACCCTCACCTGTGCCCTAAGCCTTGCCGTTCCCTAACCCTAACCCTAGCCCGGAACAGAAACCCACCACCAGCCCTACAACTTACCCCCAAGCCTTACCCTACTCCTGGCCCGTACGCTGGCACTGACCCGTGCGTCAGCACGTAGCCTGACCCTCCCACGTTTCCGTACCCTCACCTGTGCTCTAAGCCTTGCCGTTCCCTAACCCTAACCCTAGCCCGGAACGGAAACACACCACCAGCCCTACACCTTACCCCCAAGCCGTAGCCTACTCCTGGCCCGTACGCTGGCACTGACCCGTGCGTCAGCACGTAGCCTGACCCTCCCACGTTTCCGTACCCTCACCTGTGCCCTAAGCCTTGCCGTTCCCTAACCCTAACCCTAGCCCGGAACGGAAACCCACCACCAGCCCTACACCTTACCCTACGCCGTAGCCTACACCTGGCCCGTACGCTGGCACTGACTCGTGCGTCATCACGTAGCCTGACACTCCCACGTTTCCGTACCCTCACCTGCGCCCTAAGCCTTGCCGTTCCCTAACCCTAACCCTAGCCCGGAACGGAAACCAACCACCAGCCCTACAACTTACCCCCAAGCCGTAGCCTATCCCTGGCCCGTACGCTGGCACTGACCCGTGCATCAGCACGTAGCCTGACCCTCCCACGTTTCCGTACCCTCACCTGTGCCCGAAGCCTTGCCGTTCCCTAACCCTAACCCTAGCCCGGAACAGAAACCCACAACCAGCCCTACACCTTACCCCCAAGCCGTAGCCTACTCCTGGCCCGTACGCTGGCACTGAACCGTGTGTCAGCACGTAGCATGACCCTCACACGTTTCCGTACCCTCAAATGTGCCCGAAGCCTTGCCGTTCCCTAACCCTAACCCTAGCCCGGAATGGAAACCCACCACCAGCCCTACACCTTACCCTACGCCGTAGCCTACTCCTGGCCCGTACGCTGGCACTGACCCGTGAATCAGCACGTAGCCTGACCCTCCCACGTTTCCGTACCCTCACCTGTGCCCTAAGCCTTGCCGTTCCCTAACCCTAACCCTAGCCCGGAACGGAAACCCACCACCAGCCTTACACCTTACCCTACGCCGTAGCCTACTCCTGGCCCGTACGCTGGCACTGACCCGTGCGTCAGCACGTAGCCTGACCCTCCCACGTTTCCGTACCCTCACCTGTGCCCTAAGCCTTGCCGTTCCCTAACCCTAACCCTAGCCCGGAACGGAAACCCACCACCAGCCCTACACCTTACCCCCAAGCCGTAGACTACTCCTGGCCTGTACGCTGGCACTGACCCGTGCATCAGCACGTAATCTGACCCTCCCAGGTTTCCGTACCCTCACCTGTGCCCTAAGCCTTGCCGTTCCCTAACCCTAACCCTAGCCCGGAACGGAAACCCACCACCAGCCCTACACCTTACCCACAAGCCGTAGCCTACACCTGGCCGGTAAGCTGGCACTGACCCGTGCATCAGCACGTAGCCTGACCCTCCCACGTTTCCGTACCCTCACCTGTGCCCGAAGCCTTGCCGTTCCCTAACCCTAACCCTAGCCCGGAACAGAAACCCACAACCAGCCCTAAACCTTACCCCCAAGCCTTAGCCTACTCCTGGCCCGTACGCTGGCACTGAACCGTGCGTCAGCACGTAGCCTGACCCTCCCACGTTTCCGTACCCTCACCTGTGCCCTAAGCCTTGCCGTTCCCTAACCCTAACCCTAGCCCGGAACGGAAACCCACCACCAGCCCTACACCTTACCCCCAAGCCGTAGCCTACTCCTGGCCCGTACGCTGGCACTGACCCGTGTGTCAGCACGTAGCATGACCCTCTCACGTTTCCGTACCCTCAAATGTGCCCGAAGCCTTGCCGTTCCCTAACCCTAACCCTAGCCCGGAATGGAAACCCACCACCAGCCCTACACCTTACCCTACGCCGTAGCCTACTCCTGGCCCGTACGCTGGCACTGACCCGTGCGTCAGCACGTAGCCTGACCCTCCCACGTTTCCGTACCCTCACCTGTGCCCTAAGCCTTGCCGTTCCCTAACCCTAACCCTAGCCCGGAACGGAAACCCACCACCAGCCTTACACCTTACCCTACGCCGTAGCCTACTCCTGGCCCGTACGCTGGCACTGACCCGTGCGTCAGCACGTAGCCTGACCCTCCCACGTTTCCGTACCCTCACCTGTGCCCTAAGCCTTGCCATTCCCTAACCCTAACCCTAGCCCGGAACGGAAACCCACCACCAGCCCTACACCTTACCCCCAAGCCGTAGCCTACTCCTGGCCCGTACGCTGGCACTGACCCGTGCGTCAGCACGTAGCCTGACCGTCCCACGTTTCCGTACCCTCACCTGTGCTCTAAGCCTTGCCGTTCCCTAACCCTAACCCTTGCACGGAACGGAAACCCACCACCAGCCCTACACCTTACCCCCAAGCCGTAGCCTACTCCTGGCCCGTACGCTGGCACTGACCCGTGCGTCAGCACGTAGCCTGACCCTCCCACGTTTCCGTACCCTCACCTGTGCCCTAAGCCTTGACGTTCCCTAACCCTAACCCTAACCCGGAACGGAAACCCACCACCAGCCCTACAACTTACCCCCAAGCCGTCGCCTATTCCTGGCCCGTACGCTGGCTCTGACCCGTGCGTCAGCACGTAGCCTGACCCTCCCACGTTTCCGTACACACACCTGTGCCCTAAGCCTTGCCGTTCCCTAACCCTAACCCTAGCCCGGAACGGAAACCCACCACCAACCCTACAACTTACCGACAAGCCGTAGCCTACTCCTGCCTCGTACTCTGGCACTGACCCGTGCGTCAGCACGTAGCCTGTCCCTCCCACGTTTCTGTACCCTCACCAGTGCCCTAAGCCTTGCCGTTCCCTAACCCTAACCCTAGCCCGGAACGGAAACCCTCCACCAGCCCTACACCTTACCCTACGCCGTAGCCTACTCCTGGCCCGTACGCTGGCACTGACCCGTGCGTCAGCACGTAGCCTAACCCTCCCACGTTTCCGTACCCTCACCTGTGCCCTAAGCCTTGACGTTCCCTAACCCTAACCCTAGCCCGGAACAGAAACCCTCCACCAGCCCTACAACTTACCCCCAAGCCGTCGCCTATTCCTGGCCCGTACGCTGGCACTGACCCGTGCATCAGCACGTAGCCTGACCCTCCCACGTTTCCGTACCCTCACCTGTGCCCTAAGCCTTGCCGTTCCCTAACCCTAACCCTAGCACGGAACGGAAACCCACCACCAGCCCTACAGCTTACCCTTCGCCGTAGCCTACTCCTGGCCCGTACGCTGGCACTGACCCGTGCGTCAGCACGTAGCCTGACCCTCCCACGTTTCCGTACCCTCACCTGTGCCCTAAGCCTTGCCATTCCCTAACCCTAACCCTAGCCCGGAACGGAAACCCACCACCAGCCCTACACCTTACCCCCAAGCCGTAGCCTACTCCTGGCCCGTACGCTGGCACTGACCCGTGCGTCAGCACGTAGCCTGACCCTCCCACGTTTCCACACCCTCACCTGTGCACTAAGCCTTGCCGTTCCCTAACCCTAACCCTAGCCCGGAACGGAAACCCACCACCAGCACTACACCTTACCCTACTCCATAGCCTACTCCTGGCCCGTACGCTGGCACTGACCCGTGTGTCAGCACGTAGCATGACCCTCACACGTTTCCGTACCCTCAAATGTGCCCGACCCCTTGCCGTTCCCTAACCCTAACCCTAGCCCGGAACGGAAACCCACCACCAGCCCTACACCTTACCCTACGCAGTAGCCTACTCCTGGCCCGTACGCTGGCACTGAACCGTGCGTCAGCACGTAGCCTGACCCTCCCACGTTTCCGTACCCTCACCTGTGCCCTAAGCCTTGACGTTCCCTAACCCTAACCCTAGCCCGAAACGGAAACCCACCACCAGCCCTACACCTTACCCCCAAGCCGTAGACTACACCTGGCCTGTACGCTGGCACTGACCCGTGCATCAGCACGTAGCCTGACCCTCCCACGTTTCCACACCCTCACCTGTGCACTAAGCCTTGCCGTTCCCTAACCCTAACCCTAGCCCGGAACGGAAACCCACCACCAGCCCTACCACTTACCCCCAAGCCGTACCCTACTACTGGCCCGTACGCTGGCACTGACCCATGCGTCAGCACGTACCCTGACCCTCCCACGTTTCCGTACCCTCACCTGTGCCCTAAGCCTTGCCGTTCCCTAACCCTAACCCTAGCCCGGAACGGAAACCCACCACCAGCCCTACACCTTACCCTACGTCGTAGCCTACTCCTGGCCCGTACGCTGGCACTGACCCCTGCGTCAGCACGTAGCCTGACCCTCCCACGTTTCCGTACCCTCACCTGTGCCCTAATCCTTGCCGTTCCCTAACCCTAACCCTAGCCCGGAATGGAAACACACCACCAGCCCTACAACTTACCCCCAAGCCGTCGCCTATTCGTGGCCCGTACGCTGGCACTGACCCGTGCATCAGCACATAGCCTGACCCTCCCACGTTTCCGTACCCTCACCTGTGCCCTAAGCCTTGCCGTTCCCTAACCCTAACCCTAGCCCGGAACGGAAACCCACCACCAGCCCTACAACTTACCCCCAAGCCGTAGCCTACTCCTGGCCCGTACGCTGGCACTGACCCGTGCGTCAGCACGTAGCCTGACCCTCCCACGTTTCCGTACCCTCACCTGTGCTCTAAGCCTTGCCGTTCCCTAACCCTAACCCTAGCACGGAACGGAAACCCACCACCAGCCCTACAACTTACCCTTCGCCGTAGCCTACTCCTGGCCCGTACGCTGGCACTGACCCGTGCGTCAGCACGTAGCCTGACCCTCCCACGTTTCCGTACCCTCACCTGTGCCCTAAGCCTTGCCATTCCCTAACCCTAACCCTAGCCCGGAACGGAAACCCACCACCAGCCCTACACCTTACCCCCAAGCCGTAGCCTAATCCTGGCCCGTACGCTGGCACTGACTCGTGCGTCAGCACGTAGCCTGACCCTCCTACGTTTCCGTACCCTCACGTGTGCCCTAAGCCTTGCCGTTCCCTAACCCTAACACTCGCCCGGAACGGAAACCCACCACCAGCCATACACCTTACCCTACGCCGTAGCCTACTCCTGGACTGTACGCTGGCACTGACCTGTGCGTCAGCACGTAGCCTGACCCTCCCACGTTTCCGTACCCTCACCTGTGCCCGAAGCCTTGCCGTTCCCTAACCCTAACCCTAGCCCGGAACGGAAACCCACCACCGGCCGAACACCTTACCCTACGCCGTAGCCTATTCCTGGCCCGTACGCTGGCACTGACCCGTGCGTCAGCACGTAGCCTGACCCTTCCACGTTTCCGTACCCTCACCTGTGCCCTAAGCCTTGCCGTTCCCTAACCCTAACCCTAGCCCGGAACAGAAACCCACCACCAGCCCTACAACTTACCCCCAAGCCTTACCCTACTCCTGGCCCGTACGCTGGCACTGACCCGTGCGTCAGCACGTAGCCTGACCCTCCCACGTTTCCGTACCCTCACCTGTGCTCTAAGCCTTGCCGTTCCCTAACCCTAACCCTAGCCCGGAACGGAAACACACCACCAGCCCTACACCTTACCCCCAAGCCGTAGCCTACTCCTGGCCCGTACGCTGGCACTGACCCGTGCGTCAGCACGTAGCCTGACCCTCCCACTTTTCCGTACCCTCACCTGTGCCCTAAGCCTTGCCGTTCACTAACCCTAACCCTAGCCCGGAACGGAAACCCACCACCAGCCCTACACCTTACCCTATGCCGTAGCCTACTCCTGGCCCGTACGCTGGCACTGACCCTTGCGTCAGCACGTAGCCTGACACTCCCACGTTTCCGTACCCTCACCTGTGCCCTAAGCCTTGCCGTTCCCTAACCCTAACCCTAGCCCGGAACGGAAACCCACCACCAGCCCTACACCTTACCCCCAAGCCGTAGCCTACTCCTGGCCCGTACGCTGGCACTGACCCGTGCGTCAGCACGTAGCCTGACTCTCCCACGTTTCCGTACCCTCACCTGTGCCCTAAGCCTTGCCGTTCCCTAACGCTAACCCTAGCCCGGAACGGAAACTCACCACCAGCCCTACACCTTACCCTATGCCGTAGCCTACTCCTGTCCCGTACGCTGGCACTGACCCATGCGTCAGCACGTAGCCTGACCCTCCCACGTTTCTGTACCCTCACCTGTGCCCTAAGCCTTGCCGTTCCCTAACCCTAAACCTAGCCCGGAATGGATACCCACCACCAGCCCTACACCGTACCCCCAAGCCGTAGCCTACTCATGGCCCACACGCTGGCACTGACCCGTGCGTCACCACGTAGCCTGACCCTCCCACGTTTCTGTGCCCTCAACTGTGCACTAAGCCTTGCCGTTCCCTAACCCTAACCCTAGCCCGGAACGGAAACCCACCACCAGCCCTACCACTTACCCCCAAGCCGTACCCTACTCCTGGCCCGTACGCTGGCACTGACCCGTGCGTCAGCACGTACCCTGACCCCCCCACGTTTCCGTACCCTCACCTGTGACCTAAGCCTTGCCGTTCCCTAACCCTAACTCTAGCCCGGAACGGAAACCCACCACCAGCCCTACACCTTACCCTACGCCGTAGCCTACTCCTGGCCCGTACGCTGACACTGACCCGTGCGTCAGCACGTAGCCTGACCTTCCCACGTTTCCGTACCCTCACCTGTGCCCTAAGCCTTGACGTTCCCTAACCCTAACCCTAGCCCGGAACGGAAACCCACCACCAGCCCTACAACTTACCCGCAAGCCGTCGCCTATTCCTGGCCCGTACGGTGGCACTGACCCGTGCGTCAGCACGTAGCCTGACCCTCCCACGTTTCCGTACCCTCACCTGTGCCCTAAGCCTTGCCATTCCCTAACCCTAACCCTAGCCCGGAACGGAAACCCACCACCAGCCCTACACCTTACCCCCAAGCCGTAGCCTACTCCTGGCCCGTACGCTGGCACTGACCCGTGCATCAGCACGTAGCCTGACCCTCCCACGTTTCCGTACCCTCACCTGTGCTCTAAGCCTTGCCGTTCCCTAACCCTAACCCTAGCACGGAACGGAAACCCACCACCAGCCCTACAGCTTACCCTTCGCCGTAGCCTACTTCTGGCCCGTACGCTGGCACTGACCCGTGCGTCAGCACGTAGCCTGACCCTCCCACGTTTCCGTACCCTCACCTGTGCCCTAAGCCTTGCCATTCCCTAACCCTAACCCTAGCCCGGAACGGAAACCCACCACCAGCCCTACACCTTACCCCCAAGCCGTAGCCTACTCCTAGCCCGTACGCTGGCACTGACCCATGCGTCAGCACGTAGCCTGACCCTCCCACGTTTCCGTACCCTCACCTGTGCTCTAAGCCTTGCCGTTCCCTAACCCTAACCCTAGCACGGAACGGAAACCCACCACCAGCCCTACACCTTACCCCCAAGCCGTAGCCTACTCCTGGCCCGTACGCTGGCACTGACCCGTGCGTCAGCACGTAGCCTGACCCTCCCACGTTTCCGTACCCTCACCTGTGCCCTAAGCCTTGATGTTCCCTAACCCTAACCCTAGCCCGGAACGGAAACCCACCACCAGCCCTACAACTTACCCCCAAGCCGTCGCCTATTCCTGGCCCGTACGCTGGCGCTGACCCGTGCGTCAGCACGTAGCCTGACCCTCCCACGTTTCCGTACACACACCTGTGCCCTAAGCCTTGCCGTTCCCTAACCCTAACCCTAGCCCGGAACGGAAACCCACCACCAACCCTACAACTTACCGACAAGCCGTAGCCTACTCCTGGCTCGTACTCTGGCACTGACCCGTGCGTCAGCACGTAGCCTGTCCCTCCCACGTTTCTGTACCCTCACCAGTGCCCTAAGCCTTGCCGTTCCCTAACCATAACCCTAGCCCGGAATGGAAACCCATCACCAGCCATACACCTTACCCTACGCCGTAGCCTACTCCTGGCCGGTACGCTGGCACTGACCTGTGCGTCAGCACGTAGCCTGACCCTCCCACGTTTCCGTACCCTCACCTGTGCCCGAAGCCTTGCCGTTCCCTAACCCTAACCCTAGCCCGGAACGGAAACCCACCACCGGCCGAACACTTTACCCTACGCCGTAGCCTATTCCTGGCCCGTACGCTGGCACTGACCCGTGCGTCAGCACGTAGCCTGACCCTTCCACGTTTCCGTACCCTCACCTGTGCCCTAAGCCTTGCCGTTCCCTAACCCTAACCCTAGCCCGGAACGGAAACCCACCACCAGCCCTACAACTTACCCCCAAGCCTTACCCTACTCCTGGCCCGTACGCTGGCACTGACCCGTGCGTCAGCACGTAGCCTGACCCTCCCACGTTTCCGTACCCTCACCTGTGCCCTAAGCCTTGCCGTTCCCTAACCCTAACCCTAGCCCGGAACGGAAACACACCAACAGCCCTACACCTTACCCCCAAGCCGTAGCCTACTCCTGGCCCGTACGCTGGCACTGACCCGTGCGTCAGCACGTAGCCTGACCCTCCCACGTTTCCGTACCCTCACCTGTGCCCTAAGCCTTGCCGTTCCCTAACGCTAACCCTAGCCCAAAACGGAAACCCACCACCAGCCCTACACCTTACCCTATGCCGTAGCCTACTCCTGTCCCATACGCTGGCACTGACCCGTGCGTCAGCACGTAGCCTGACCCTCCCACGTTTCTGTACCCTCACCTGTGCCCTAAGCCTTGCCGTTCCCTAACCCTAAACCTAGCCCGGAATGGATACCCACCACCAGCCCTACACCTTACCCCCAAGCCGTAGCCTACTCCTGTCCCGTACGCTGGCACTGACCCGTGCGTCAGCACGTACCCTGACCCTCCCACGTTTCCGTACCCTCACCTGTGCCCTAAGCCTTGCCGTTCCCTAACCCTAACCCTAGCCCGGAACGGAAACCCACCACCAGCCCTACAACTTACCCCCAAGCTGTAGCCTACTCCTGGCCCGTACGCTGGCACTGACCCGTGCGTCAGCACGTAGCCTGACCCTCCCACGTTTCCGTACCCTCACCTGTGCCCTAAGCCTTGCCGTTCCCTAACCCTAACCCTAGCCCGGAACGGAAACCCACCACCAGCCCTACAACTTACCCACAAGCCGTAGCCTACACCTGGCCGGTACGCTGGCACTGACCAGTGCGTCAGCACGTAGCCTGACCCTCCCACGTTTCCGTGCCCACACCTGTGCCCTAAGCCTTGCCGTTCCCTAACCCTAACCCTAGCCTGGAACGGAAACCCACCACCAGCCCCACACCTTACCCTACGCCGTAACCTACTCCTGGCCCGTACGCTGGCACTGACCCGTGCGTCAGCACGTAGCCTGACCCTCCCACGTTTCCGTACCCTCACCTGTGCCCTAAGCCTTGCCGTTCCCTAACCCTAACCCTAGCCCTGAACGGAAACCCACCACCAGCCCTACAACTTACCCCCAAGCTGTAGCCTACTCCTGGCCCGTACACTGGCACTGACCCGTGCGTCAGCACGTAGCCTGACCCTCCCACGTTTCCGTACCCTCACCTGTGCCCTAAGCCTTGCCGTTCCCTAACCCTAACCCTAGCCCGGAACAGAAACCCACTACCAGCCCTACAACTTACCCCCAAGCCGTAGCCTACACCTGGCCCGTACACTGGCACTGACCCTTGCGTCAGCACGTAGCCTGACCCTCCCACGTTTCCGTACCCTCACCTGTGCCCTAAGCCTTGCCGTTCCCTAACCGTAACCCTAGCCCGGAACGGAAACCCACCACCAGCCCTACACCTTACCCTATTCCGTAGCCTACTCCTGACCCATACGCTGGCACTGACACGTGCGTCAGCACGTAGCCTGAACCTCCCACGTTTCCGTACTCTCACCTGTGCCCGAAGGCTTGCCGTTCCCTAACCCTAACCCTAGCCCGGAACGGAAACCCACCACCATCCCTAAACCTTACCCCCAAGCCATAGCCTACTCTGGCCCGTACGCTGGCATGACCTGTGCGTCAGCACGTAGCCTGACCCTCCCACGTTTCCGTACCCTCACCTGTGCCCTAAGCCTTGCCGTTCCCTAACCCTAACCCTAGCCCGGAACGGAAACCCACCACCAGCCCTACACCTTACCCCCAAGCCGTAGCCTACTCCTGGCCCGTACGCTGGCACTGACCCGTGCGTCAGCACGTAGCCTGACCCTCCCACGTTTCCGTACCCTCACCTGTGCCCTAAGCCTTGCCGTTCCCTAACCCTAACCCTAGCCCTGAACGGAAACCCACCACCAGCCCTACACCTTACCCCCAATTTGTAGCCTACTCCTGGTCCGTACGCTGGCACTGACCCGTGCGTCAGCACGTAGCCTGACCCTCCCACGTTTCCGTACCCTCACCTGTGCCCTAAGCCTTGCCGTACCCTAACCCTAACCCTAGCCCGGAACGGAAACCCACCACCAGCCCTACACCTTACCCTACGCCGTATCCTACTCCTGGCCCGTATGCTGGCACTGACCAGTGCGTCAGCACGTAGCCTGACCCTCCCACGTTTCCATACCCTCACCTGTGCCCTAAGCCTTGCCGTTCCCTAACCCTAACCCTAGCCCGGAACGGAAACCCACAACCAGCCCTAGACCTTAACCTATGCCGTAGCCTACTCCTGGCCCGTACGCTGGCACTGACCCGTGTGTCAGCACGTAGCCTAACCCTCCCACGTTTCCGTACCCTCACCTGTGCCCTAAGCCTTGCCGTTCCCTAACCCTAACCCTAGCCCGGAACGGAAACCCACCACCAGCCCTACAACTTACCCACAAGCCGTAGCCTACACCTGGCCGGTACGCTGGCACTGACCCGTGCGTCAGCACGTAGCCTGACCCTCCCACGTTTCCGTGCCCACACCTGTGCCCTAAGCCTTGCCGTTCCCTAACCCTAACCCTAGCCCGGAACGGAAACCCACCACCAGCCCTACAACTTACCCCCAAGCTGTAGCCTACTCCTGGCCCGTACGCTGACACTGACCCGTGCGTCAGCACGTAGCCTGACCCTCCCACGTTTCCGTACCCTCAGCTGTGCCCTAAGCCTTGCCGTTCCCTAACCCTAACCCTAGCCCGGAACGAAAACCCACCACCAGCCCTACAACTTACCCCCAAGCCGTAGCCTACTCATGGCCCGTACGCTGGCACTGACCCGTGCGTCACCACGTAGCCTGACCCTCCCACGTTTCTGTGCCCTCAACTGTGCACTAAGCCTTGCCGTTCCCTAACCCTAACCCTAGCCCGGAACGGAAACCCACCACCAGCCCTACCACTTACCCCCAAGCCGTACCCTACTCCTGGCCCGTACGCTGGCACTGACCCGTGCGTCAGCACGTACCCTGACCCTCCCACGTTTCCGTACCCTCACCTGTGCCCTAAGCCTTGCCGTTCCCTAACCCTAACCCTAGCCCGGAACGGAAACCCACCACCAGCCCTACACCTTACCCCCAAGCCGTAGCCTACTCCTGGCCCGTACGCTGTCACTGACCCGTGCGTCAGCACGTAGCCTGACCCTCCCACGTTTCCGTACCCTCACCTGTGCCCTAAGCCTTGCCGTTCCCTAACCCTAACCCTAGCCCGGAACGGAAACCCACCACCAGCCCTACACCTTACCCCCAAGGCGTAGACTACTCCTGGCCCGTACGCTGGCACTGACCAGTGCGTCAGCACGTAGCCTGACCCTCCCACGTTTCCATACCCTCACCTGTGCCCTAAGCCTTGCCGTTCCCTAACCCTAACCCTAGCCCGGAACGGAAACCCACCACCAGCCCTACACCTTACCCTACGCAGTAGCCTACTCCTGGCCCGTACGCTGGCACTGACCCGTGCGTCAGCACGTAGCCTGACCCTCCCACGTTTCCGTACCCTCACCTGTGCCCTAAGCCTTGCCGTTCCCTAACCCTAACCCTAGCCCGGAACGGAAACCCACAACCAGCCTTACACCTTACCCTACGCCGTAGCCTACTCCTGGCCCGTACGCTGTCACTGACCCGTGCGTCAGCACGTAGCCTGACCCTCCCACGTTTCCGTACCCTCACCTGTGCCCTAAGCCTTGCCGTTCCCTAACCCTAACCCTAGCCCGGAACGGAAACCCACCACCAGCCCTACACCTTACCCCCAAGCCGTAGACTACTCCTGGCCTGTACGCTGGCACTGACCCATGCATCAGCACGTAGCCTGACCCTCCCACGTTTCCGTACCCTCACCTGTGCCCTAAGCCTTGCCGTTCCCTAACCCTAACCCTAGCACGGAACGGAAACCCACCACCAGCCCTACAGCTTACCCTTCGCCGTAGCCTACTCCTGGCCCGTACGCTGGCACTGACCCGTGCGTCAGCACGTAGCCTGACCCTCCCACGTTTCCACACCCTCACCTGTGCACTAAGCCTTGCCGTTCCCTAACACTAACCCTAGCCCGGAACGGAAACCCACCACCAGCCCTACCACTTACCCCCAAGCCGTACCCTACTACTGGCCCGTACGCTGGCACTGACCCGTGCGTCAGCACGTACCCTGACCCTCCCACGTTTCCGTACCCTCACCTGTGCCCTAAGCCTTGCCGTTCCCTAACCCTAACCCTAGCCCGGAACGGAAACCCACCACCAGCCCTACACCTTACCCTACGTCGTAGCCTACTCCTGGCCCGTACGCTGGCACTGACCCGTGCGTCAGCACGTAGCCTGACCCTCCCACGTTTCCGTACCCTCACCTGTGCCCTAATCCTTGCCGTTCCCTAACCCTAACCCTAGCCCGGAATGGAAACACACCACCAGCCCTACAACTTACCCCCAAGCCGTCGCCTATTCGTGGCCCATACGCTGGCACTGACCCGTGCATCGGCACGTAGCCTGACCCTCCCACGTTTCCGTACACTCACCTGTGCCCTAAGCCTTGCCGTTCCCTAACCCTAACCCTAGCCCGGAACGGAAACCCACCACCAGCCCTACACCTTACCCCCAAGCCGTAGCCTACTCCTGGCCCGTACGCTGTCACTGACCCGTGCGTCAGCACGTAGCCTGACCCTCCCACGTTTCCGTACCCTCACCTGTGCCCTAAGCCTTGCCGTTCCCTAACCCTAACCCTAGCCCGGAACGGAAACCCACCACCAGCCCTACACCTTACCCCCAAGCCGTAGACTACTCCTGGCCCGTACGCTGGCACTGACCAGTGCGTCAGCACGTAGCCTGACCCTCCCACGTTTCCATACCCTCACCTGTGCCCTAAGCCTTGCCGTTCCCTAACCCTAACCCTAGCCCGGAACGGAAACCCACCACCAGCCCTACACCTTACCCTACGCAGTAGCCTACTCCTGGCCCGTACGCTGGCACTGACCCGTGCGTCAGCACGTAGCCTGACCCTCCCACGTTTCCGTACCCTCACCTGTGCCCTAAGCCTTGCCGTTCCCTAACCCTAACCCTAGCCCGGAACGGAAACCCACAACCAGCCTTACACCTTACCCTACGCCGTAGCCTACTCCTGGCCCGTACGCTGTCACTGACCCGTGCGTCAGCACGTAGCCTGACCCTCCCACGTTTCCGTACCCTCACCTGTGCCCTAAGCCTTGCCGTTCCCTAACCCTAACCCTAGCCCGGAACGGAAACCCACCACCAGCCCTACACCTTACCCCCAAGCCGTAGACTACTCCTGGCCTGTACGCTGGCACTGACCCGTGCATCAGCACGTAGCCTGACCCTCCCACGTTTCCGTACCCTCACCTGTGCCCTAAGCCTTGCCGTTCCCTAACCCTAACCCTAGCACGGAACGGAAACCCACCACCAGCCCTACAGCTTACCCTTCGCCGTAGCCTACTCCTGGCCCGTACGCTGGCACTGACCCGTGCGTCAGCACGTAGCCTGACCCTCCCACGTTTCCACACCCTCACCTGTGCACTAAGCCTTGCCGTTCCCTAACACTAACCCTAGCCCGGAACGGAAACCCACCACCAGCCCTACCACTTACCCCCAAGCCGTACCCTACTACTGGCCCGTACGCTGGCACTGACCCGTGCGTCAGCACGTACCCTGACCCTCCCACGTTTCCGTACCCTCACCTGTGCCCTAAGCCTTGCCGTTCCCTAACCCTAACCCTAGCCCGGAACGGAAACCCACCACCAGCCCTACACCTTACCCTACGTCGTAGCCTACTCCTGGCCCGTACGCTGGCACTGACCCGTGCGTCAGCACGTAGCCTGACCCTCCCACGTTTCCGTACCCTCACCTGTGCCCTAATCCTTGCCGTTCCCTAACCCTAACCCTAGCCCGGAATGGAAACACACCACCAGCCCTACAACTTACCCCCAAGCCGTCGCCTATTCGTGGCCCGTACGCTGGCACTGACCCGTGCATCGGCACGTAGCCTGACCCTCCCACGTTTCCGTACCCTCACCTGTGCCCTAAGCCTTGCCGTTCCCTAACCCTAACCCTAGCCCGGAACGGAAACCCACCACCAGCCCTACAACTTACCCCCAAGCCGTAGCCTACTCCTGGCCCGTACGCTGGCACTGACCCGTGCGTCAGCACGTAGCCTGACCCTCCCACGTTTCCGTACCCTCACCTGTGCTCTAAGCCTAGCCGTTCCCTAACCCTAACCCTAGCACGGAACGGAAACCCACCACCAGCCCTACAGCTTACCCTTCGCCGTAGCCTACTCCTGGCCCGTACGCTGGCACTAAACCGTGCGTCAGCACGTAGCCTGACCCTCCCACGTTTCCGTACCCTCACCTGTGCCCTAAGCCTTGCCATTCCCTAACCCTAACCCTAGCCCGGAACGGAAACCCACCACCAGCCCTACACCTTACCCCCAAGCCGTAGCCTAATCCTGGCCCGTACGCTGGCACTGACTCGTGCGTCAGCACGTAGCCTGACCCTCCTACGTTTCCGTACCCTCACCTGTGCCCTAAGCCTTGCCGTTCCCTAACCCTAACCCTCGCCCGGAACGGAAACCCACCACCAGCCCTACACCTTACCCCCAAGCCGTAGCCTACTCCTGGCCCGTACGCTGGCACTGACCCGTGCGTCACCACGTGGCCTGACCCTCCCACGTTTTCCGTACCATCACCTGTGCCCTAAGCCTTGCCGTTCCCTAACCCTAACCCTAGCCAGGAACGGAAACCCACCACCAGCCCTACAACTTACCCACAAGCCGTAGCCTACACCTGGCCGGTACGCTGGCACTGACCCGTGCGTCAGCACGTAGCCTGACCCTCCCACGTTTCCGTACACACACCTGTGCCCTAAGCCTTGCCGTTCCCTAACCCTAACCCTAGCCCGGAACGGAAACCCACCACCAACCCTACAACTTACCGACAAGCCGTAGCCTACTCCTGGCTCATACTCTGGCACTGACCCGTGCGTCAGCACGTAGCCTGTCCCTCCCACGTTTCTGTACCCTCACCAGTGCCCTAAGCCTTGCTGTTCCCTAACCATAACCCTAGCCCGGAATGGAAACCCATCACCAGCCATACACCTTACCCTACGCCGTAGCCTACTCCTGGACTGTACGCTGCCAGTGACCTGTGCGTCAGCACGTAGCCTGACCCTCCCACGTTTCCGTACCCTCACCTGTGCCCGAAGCCTTGCCGTTCCCTAACCCTAACCCTAGCCCGGAACGGAAACCCACCACCGGCCGAACACCTTACCCTACGCCGTAGCCTATTCCTGGCCCGTACGCTGGCACTGACCCGTGCGTCAGCACGTAGCCTGACCCTTCCACGTTTCCGTACCCTCACCTGTGCCCTAAGCCTTGCCGTTCCCTAACCCTAACCCTAGCCCGGAACAGAAACCCACCACCAGCCCTACAACTTACCCCCAAGCCTTACCCTACTCCTGGCCCGTACGCTGGCACTGACCCGTGCGTCAGCACGTAGCCTGACCCTCCCACGTTTCCATACCCTCACCTGTGCTCTAAGCCTTGCCGTTCCCTAACCCTAACCCTAGCCCGGAACGGAAACACACCACCAGCCCTACACCTTACCCCCAAGCCGTAGCCTACTCCTGGCCCGTACGCTGGCACTGACCCGTGCGTCAGCACGTAGCCTGACCCTCCCACTTTTCCGTACCCTCACCTGTGCCCTAAGCCTTGCCGTTCACTAACCCTAACCCTAGCCCGGAACGGAAACCCACCACCAGCCCTACACCTTACCCTATGCCGTAGCCTACTCCTGGCCCGTACGCTGGCACTGACCCTTGCGTCAGCACGTAGCCTGACACTCCCACGTTTCCGTACCCTCACCTGTGCCCTAAGCCTTGCCGTTCCCTAACCCTAACCCTAGCCCGGAACGGAAACCCACCACCAGCCCTACACCTTACCCCCAAGCCGTAGCCTACTCCTGGCCCGTACGCTGGCACTGACCCGTGCGTCAGCACGTAGCCTGACTCTCCCACGTTTCCGTACCCTCACCTCTGCCCTAAGCCTTGCCGTTCCCTAACGCTAACCCTAGCCCGGAACGGAAACTCACCACCAGCCCTACACCTTACCCTATGCCGTAGCCTACTCCTGTCCCGTACGCTGGCACTGACCCGTGCGTCAGCACGTAGCCTGACCCTCCCACGTTTCTGTACCCTCACCTGTGCCCTAAGCCTTGCCGTTCCCTAACCCTAAACCTAGCCCGGAATGGATACCCACCACCAGCCCTACACCTTACCCCCAAGCCGTAGCCTACTCATGGCCCGTACGCTGGCACTGACCCGTGCGTCACCACGTAGCCTGACCCTCCCACGTTTCTGTGCCCTCAACTGTGCACTAAGCCTTGCCGTTCCCTAACCCTAACCCTAGCCCGGAACGGAAACCCACCACCAGCCCTACCACTTACCCCCAAGCCGTACCCTACTCCTGGCCCGTACGCTGGCACTGACCCGTGCGTCAGCACGTACCCTGACCCCCCCACGTTTCCGTACCCTCACCTGTGCCCTAAGCCTTGCCGTTCCCTAACCCTAACCCTAGCCCGGAACGGAAACCCACCACCAGCCCTACACCTTACCCTACGCCGTAGCCTACTCCTGGCCCGTACGCTGGCACTGACCCGTGTGTCAGCACGTAGCCTGACCCTCCCACGTTTCCGTACCCTCACCTGTGCCCTAAGCCTTGCCGTTCCCTAACCCTAACCCTAGCCCGGAATGGAAACCCACCACCAGCCCTACAACTTACCCCCAAGCCGTCGCCTATTCCTGACCCGTACGCTGGCACTGACCCGTGTGTCAGCACGTAGCCTGACCCTCCCACGTTTCCGTACCATCACCTGTGCCCTAAGCCTTGCCGTTCCCTAACCCTAACCATAGCCCGGAACGGAAACCCACCACCAGCCCTACACCTTACCCACAAACCGTAGCCTACACCTGGCCGGTACGCTGGCACTGACCCGTGCGTCAGCACATAGCCTGACCCTCCCACGTTTCCGTACCCTCACCTGTGCCCTAAGCCTTGCCGTTCCCTAACCCTAACCCTAGCCCGGAACGGAAACCCACCACCAGCCCTACACCTTACAGTACGCCGTAGCCTACTCCTGGCCCGTACACTGGCACTGACCCGTGCGTCAGCACGTAGCCTGACCCTCCCACGTTTCCATACCCTCACCTGTGCCCTAAGCCTTGCCGTTACCTAACCCTAACCCTAGCCCGGAACGGAAGCCCACCAGCAGCCCTACAACTTACCCCCAAGCTATAGCCTACTCCTGGCCCGTACGCTGGCACTGACCCGTGCGTCAGCACGTAGCCTGACCCTCCCACGTTTCCGTACCCTCAGCTGTGCCCTAAGCCTTGCCGTTCCCTAACCCTAACCCTAGCCCGGAACGGAAACCCACCACCAGCCCTACAACTTACCCCCAAGCCATAGCCTACAACTGGCCCGTACGCTGGCACTGACCCTTCGGTCAGCACGTAGCCTGACCCTCCCACGTTTCCGTACCCTCACCTGTGCCCTAAGCCTTGCCGTTCCCTAACCCTAACCCTAGCCTGGAACGGAAACCCACCACCAGCACTACACCTTACCCACAAACCGTAGCCTACACCTGGCCGTACGCTGGCACTGACCCGTGCGTCAGCACGTAGCCTGACCCTCCCACTTTTCCGTACCCTCACCTGTGCCCTAAGCCTTGCCGTTCACTAACCCTAACCCTAGCCCGGAACGGAAACCCACCACCAGCCCTACACCTTACCCTATGCCGTAGCCTACTCCTGGCCCGTACGCTGGCACTGACCCTTGCGTCAGCACGTAGCCTGACCCTCCCACGTTTCCGTACCCTCACCTGTGCCCTAAGCCTTGCCGTTCCCTAACCCTAACCCTAGCCCGGAACGGAAACCCACCACCAGCCCTACACCTTACCCCCAAGCCGTAGCCTACTCCTGGCCCGTACGCTGGCACTGACCCGTGCGTCAGCACGTAGCCTGACTCTCCCACGTATCCGTACCCTCACCTGTGCCCGAAGCCTTGCCGTTCCCTAACGCTAACCCTAGCCCGGAACGGAAACTCACCACCAGCCCTACACCTTACCCTATGCCGTAGCCTACTCCTGTCCCGTACGCTGGCACTGACCCGTGCGTCAGCACGTAGCCTGACCCTCCCACGTTTCTGTACCCTCACCTGTGCCCTAAGCCTTGCCGTTCCCTCACCCTAAACCTAGCCCGGAATGGATACCCACCACCAGCCCTACACCTTACCCCCAAGCCGTAGCCTACTCATGGCCCGTACGCTGGCACTGACCCGTGCGTCACCATGTAGCCTGACCCTCCCACGTTTCTGTGCCCTCAACTGTGCACTAAGCCTTGCCGTTCCCTAACCCTAACCCTAGCCCGGAACGGAAACCCACCACCAGCCCTACCACTTACCCCCAAGCCGTACCCTACTCCTGGCCCGTACGCTGGCACTGACCCGTGCGTCAGCACGTACGCTGACCACCCCACGTTTCCGTACCCTCACCTGTGCCCTAAGCCTTGCCGTTCCCTAACCCTAACCGTAGCCCGGAACGGAAACCCACCACCAGCCCTACACCTTACCCTACGCCGTAGCCTACTCCTGGCCCGTACGCTGGCACTGACCCGTGCGTCAGCACGTAGCCTGACCCTCCCACGTTTCCGTACCCTCACCTGTGCCCTAAGCCTTGACGTTCCCTAACCCTAACCCTAGCCCGGAACAGAAACCCTCCACCAGCCCTACAACTTACCCCCAAGCCGTCGCCTATTCCTGGCCCGTACGGTGGCACTGACCCGTGCATCAGCACGTTGCCTGACCCTCCCACGTTTCCGTACCCTCACCTGTGCCCTAAGCCTTGCCATTCCCTAACCCTAACCCTAGCCCGGAACGGAAACCCACCAGCAGCCCTACACCTTACCCCCAAGCCGTAGCCTACTCCTGGCCCGTACGCTGGCACTGACCCGTGCGTCAGCACGTAGCCTGACCCTCCCACGTTTCCGTACCCTCACCTGTGCTCTAAGCCTTGCCGTTCCCTAACCCTAACCCTAGCACGGAACGGAAACCCACCACCAGCCCTACAGCTTACCCTTCGCCGTAGCCTACTCCTGGCCCGTACGCTGGCACTGACCCGTGCGTCAGCACGTAGCCTGACCCTCCCACGTTTCCGTACCCTCACCTGTGCCCTAAGCCTTGCCATTCCCTAACCCTAACCCTAGCCCGGAACGGAAACCCACCACCAGCCCTACACCTTACCCCCAAGCCGTAGCCTACTCCTGGCCCGTACGCTGGCACTGACCCGTGCGTCAGCACGTAGCCTGACCGTCCCACGTTTCCGTACCCTCACCTGTGCTCTAAGCCTTGCCGTTCCCTAACCCTAACCCTTGCACGGAACGGAAACCCACCACCAGCCCTACACCTTACCCCCAAGCCGTAGCCTACTCCTGGCCCGTACGCTGGCACTGACCCGTGCGTCAGCACGTAGCCTGACCCTCCCACGTTTCCGTACCCTCACCTGTGCCCTAAGCCTTGACGTTCCCTAACCCTAACCCTAACCCGGAACGGAAACCCACCACCAGCCCTACAACTTACCCCCAAGCCGTCGCCTATTCCTGGCCCGTACGCTGGCTCTGACCCGTGCGTCAGCACGTAGCCTGACCCTCCCACGTTTCCGTACACACACCTGTGCCCTAAGCCTTGCCGTTCCCTAACCCTAACCCTAGCCCGGAACGGAAACCCACCACCAACCCTACAACTTACCGACAAGCCGTAGCCTACTCCTGCCTCGTACTCTGGCACTGACCCGTGCGTCAGCACGTAGCCTGTCCCTCCCACGTTTCTGTACCCTCACCAGTGCCCTAAGCCTTGCCGTTCCCTAACCATAACCCAAGCCCGGAATGGAAACCCATCACCAGCCATACACCTTACCCTACGCCTTAGCCTACTCCTGGCCTGTACGCTGGCACTGACCTGTGCATCAGCACGTAGCCTGACCCTCCCACGTTTCCGTACCCTCACCTGTGCCCGAAGCCTTGCCGTTCCTTAACCCTAACCCTAGCCCGGAACGGAAACCCACCACCGGCCGAACACCTTACCCTACGCCGTAGCCTATTCCTGGCCCGTACGCTGGCACTGACCCGTGCATCAGCACGTAGCCTGACCCTCCCACGTTTCCGTACCCTCACCTGTGCCCTAAGCCTTGCCGTTCCCTAACCCTAACCCTAGCACGGAACGGAAACCCACCACCAGCCCTACAGCTTACCCTTCGCCGTAGCCTACTCCTGGCCCGTACGCTGGCACTGACCCGTGCGTCAGCACGTAGCCTGACCCTCCCACGTTTCCGTACCCTCACCTGTGCCCTAAGCCTTGCCATTCCCTAACCCTAACCCTAGCCCGGAACGGAAACCCACCACCAGCCCTACACCTTACCCCCAAGCCGTAGCCTACTCCTGGCCCGTACGCTGGCACTGACCCGTGCGTCAGCACGTAGCCTGACCCTCCCACGTTTCCACACCCTCACCTGTGCACTAAGCCTTGCCGTTCCCTAACCCTAACCCTAGCCCGGAACGGAAACCCACCACCAGCACTACACCTTACCCTACTCCATAGCCTACTCCTGGCCCGTACGCTGGCACTGACCCGTGTGTCAGCACGTAGCATGACCCTCACACGTTTCCGTACCCTCAAATGTGCCCGACCCCTTGCCGTTCCCTAACCCTAACCCTAGCCCGGAACGGAAACCCACCACCAGCCCTACACCTTACCCTACGCAGTAGCCTACTCCTGGCCCGTACGCTGGCACTGAACCGTGCGTCAGCACGTAGCCTGACCCTCCCACGTTTCCGTACCCTCACCTGTGCCCTAAGCCTTGACGTTCCCTAACCCTAACCCTAGCCCGAAACGGAAACCCACCACCAGCCCTACACCTTACCCCCAAGCCGTAGACTACACCTGGCCTGTACGCTGGCACTGACCCGTGCATCAGCACGTAGCCTGACCCTCCCACGTTTCCACACCCTCACCTGTGCACTAAGCCTTGCCGTTCCCTAACCCTAACCCTAGCCCCGAACGGAAACCCACCACCAGCCCTACCACTTACCCCCAAGCCGTACCCTACTACTGGCCCGTACGCTGGCACTGACCCGTGCGTCAGCACGTACCCTGACCCTCCCACGTTTCCGTACCCTCACCTGTGCCCTAAGCCTTGCCGTTCCCTAACCCTAACCCTAGCCCGGAACGGAAACCCACCACCAGCCCTACACCTTACCCTACGTCGTAGCCTACTCCTGTCCCGTACGCTGGCACTGACCCCTGCGTCAGCACGTAGCCTGACCCTCCCACGTTTCCGTACCCTCACCTGTGCCCTAATCCTTGCCGTTCCCTAACCCTAACCCTAGCCCGGAATGGAAACACACCACCAGCCCTACAACTTACCCCCAAGCCGTCGCCTATTCGTGGCCCGTACGCTGGCACTGACCCGTGCATCAGCACATAGCCTGACCCTCCCACGTTTCCGTACCCTCACCTGTGCCCTAAGCCTTGCCGTTCCCTAACCCTAACCCAAGCCCGGAACGGAAACCCACCACCAGCCCTACAACTTACCCCCAAGCCGTAGCCTACTCCTGGCCCGTACGCTGGCACTGACCCGTGCGTCAGCACGTAGCCTGACCCTCCCACGTTTCCGTACCCTCACCTGTGCTCTAAGCCTTGCCGTTCCCTAACCCTAACCCTAGCACGGAACGGAAACCCACCACCAGCCCTACAACTTACCCTTCGCCGTAGCCTACTCCTGGCCCGTACGCTGGCACTGACCCGTGCGTCAGCACGTAGCCTGACCCTCCCACGTTTCCGTACCCTCACCTGTGCCCTAAGCCTTGCCATTCCCTAACCCTAACCCTAGCCCGGAACGGAAACCCACCACCAGCCCTACACCTTACCCCCAAGCCGTAGCCTAATCCTGGCCCGTACGCTGGCACTGACTCGTGCGTCAGCACGTAGCCTGACCCTCCTACGTTTCCGTACCCTCACGTGTGCCCTAAGCCTTGCCGTTCCCTAACCCTAACACTCGCCCGGAACGGAAACCCACCACCAGCCATACACCTTACCCTACGCCGTAGCCTACTCCTGGACTGTACGCTGGCACTGACCTGTGCGTCAGCACGTAGCCTGACCCTCCCACGTTTCCGTACCCTCACCTGTGCCCGAAGCCTTGCCGTTCCCTAACCCTAACCCTAGCCCGGAACGGAAACCCACCACCGGCCGAACACCTTACCCTACGCCGTAGCCTATTCCTGGCCCGTACGCTGGCACTGACCCGTGCGTCAGCACGTAGCCTGACCCTTCCACGTTTCCGTACCCTCACCTGTGCCCTAAGCCTTGCCGTTCCCTAACCCTAACCCTAGCCCTGAACAGAAACCCACCACCAGCCCTACAACTTACCCCCAAGCCTTACCCTACTCCTGGCCCGTACGCTGGCACTGACCCGTGCGTCAGCACGTAGCCTGACCCTCCCACGTTTCCGTACCCTCACCTGTGCTCTAAGCCTTGCCGTTCCCTAACCCTAACCCTAGCCCGGAACGGAAACACACCACCAGCCCTACACCTTACCCCCAAGCCGTAGCCTACTCCTGGCCCGTACGCTGGCACTGACCCGTGCGTCAGCACGTAGCCTGACCCTCCCACTTTTCCGTACCCTCACCTGTGCCCTAAGCCTTGCCGTTCACTAACCCTAACCCTAGCCCGGAACGGAAACCCACCACCAGCCCTACACCTTACCCTATGCCGTAGCCTACTCCTGGCCCGTACGCTGGCACTGACCCTTGCGTCAGCACGTAGCCTGACACTCCCACGTTTCCGTACCCTCACCTGTGCCCTAAGCCTTGCCGTTCCCTAACCCTAACCCTAGCCCGGAACGGAAACCCACCACCAGCCCTACACCTTACCCCCAAGCCGTAGCCTACTCCTGGCCCGTACGCTGGCACTGACCCGTGCGTCAGCACGTAGCCTGACTCTCCCACGTTTCCGTACCCTCACCTGTGCCCTAAGCCTTGCCGTTCCCTAACGCTAACCCTAGCCCGGAACGGAAACTCACCACCAGCCCTACACCTTACCCTATGCCGTAGCCTACTCCTGTCCCGTACGCTGGCACTGACCCGTGCGTCAGCACGTAGCCTGACCCTCCCACGTTTCTGTACCCTCACCTGTGCCCTAAGCCTTGCCATTCCCTAACCCTAACCCTAGCCCGGAACGGAAACCCACCACCAGCCCTACACCTTACCCCCAAGCCGTAGCCTACTCCTGGCCCGTACGCTGGCACTGACCCGTGCGTCAGCACGTAGCCTGACCCTCCCACGTTTCCGTACCCTCACCTGTGCTCTAAGCCTTGCCGTTCCCTAACCCTAACCCTAGCACGGAACGGAAACCCACCACCAGCCCTACAGCTTACCCTTCGCCGTAGCCTACTTCTGGCCCGTACGCTGGCACTGACCCGTGCGTCAGCACGTAGCCTGACCCTCCCACGTTTCCGTACCCTCACCTGTGCCCTAAGCCTTGCCATTCCCTAACCCTAACCCTAGCCCGGAACGGAAACGCACCACCAGCCCTACACCTTACCCCCAAGCCGTAGCCTACTCCTAGCCCGTACGCTGGCACTGACCCATGCGTCAGCACGTAGCCTGACCCTCCCACGTTTCCGTACCCTCACCTGTGCTCTAAGCCTTGCCGTTCCCTAACCCTAACCCTAGCACGGAACGGAAACCCACCACCAGCCCTACACCTTACCCCCAAGCCGTAGCCTACTCCTGGCCCGTACGCTGGCACTGACCCATGCGTCAGCACGTAGCCTGACCCTCCCACGTTTTCGTACCCTCACCTGTGCCCTAAGCCTTGACGTTCCCTAACCCTAACCCTAGCCCGGAACGGAAACCCACCACCAGCCCTACAACTTACCCCCAAGCCGTCGCCTATTCCTGGCCCGTACGCTGGCGCTGACCCGTGCATCAGCACGTAGCCTGACCCTCCCACGTTTCCGTACACACACCTGTGCCCTAAGCCTTGCCGTTCCCTAACCCTAACCCTAGCCCGGAACGGAAACCCACCACCAACCCTACAACTTACCGACAAGCCGTAGCCTACTCCTGGCTCGTACTCTGGCACTGACCCGTGCGTCAGCACGTAGCCTGTCCCTCCCACGTTTCTGTACCCTCACCAGTGCCCTAAGCCTTGCCGTTCCCTAACCATAACCCTAGCCCGGAATGGAAACCCATCACCAGCCATACACCTTACCCTACGCCGTAGCCTACTCCTGGCCGGTACGCTGGCACTGACCTGTGCGTCAGCACGTAGCCTGACCCTCCCACGTTTCCGTACCCTCACCTGTGCCCTAAGCCTTGCCGTTCCCTAACCCTAACCCTAGCCCGGAACGGAAACCCACCACCGGCCGAACACCTTACCCTACGCCGTAGCCTATTCCTGGCCCGTACGCTGGCACTGACCCGTGCGTCAGCACGTAGCCTGACCCTTCCACGTTTCCGTACCCTCACCTGTGCCCTAAGCCTTGCCGTTCCCTAACCCTAACCCTAGCCCGGAACGGAAACCCACCACCAGCCCTACAACTTACCCCCAAGCCTTACCCTACTCCTGGCCCGTACGCTGGCACTGACCCGTGCGTCAGCACGTAGCCTGACCCTCCCACGTTTCCGTACCCTCACCTGTGCCCTAAGCCTTGCCGTTCCCTAACCCTAACCCTAGCCCGGAACGGAAACACACCAACAGCCCTACACCTTACCCCCAAGCCGTAGCCTACTCCTGGCCCGTACGCTGGCACTGACCCGTGCGTCAGCACGTAGCCTGACCCTCCCACGTTTCCGTACCCTCACTTGTGCCCTAAGCCTTGCCGTTCCCTAACGCTAACCCTAGCCCAGAACGGAAACCCACCACCAGCCCTACACCTTACCCTATGCCGTAGCCTACTCCTGTCCCGTACGCTGGCACTGACCCGTGCGTCAGCACGTAGCCTGACCCTCCCACGTTTCTGTACCCTCACCTGTGCCCTAAGCCTTGCCGTTCCCTAACCCTAAACCTAGCCCGGAATGGATACCCACCACCAGCCCTACACCTTACCCCCAAGCCGTAGCCTACTCCTGTCCCGTACGCTGGCACTGACCCGTGCGTCAGCACGTACCCTGACCCTCCCACGTTTCCGTACCCTCACCTGTGCCCTAAGCCTTGCCGTTCCCTAACGCTAACCCTAGCCCGGAACGGAAACCCACCACCAGCCCTACAACTTACCCCCAAGCTGTAGCCTACTCCTGGCCCGTACGCTGGCACTGACCCGTGCGTCAGCACGTAGCCTGACCCTCCCACGTTTCCGTACCCTCACCTGTGCCCTAAGCCTTGCCGTTCCCTAACCCTAACCCTAGCCCGGAACGGAAACCCACCACCAGCCCTACAACTTACCCACAAGCCGTAGCCTACACCTGGCCGGTACGCTGGCACTGACCAGTGCGTCAGCACGTAGCCTGACCCTCCCACGTTTCCGTGCCCACACCTGTGCCCTAAGCCTTGCCGTTTCCTAACCCTAACCCTAGCCTGGAACGGAAACCCACCACCAGCCCCACACCTTACCCTACGCCGTAACCTACTCCTGGCCCGTACGCTGGCACTGACCCGTGCGTCAGCACGTAGCCTGACCCTCCCACGTTTCCGTACCCTCACCTGTGCCCTAAGCCTTGCCGTTCCCTAACCCTAACCCTAGCCCTGAACGGAAACCCACCACCAGCCCTACAACTTACCCCCAAGCTGTAGCCTACTCCTGGCCCGTACACTGGCACTGACCCGTGCGTCAGCACGTAGCCTGACCCTCCCACGTTTCCGTACCCTCACCTGTGCCCTAAGCCTTGCCGTTCCCTAACCCTAACCCTAGCCCGGAACAGAAACCCACTACCAGCCCTACAACTTACCCCCAAGCCGTAGCCTACACCTGGCCCGTACACTGGCACTGACCCTTGCGTCAGCACGTAGCCTGACCCTCCCACGTTTCCGTACCCTCACCTGTGCCCTAAGCCTTGCCGTTCCCTAACCATAACCCTAGCCCGGAACGGAAACCCACCACCAGCCCTACACCTTACCCTATTCCGTAGCCTACTCCTGACCCATACGCTGGCACTGACACGTGCGTCAGCACGTAGCCTGAACCTCCCACGTTTCCGTACCCTCACCTGTGCCCGAAGGCTTGCCGTTCCCTAACCCTAACCCTAGCCCGAAACGGAAACCCACCACCATCCCTAAACCTTACCCCCAAGCCATAGCCTACTCTGGCCCGTACGCTGGCATGACCTGTGCGTCAGCACGTAGCCTGACCCTCCCACGTTTCCGTACCCTCACCTGTGCCCTAAGCCTTGCCGTTCCCTAACCCTAACCCTAGCCCGGAACGGAAACCCACCACCAGCCCTACACCTTACCCCCAAGCCGTAGCCTACTCCTGGCCCGTACGCTGGCACTGACCCGTGCGTCAGCACGTAGCCTGACCCTCCCACGTTTCCGTACCCTCACCTGTGCCCTAAGCCTTGCCGTTCCCTAACCCTAACCCTAGCCCGGAACGGAAACCCACCACCAGCCCTACACCTTACCCTACGCCGTATCCTACTCCTGGCCCGTACGCTGGCACTGACCAGTGCGTCAGCACGTAGCCTGACCCTCCCACGTTTCCATACCCTCACCTGTGCCCTAAGCCTTGCCGTTCCCTAACCCTAAGCCTAGCCCGGAACGGAAACCCACAACCAGCCCTAGACCTTAACCTATGCCGTAGCCTACTCCTGGCCCGTACGCTGGCACTGACCCGTGTGTCAGCACGTAGCCTGACCCTCCCACGTTTCCGTACCCTCACCTGTGCCCTAAGCCTTGCCGTTCCCTAACCCTAACCCTAGCCCGGAACGGAAACCCACCACCAGCCCTACAACTTACCCACAAGCCGTAGCCTACACCTGGCCGGTACGCTGGCACTGACCCGTGCGTCAGCACGTAGCCTGACCCTCCCACGTTTCCGTGCCCACACCTGTGCCCTAAGCCTTGCCGTTCCCTAACCCTAACCCTAGCCCGGAACGGAAACCCACCACCAGCCCTACAACTTACCCCCAAGCTGTAGCCTACTCCTGGCCCGTACGCTGGCACTGACCCGTGCGTCAGCACGTAGCCTGACCCTCCCACGTTTCCGTACCCTCAGCTGTGCCCTAAGCCTTGCCGTTCCCTAACCCTAACCCTAGCCCGGAACGGAAACCCACCACCAGCCCTACAACTTACCCCCAAGCCGTAGCCTACTCATGGCCCGTACGCTGGCACTGACCCGTGCGTCACCACGTAGCCTGACCCTCCCACGTTTCTGTGCCCTCAACTGTGCACTAAGCCTTGCCGTTCCCTAACCCTAACCCTAGCCCGGAACGGAAACCCACCACCAGCCCTACCACTTACCCCCAAGCCGTACCCTACTCCTGGCCCGTACGCTGGCACTGACCCGTGCGTCAGCACGTACCCTGACCCTCCCACGTTTCCGTACCCTCACCTGTGCCCTAAGCCTTGCCGTTCCCTAACCCTAACCCTAGCCCGGAACGGAAACCCACCACCAGCCCTACACCTTACCCTACGCCGTAGCCTACTCCTGGCCCGTACGCTGGCACTGACCCGTGCGTCAGCACGTAGCCTGACCCTCCCACGTTTCCGTACCCTCACCTGTGCCCTAAGCCTTGACGTTCCCTAACCCTAACCCTAGCCCGGAACGGAAACCCACCACCAGCCCTACAACTTACCCCCAAGCCGTCGCCTATTCCTGGCCCGTACGGTGGCACTGACCCGTGCGTCAGCACGTAGCCTGACCCTCCCACGTTTCCGTACCCTCACCTGTGCCCTAAGCCTTGCCATTCCCTAACCCTAACCCTAGCCCGGAACGGAAACCCACCACCAGCCCTACAACTTACCCCCAAGCCGTAGCCTACTCCTGGCCCGTACGCTGGCACTGACCCGTGCGTCAGCACGTAGCCTGACCCTCCCACGTTTCCGTACCCTCACCTGTGCTCTAAACCTTGCCGTTCCCTAACCCTAAACCTAGCACGGAATGGAAACCCACCACCAGCCCTACAGCTTACCCTTCGCCGAAGCCTACTCCTGGCCCGTACGCTGGCACTGACCCGTGCGTCAGCACGTAGCCTGACCCTCCCACGTTTCCGTACCCTCACCTGTGCCCTAAGCCTTGCCATTCCCTAACCCTAACCCTAGCCCGGAACGGAAACCCACCACCAGCCCTACACCTTACCCCCAAGCCGTAGCCTACTCCTGGCCCGTACGCTGGCACTGACCCATGCGTCAGCACGTAGCCTGACCCTCCCAAGTTTCCACACCCTCACCTGTGCACTAAGCCTTGCCGTTCCCTAACCCTAACCCTAGCCCGGAACGGAAACCCACCACCAGCACTACACCTTACCCTACGCCATAGCCTACTCCTGGCCCGTACGCTGGCACTGACCCGTGCGTCAGCACGTAGCATGACCCTCACACGTTCCCGTACCCTCACCTGTGCCCTAAGCCTTGCCGTTCCCTAACACTAACCCTACCCGGAACGGAAACCCACCACCAGCCCTACACCTTACCCTATTCCGTAGCCTACTCCTGACCCATACGCTGGCACTGACACGTGCGTCAGCACGTAGCCTGAACCTCCCACGTTTCCGTACCCTCACCTGTGCCCGAAGCCTTGCCGTTCCCTAACCCTAACCCTAGCCCGGAACGGCAACCCACCACCATCCCTACACCTTACCCCCAAGCCATAGCCTACTCTGGCCCGTACGCTGGCACTGACCTGTGCGTCAGCACGTAGCCTGTCCCTCCCACGTTTCCGTACCCTCACCTGTGCCCTAAGCCTTGCCGTTCCCTAACCCTAACCCTAGCCCGGAACGGAAACCCACCACCAACCCTACAACTTACCGCCAAGCCGTAGCCTACTCCTGGCCCGTACGCTGGCACTGACCCGTGCGTCAGCACGTAGCCTGTCCCTCCCACGTTTCTGTACCCTCACCTGTGCCCTAAGCCTTGCCGTTCCCTAACCCTAACCCTAGCCCGGAATGGAAACCCATCACCAGCCATACACCTTACCCTACGCTGTAGCCTACTCCTGGCCCGTACGCTGGCACTGACCCGTGCGTCAGCACGTAGCCTGACCCTCCCACGTTTCCGTACCCTCACCTGTGCCCTAAGCCTTGCCGTTCCCTAACCCTAACCCTAGCCCGGAACAGAAACCCACCACCAGCCCTACCACTTACCCCCAAGCCGTACCCTACTCCTGGCCCGTACGCTGGCACTGACCCGTGCGTCAGCACATAGCCTGACCCTCCCACGTTTCCGTACCCTCACCCGTGCCCTAAGCCTTGCCGTTCCCTAACCCTAACCCTAGCCCCGAACGGAAACCCACCACCAGCCCTACAACTTACCCCCAAGCTGTAGCCTACTCCTTGCCCGTACGCTGGCACTGACCCGTGCGTCAGCACGTAGCCTGACCCTCCCACGTTTCCGTACCCTCAGCTGTGCCCTAAGCCTTGCCGTTCCCTAACCCTAACCCTAGCCCGGAACGGAAACCCACCACCAGCCCTACAACTTACCCCCAAGCCGTAGCCTACTCATGGCCCGTACGCTGGCACTGACCCGTGCGTCACCACGTAGCCTGACCCTCCCACGTTTCTGTGCCCTCAACTGTGCACTAAGCCTTGCCGTTCCCTAACCCTAACCCTAGCCCGGAACGGAAACCCACCACCAGCCCTACAACTTACCCCCAAGCCGTCGCCTATTCCTGGCCCGTACGGTGGCACTGACCCGTGCGTCAGCACGTAGCCTGACCCTCCCACGTTTCCGTACCCTCACCTGTGCTCTAAGCCTTGCCGTTCCCTAACCCTAACCCTAGCACGGAACGGAAACCCACCACCAGCCCTACAGCTTACCCTTCGCCGTAGCCTACTCCTGGCCCGTACGCTGGCACTGACCCGTGCGTCAGCACGTAGCCTGACCCTCCCACGTTTCCGTACCCTCACCTGTGCCCTAAGCCTTGCCATTCCCTAACGCTAACCCTAGCCCGGAACGGAAACCCACCACCAGCCCTACACCTTACCCCCAAGCCGTAGCCTACTCCTGGCCCGTACGCTGGCACTGACCCGTGCGTCAGCACGTAGCCTGACCCTCCCAAGTTTCCACACCCTCACCTGTGCACTAAGCCTTGCCGTTCCCTAACCCTAACCCTAGCCCGGAACGGAAACCCACCACCAGCACTACACCTTACCCTACGCCATAGCCTACTCCTGGCCCGTACGCTGGCACTGACCCGTGTGTCAGCACGTAGCATGACCCTCACATGTTTCCGTACCCTCAAATGTGCCCGAAGCCTTGCCGTTCCCTAACCCTAACCCTAGCCCGGAACGGAAACCCACCACCAGCCCTACACCTTACCCTACGCAGTAGCCTACTCCTGGCCCGTATGCTGGCACTGACCCGTGCGTCAGCACGTAGCCTGACCCTCCCACGTTTCCGTACCCTCACCTGTGCCCTAAGCCTTGCCGTTCCCTAACCCTAACCCTAGCCCAGAACGGAAACCCACAACCAGCCTTACACCTTACCCTACGCCGTAGCCTACTCCTGGCCCGTACGCTGTCACTGACCCGTGCGTCAGCACGTAGCCTGACCCTCCCACGTTTCCATACCCTCACCTATGCCCTAAGCCTTGCCGTTCCCTAACCCTAACCCTAGCCCGGAACGGAAACCCACCACCAGCCCTACACCTTACCCTACGCCGTAGCCTACTCCTGTCCCGTACGCTGGCACTGACCCTTGCGTCAGCACGTAGCCTGACCCTCCCACGTTTCCGTACCCCCACCTGTGCCCTAAGCCTTGCCGTTCCCTAACCCTAACCCTAGCCCGGAACGGAAACACACCAACAGCCCTACACCTTACCCCCAAGCCGTAGCCTACTCCTGGCCCGTACGCTGGCACTGACCCGTGCGTCAGCACGTAGCCTGACCCTCCCACGTTTCCGTACCCTCACCTGTGCCCTAAGCCTTGCCGTTCCCTAACGCTAACCCTAGCCCAGAAGAGAAACCCACCACCAGCCCTACACCTTACCCTATGCCGTAGCCTACTCCTGTCCCGTACGCTGGCACTGACCCGTGCGTCAGCACGTAGCCTGACCCTCCCACGTTTCTGTACCCTCACCTGTGCCCTAAGCCTTGCCGTTCCCTAACCCTAAACCTAGCCCGGAATGGATACCCACCACCAGCCCTACACCTTACGCCCAAGCCGTAGCCTACTCATAGCCCGTACGCTGGCACTGACCCGTGCGTCACCACGTAGCCTGACACTCCCACGTTTCCGTGCCCTCAACTGTGCACTAAGAATTGCCGTTCCCTAACCCTAACCCTAGCCCGGAACGGAAACCCACCACCAGCCCTACCACTTACCCCCAAGCCGTACCCACTCCTGGCCCGTACGCTGGCACTGACCCGTGCGTCAGCACGTAGCCTGACCCTCCCACGTTTCCGTACCCTCACCTGTGCCCTAAGCCTTGCCATTCCCTAACCCTAACCCTAGCCCGGAACGGAAACCCACCACCAGCCCTACACCTTACCCCCAAGCCGTAGCCTACTCCTGGCCCGTACGCTGGCACTGACCCGTGCGTCAGCACGTAGCCTGACCCTCCCACGTTTCCACACCCTCACCTGTGCACTAAGCCTTGCCGTTCCCTAACCCTAACCCTAGCCTGGAACGGAAACCCACCACCAGCACTACACCTTACCCACAAGCCGTTGCCTACACCTGGCCGTACGCTGGCACTGACACGTGCATCAGCACGTAGCCTGACCCTCCCACGTTTCCGTACCCTCACCTGTGCCCTAAGCCTTGCCGTTCCCTAACCCTAACCCTAGCCCGGAACGGAAACCCACCACCAGCCCTACACCTTAACCCCAAGCCGTAGACTACTCCTGGCCTGTACGCTGGCACTGACCCGTGCATCAGCACGTAGCCTGACCCTCCCACGTTTCCGTACCCTCACCTGTGCCCTAAGCCTTGCCGTTCCCTAACCCTAACCCTAGCCCAGAACGGAAACCCACCACCAGCCCTACACCTTACCCACAAGCCGTAGCCTACACCTGGCCGGTACGCTGGCACTGACCCGTGCGTCAGCACGTAGCCTGACCCTCCCACGTTTCCGTACCCTCACCTGTGCCCTAAGCCTTGCCGTTCCCTAACCCTAACCCTAGCCCGGAACGGAAACCCACCACCAGCCCTATACCTTACCCGACGCCGTAGCCTACTCCTGTCCCGTACGCTGGCACTGACCCGTGCGTCAGCACGTAGCCTGACCCTCCCACGTTTCCGTACCCTCACCTGTGCCCTAAGCCTTGCCGTTCCCTAACCCTAACCCTAGCCCGGAACGGAAACCCACCACCAGCCCTACACCTTACCCTACGCCGTAGCCTACTCCTGTCCCGTACGCTGGCACTGACCCGTGCGTCAGCACGTACCCTGACCCTCCCACGTTTCCGTACCCTCACCTTTGCCCTAAGCCTTGCCGTTCCCTAACCCTAACCCTAGCCCGGAACGGAAACCCACCACCAGCCCTACACCTTACCCTACGCCGTAGCCTACTCCTGGCCCGTACGCTGGCACTGACCCGTGCGTCAGCACGTAGCCTGACCCTCCCACGTTTCCGTACCCTCACCTGTGCCCTAAGCCTTGCCGTTCCCTAACCCTAACCCTAGCCCGGAATGGAAACCCACCACCAGCCCTACAACTTACCCCCAATCCGTCGCCTATTCCTGGCCCGTACGCTGGCACTGACCCGTGCGTCAGCACGTAGCCTGACCCTCCCACGTTTCCGTACCCTCACCTGTGCCCTAAGCCTTGCCGTTCCCTAACACTAACCCTAGCCCGGAACGGAAACCCACCACCAGCCCTACACCTTACCCTACGCCGTAGCCTACTCCTGTCCCGTACACTGGCACAGACCCATGCGTCAGCACGTAGCCTGACCCTCCCACGTTTCCGTACCCTCACCTGTGCCCTAAGCCTTGCCGTTCCCTAACCCTAACCCTAGCCCGGAACGGAAACCCACCACCAGCCCTACAACTTACCCCCAAGCTGTAGCCTACTCCTGTCCCGTACGCTGGCACTGACCCGTGCGTCAGCACGTAGCCTGACCCTCCCACGTTTCCGTACCCTCACCTGTGCCCTAAGCCTTGCCGTTCCCTAACCCTAACCCTAGCCCGGAACGGAAACCCACCACCAGCCCTATACCTTACCCGACGCCGTAGCCTACTCCTGTCCCGTACGCTGGCACTGACCCGTGCGTCAGCACGTAGCCTGACCCTCCCACATTTCCGTACCCTCACCTGTGCCCTAAGCCTTGCCGTTCCCTAACCCTAACCCTAGCCAGGAACGGAAACCCACCACCAGCCCTACAACTTACCCCCAAGCTGTAGCCTACTCCTGGCCCGTACGCTGGCACTGACCCGTGCGTCAGCACGTAGCCTGACCCTCCCACGTTTCCGTACCCTCAGCTGTGCCCTAAGCCTTGCCGTTCCCTAACCCTAACCCTAGCCTGGAACGGAAACCCACCACCAGCCCTACAACTTACCCCCAAGCCGTAGCCTACAACTGGCCCGTACGCTGGCACTGACCCTTCGGTCAGCACGTAGCCTGACCCTCCCACGTTTCCGTACCCTCACCTGTGCCCTAAGCCTTGCCGTTCCCTAACCCTAACCCTAGCCCGGAACGGAAACCCACCACCAGCCCTACACCTTACCCCCAAGCCTTAGCCTAATCCTGGCCCGTACGCTGGCACTGACCCGTGTGTCAGCACGTAGCCTGACCCTCCCACGTTTCCGTACCCTCACCTGTGCCCTAAGCCTTGCCGTTCCCTAACCCTAACCCTAGCCCAGAACGGAAACCCACCACCAGCCCTACACCTTACCCCCAATTTGTAGCCTACTCCTGGTCCGTACGCTGGCACTGACCCGTGCGTCAGCACGTAGCCTGACCCTCCCACGTTTCCGTACCCTCAGCTGTGCCCTAAGCCTTGCCGTTCCCTAACCCTAGCCCTAGCCCGGAACGGAAACCCACCACCTGCCCTACAACTTACCCCCAAGCCGTAGCCTACACCTGGCCCGTACGCTGGCACTGACCCTTGCGTCAGCACGTAGCCTGACCCTCCCACGTTTCCGTACCCTCACCTGTGCCCTAAGCCTTGCCGTTCCCTAACCCTAACCCTAGCCCGGAACGGAAACCCACCACCAGCCCTACACCTTACCCTACGCCGTAGCCTACTCGTGGCCCGTACGCTGGCACTGACCCGTGCGTCAGCACGTAGCCTGACCCTCCCACGTTTCCATACCCTCACCTGTGCCCTAAGCCTTGCCGTTCCCTAACCCTAACCCTAGCCCGGAACGGAAACCCACCACCAGCCCTACACCTTACCCCCAAGCCGTAGCCTACTCCTGGCCCGTACGCTGGCACTGACCCGTGCGTCAGCACGTAGCCTGACTCTCCCACGTTTCCGTACCCTCACCTGTGCCCTAAGCCTTGCAGTTCCCTAACCCTAACCCTAGCCCGGAACGGAAACCCACCACCAGCCCTACAACTTACCCACAAGCCGTAGCCTACACCTGGCCGGTACGCTGGCACTGACCCGTGCGTCAGCACGTAGCCTGACCCTCCCACGTTTCCGTACCCTCACCTGTGCCCTAAGCCTTGCCGTTCCCTAACCCTAACCCTAGCCTGGAACGGAAAGCCACAACCAGCCCCACACCTTACCCTACGCCGTAGCCTACTCCTGGCCCGTACGCTGGCACTGACCCGTGCGTCAGCACGTAGCCTGACCCTCCCACGTTTCCGTACCCTCACCTGTGCCCTAAGCCTTGCAGTTCCCTAACCCTAACCCTAGCCCGGAACGGAAACCCACCACCAGCCATACACCTTACCCTACGCTGTAGCCTACTCCTGTCCCGTACGCTGGCACTGACCCGTGGGTCAGCACGTAGCCTGACCCTCCCACATTTCCGTACCCTCACCTGTGCCCTAAGCCTTGCCGTTCCCTAACCCTAACCCTAGCCCGGAACGGAAACCCACCACCAGCCCTACAACTTACCCCCAAGCTGTAGCCTACTCCTGGCCCGTACGCTGGCACTGACCCGTGCGTCAGCACGTAGCCTGACCCTCCCACGTTTCCGTACCCTCAGCTGTGCCCTAAGCCTTGCCGTTCCCTAACCCTAACCCTAGCCCGGAACGGAAACCCACCACCAGCCCTACAACTTACCCCTAAGCCGTAGCCTACAACTGGCCCGTACGCTGGCACTGACCCTTCGGTCAGCACGTAGCCTGACCCTCCCACGTTTCCGTACCCTCACCTGTGCCCTAAGCCTTGCCGTTCCCTAACCCTAACCCTAGCCCGGAACGGAAACCCACCACCAGCCCTACACCTTACCCCCAAGCCGTAGCCTACTCCTGGCCCGTACGCTGGCACTGACCCTTGCGTCAGCACGTAGCCTGACCCTCCCACTTTTCCGTACCCTCACCTGTGCCCTAAGCCTTGCCGTTCCCTAACCCTAACCCTAGCCCGGAACGGAAACCCACCACCAGCCCTACAGCTTACCCACAAGCCGTAGCCTACACCTGGCCGGTACGCTGGCACTGACCCGTGCATCAGCACGTAGCCTGACCCTCCCATGTTTCCGTACCCTCACCTGTGCCCTAAGCCTTGCCGTTCCCTAACCCTAACCCTAGCCCGGAACGGAAACCCACCACCAGCCCTACACCTTACCCCCAAGCCGTAGCCTACTCCTGGCCCGTACGCTGGCACTGAACCGTGCGTCAGCACGTAGCCTGACCCTCCCACGTTTCCGTACGCTCAGCTGTGCCCTAAGCCTTGCCGTTCCCTAACCCTAACCCTAGCCCGGAACGGAAACCCACCACCAGCCCTACACCTTACCCACAAGCCGTAGCCTACACCTGGCCCGTACGCTGGCACTGACCCGTGCGTCAGCACGTAGCCTGACACTCCCACGTTTCCGTACCCTCACCTGTGCCCTAAGCCTTGCCGTTCCCTAACCCTAACCCTAGCCCGGAACGGAAACCCACCACCAGCCCTACACCTTACCCCCAAGCCGTAGCCTACTCCTGGCCCGTACGCTGGCACTGACCCGTGCGTCAGCACGTAGCCTGACCCTCCCACGTTTCCGTACCCTCACCTGTGCCCTAAGCCTTGCCGATCCCTAACCCTAACCCTAGCCCGGAACGGAAACCCACCACCAGCCCTACACCTTACCCCCAATTTGTAGCCTACTCCTGGTCCGTACGCTGGCACTGACCCGTGCGTCAGCACGTAACCTGACCCTCCCACGTTTCCGTACCCTCACCTGTGCCCTAAGCCTTGCCGTTCCCTAACCCTAACCCTAGCCCGGAACGGAAACCCACCACCAGCCCTACACCTTACCCTACGCCGTAGCCTACTCCTGGCCCGTACGCTGGCACTGACCCGTGCGTCAGCACGTAGCCTGACCCTCCCACGTTTCCATACCCTCACCTGTGCCCTAAGCCTTGCCGTTCCCTAACCCTAAGCCTAGCCCGGAACGGAAACCCACAACCAGCCCTAGACCTTAACCTATGCCGTAGCCTACTCCTGGCCCGTACGCTGGCACTGACCCGTGCGTCAGCACGTAGCCTGACCCTCCCACGTTTCCGTACCCTCACCTGTGCCCTAAGCCTTGCCGTTCCCTAACCCTAACCCTAGCCCGGAACGGAAACCCACCACCAGCCCTACACCTTACCCTACGCCGTAGCCTACACCTGGCCCGTACGCTGGCACTGACTCGTGCGTCATCACGTAGCCTGACACTCCCACGTTTCCGTACCCTCACCTGTGCCCTAAGCCTTGCCGTTCCCTAACCCTAACCCTAGCCCGGAACGGAAACCAACCACCAGCCCTACACCTTACCCCCAAGCCGTAGCCTATCCCTGGCCCGTACGCTGGCACTGACCCGTGCATCAGCACGTAGCCTGACCCTCCCACGTTTCCGTACCCTCACCTGTGCCCGAAGCCTTGCCGTTCCCTAACCCTAACCCTAGCCCGGAACAGAAACCCACAACCAGCCCTACACCTTACCCCCAAGCCGTAGCCTACTCCTGGCCCGTACGCTGGCACTGAAACGTGCGTCAGCACGTAGCCTGACCCTCCCACGTTTCCGTACCCTCACCTGTGCCCTAAGGCTTGCCGTTCCCTAACCCTAACCCTAGCCCGGAACGGAAACCCACCACCAGCCCTACACCTTACCCCCAAGCCGTAGCCTACTCCTGGCCCGTACGCTGGCACTGACCCGTGTGTCAGCACGTAGCATGACCCTCACACGTTTCCGTACCCTCACCTGTGCCCTAAGCCTTGCCGTTCCCTAACCCTAACCCTAGCCTGGAACGGAAAGCCACAACCAGCCCCACACCTTACCCTACGCCGTAGCCTACTCCTGGCCCGTACGCTGGCACTGACCCGTGCGTCAGCACGTAGCCTGACCCTCCCACGTTTCCGTACCCTCACCTGTGCCCTAAGCCTTGCAGTTCCCTAACCCTAACCCTAGCCCAGAACGGAAACCCACCACCAGCCCTACAACTTACCCCCAAGCCGTAGCCTACACCTGGCCCGTACGCTGGCACTGACCCTTGCGTCAGCACGTAGCCTGACCCTCACACGTTTCCGTACCCTCACCTGTGCCCTATGCCTTGCCGTTCCCTAACCCAAACCCTAGCCCGGAACGGAAACCCACCACCAGCCCTACACCTTACCCTATTCCGTAGCCTACTCCTAACCCATACGCTGGCACTGACACGTGCGTCAGCACGTAGCCTGAACCTCCCACGTTTCCGTACCCTCACCTGTGCCCGAAGCCTTGCCGTTCCCTAACCCTAACCCTAGCCCGGAACGGCAACCCACCACCAGCCCTACACCTTACCCCCAAGCCATAGCCTACTCTGGCCCGTACGCTGGCACTGACCTGTGCGTCAGCACGTAGCCTGTCCCTCCCACGTTTCCGTACCCTCACCTGTGCCCTAAGCCTTGCCGTTCCCTAACCCTAACCCTAGCCCGGAACGGAAACCCACCACCAGCCCTACAACTTACCCCCAAGCTGTAGCCTACTCCTGGCCCGTACGCTGGCACTGACCCGTGCGTCAGCACGTAGCCTGACCCTCCCACGTTTCCGTACCCTCAGCTGTGCCCTAAGCCTTGCCGTTCCCTAACCCTAACCCTAGCCCGGAACGGAAACCCACCACCAGACCTACAACTTACCCCTAAGCCGTAGCCTACAACTGGCCCGTACGCTGGCACTGACCCTTCGGTCAGCACGTAGCCTGACCCTCCCACGTTTCCGTACCCTCACCTGTGCCCTAAGCCTTGCCGTTCCCTAACCCTAACCCTAGCCCGGAACGGAAACCCACCACCAGCCCTACAACTTACCCCCAAGCCGTAGCCTACTCCTGGCCCGTACGCTGGCAGTGACCCTTGCGTCAGCACGTAGCCTGACCCTCCCACGTTTCCGTACCCTCACCTGTGCCCTAAGCCTTGCCGTTCCCTAACCCTAACCCTAGCCTGGAACGGAAACCCACCACCAGCCCTACACCTTACCCACAAGCCGTAGCCTACACCTGGCCGGTACGCTGGCACTGACCCGTGCATCAGCACGTAGCCTGACCCTCCCATGTTTCCGTACCCTCACCTGTGCCCTAAGCCTTGCCGTTCCCTAACCCTAACCCTAGCCCGGAACGGACACCCACCACCAGCCCTACACCTTACCCCCAAGCCGTAGCCTACTCCTGGCCCGTACGATGGCACTGAACCGTGCGTCAGCACGTAGCCTGACCCTCCCACGTTTCCGTACCCTCAGCTGTGCCCTAAGCCTTGCCGTTCCCTAACCCTAACCCTAGCCCGGAACGGAAACCCACCACCAGCCCTACACCTTACCCACAAGCCGTAGCCTACACCTGGCCGGTACGCTGGCACTGACCTGTGCGTCAGCACGTAGCCTGACCCTCCCACGTTTCCGTACCCTCTCCTGTGCCCTAAGCCTTGCCGTTCCCTAACCCTAACCCTAGCCCGGAACGGAAACCCACCACCAGCCCTACACCTTACCCCCAAGCCGTAGCCTACTCCTGGCCCGTACGCTGGCACTGACCCGTGCGTCAGCACGTAGCCTGACCTTCCCACGTTTCCGTACCCTCACCTGTGCCCTAAGCCTTGCCGTTCCCTAACCCTAACCCTAGCCCGGAACGGAAACCCACCACCAGCCCTACACCTTACCCCCAATTTGTAGCCTACTCCTGGTCCGTACGCTGGCACTGACCCGTGCGTCAGCACGTAGCCTGACCCTCCCACGTTTCCGTACCCTCACCTGTGCCCTAAGCCTTGCCGTTCCCTAACCCTAACCCTAGCCCGGAACGGAAACCCACCACCAGCCCTACACCTTAACCCCAAGCCGTAGACTACTCCTGGCCTGTACGCTGGCACTGACCCGTGCATCAGCACGTAGCCTGACCCTCCCACGTTTCCGTACCCTCACCTGTGCCCTAAGCCTTGCCGTTCCCTAACCCTAACCCTAGCCCAGAACGG
The DNA here is from genome assembly GCF_964341445.2 of Mesoplodon mirus. Classification (NCBI taxonomy): domain Eukaryota; kingdom Metazoa; phylum Chordata; class Mammalia; order Artiodactyla; family Ziphiidae; genus Mesoplodon; species Mesoplodon mirus. Next base: position 1,676,684 of record NW_028295736.1, read on the forward strand.
AAACCCACCACCAGCCCTACACCTTACCCACAAGCCGTAGCCTACACCTGGCCGGTACGCTGGCACTGACCCGTGCATCAGCACGTAGCCTGACCCTCCCACGTTTCCGTACCCTCACCTGTGCCCTAAGCCTTGCCGTTCCCTAACCCTAACCCTAGCCCGGAACGGAAACCCACCACCAGCCCTATACCTTACCCGACGCCGTAGCCTACTCCTGTCCCGTACGCTGGCACTGACCCGTGCGTCAGCACGTAGCCTGACCCTCCCACGTTTCCGTACCCTCACCTGTGCCCTAAGCCTTGCCGTTCCCTAACCCTAACCCTAGCCCGGAACGGAAACCCACCACCAGCCCTACACCTTACCCTACGCCGTAGCCTACTCCTGTCCCGTACGCTGGCACTGACCCGTGCGTCAGCACGTACCCTAACCCTCCCACGTTTCCGTACCCTCACCTGTGCCCTAAGCCTTGCCGTTCCCTAACCCTAACCCTAGCCCGGAACGGAAACCAACCACCAGCCCTACACCTTACCCTACGCCGTAGCCTACTCCTGGCCCGTACGCTGGCACTGACCCGTGCGTCAGCACGTAGCCTGACCCTCCCACGTTTCCGTACCCTCACCTGTGCCCTAAGCCTTGCCGTTCCCTAACCCTAACCCTAGCCCGGAATGGAAACCCACCACCCGCCCTACAACTTACCCCCAAGCCGTCGCCTATTCCTGGCCCGTACGCTGGCACTGACCCGTGCGTCAGCACGTAGCCTGACCCTCCCACGTTTCCGTACCCTCACCTGTGCCCTAAGCCTTGCCGTTCCCTAACACTAACCCTAGCCCGGAACGGAAACCCACCACCAGCCCTACACCTTACCCTACGCCATAGCCTACTCCTGTCCCGTACACTGGCACAGACCCATGCGTCAGCACGTAGCCTGACCCTCCCACGTTTCCGTACCCTCACCTGTGCCCTAAGCCTTGCCGTTCCCTAACCCTAACCCTAGCCCGGAACGGAAACCCACCACCAGCCCTACAACTTACCCCCAAGCTGTAGCCTACTCCTGTCCCGTACGCTGGCACTGACCCGTGCGTCAGCACGTAGCCTGACCCTCCCACGTTTCCGTACCCTCACCTGTGCCCTAAGCCTTGCCGTTCCCTAACCCTAACCCTAGCCCGGAACGGAAACCCACCACCAGCCCTATACCTTACCCGACGCCGTAGCCTACTCCTGTCCCGTACGCTGGCACTGACCCGTGCATCAGCACGTAGCCTGACCCTCCCACATTTCCGTACCCTCACCTGTGCCCTAAGCCTTGCCGTTCCCTAACCCTAACCCTAGCCAGGAACGGAAACCCACCACCAGCCCTACAACTTACCCCCAAGCCGTAGCCTACAACTGGCCCGTACGCTGGCACTGACCCTTCGGTCAGCACGTAGCCTGACCCTCCCACGTTTCCGTACCCTCACCTGTGCCCTAAGCCTTGCCGTTCCCTAACCCTAACCCTAGCCCGGAACGGAAACCCACCACCAGCCCTACACCTTACCCCCAAGCCTTAGCCTAATCCTGGCCCGTACGCTGGCACTGACCCGTGTGTCAGCACGTAGCCTGACCCTCCCACGTTTCCGTACCCTCACCTGTGCCCTAAGCCTTGCCGTTCCCTAACCCTAACCCTAGCCCAGAACGGAAACCCACCACCAGCCCTACACCTTACCTCCAATTTGTAGCCTACTCCTGGTCCGTACGCTGGCACTGACCCGTGCGTCAGCACGTAGCCTGACCCTCCCACGTTTCCGTACCCTCAGCTGTGCCCTAAGCCTTGCCGTTCCCTAACCCTAGCCCTAGCCCGGAACGGAAACCCACCACCTGCCCTACAACTTACCCCCAAGCCGTAGCCTACACCTGGCCCGTACGCTGGCACTGACCCTTGCGTCAGCACGTAGCCTGACCCTCCCACGTTTCCGTACCCTCACCTGTGCCCTAAGCCTTGCCGTTCCCTAACCCTAACCCTAGCCCGGAACGGAAACCCACCACCAGCCCTACACCTTACCCTACGCCGTAGCCTACTCGTGGCCCGTACGCTGGCACTGACCCGTGCGTCAGCACGTAGCCTGACCCTCCCACGTTTCCATACCCTCACCTGTGCCCTAAGCCTTGCCGTTCCCTAACCCTAACCCTAGCCCGGAACGGAAACCCACCACCAGCCCTACACCTTACCCCCAAGCTGTAGCCTACTCCTGGCCCGTACGCTGGCACTGACCCGTGCGTCAGCACGTAGCCTGACTCTCCCACGTTTCCGTACCCTCACCTGTGCCCTAAGCCTTGCAGTTCCCTAACCCTAACCCTAGCCCGGAACGGAAACCCACCACCAGCCCTACAACTTACCCACAAGCCGTAGCCTACACCTGGCCGGTACGCTGGCAGTGACCCGTGCGTCAGCACGTAGCCTGACCCTCCCACGTTTCCGTACCCTCACCTGTGCCCTAAGCCTTGCCGTTCCCTAACCCTAACCCTAGCCTGGAACGGAAAGCCACAACCAGCCCCACACCTTACCCTACGCCGTAGCCTACTCCTGGCCCGTACGCTGGCACTGACCCGTGCGTCAGCACGTAGCCTGACCCTCCCACGTTTCCGTACCCTCACCTGTGCCCTAAGCCTTGCAGTTCCCTAACCCTAACCCTAGCCCGGAACGGAAACCCACCACCAGCCCTACAACTTACCCCCAAGCCGTAGCCTACACCTGGCCCGTACGCTGGCACTGACCCTTGCGTCAGCACGTAGCCTGACCCTCCCACGTTTCCGTACCCTCACCTGTGCCCTATGCCTTGCCGTTCCCTAACCCAAACCCTAGCCCGGAACGGAAACCCACCACCAGCCCTACACCTTACCCTATTCCGTAGCCTACTCCTAACCCATATGCTGGCACTGACACGTGCGTCAGCACGTAGCCTGAACCTCCCACGTTTCCGTACCCTCACCTGTGCCCGAAGCCTTGCCGTTCCCTAACCCTAACCCTAGCCCGGAACGGCAACCCACCACCAGCCCTACACCTTACCCCCAAGCCATAGCCTACTCTGGCCCGTACGCTGGCACTGACCTGTGCGTCAGCACGTAGCCTGTCCCTCCCACGTTTCCGTACCCTCACCTGTGCCCTAAGCCTTGCCGTTCCCTAACCCTAACCCTAGCCCGGAACGAAAACCCACCACCAACCCTACAACTTACCGCCAAGCCGTAGCCTACTCCTGGCCCGTACGCTGGCACTAACCCGTGCGTCAGCACGTAGCCTGTCCCTCCCACGTTTCTGTACCCTCACCTGTGCCCTAAGCCTTGCCGTTCCCTAACCCTAACCCTAGCCCGGAATGGAAACCCATCACCAGCCATACACCTTACCCTACGCTGTAGCCTACTCCTGTCCCGTACGCTGGCATTGACCCGTGGGTCAGCACGTAGCCTGACCCTCCCACATTTCCGTACCCTCACCTGTGCCCTAAGCCTTGCCGTTCCCTAACCCTAACCCTAGCCCGGAACGGAAACCCACCACCAGCCCTACACCTTACCCCCAAGCCGTAGCCTACTCCTGGCCCGTACGCTGGCACTGACCCTTGCGTCAGCACGTAGCCTGACCCTCCCACTTTTCCGTACCCTCACCTGTGCCCTAAGCCTTGCCGTTCCCTAACCCTAACCCTAGCCCGGAACGGAAACCCACCACCAGCCCTACACCTTACCCACAAGCCGTAGCCTACACCTGGCCGGTACGCTGGCACTGACCCGTGCCTCAGCACGTAGCCTGACCCTCCCATGTTTCCGTACCCTCACCTGTGCCCTAAGCCTTGCCGTTCCCTAACCCTAACCCTAGCCCGGAACGGAAACCCACCACCAGCCCTACACCTTACCCCCAAGCCGTAGCCTACTCCTGGCCCGTACGCTGGCACTGAACCGTGCGTCAGCACGTAGCCTGACCCTCCCACGTTTCCGTACCCTCAGCTGTGCCCTAAGCCTTGCCGTTCCCTAACCCTAACCCTAGCCCGGAACGGAAACCCACCACCAGCCCTACACCTTACCCACAAGCCGTAGCCTACACCTGGCCGGTACGCTGGCACTGACCCGTGCGTCAGCACGTAGCCTGACCCTCCCACGTTTCCGTACCCTCACCTGTGCCCTAAGCCTTGCCGTTCCCTAACCCTAACCCTAGCCCGGAACGGAAACCCACCACCAGCCCTACACCTTACCCCCAAGCCGTAGCCTACTCCTGGCCCGTACGCTGGCACTGACCCGTGCGTCAGCACGTAGCCTGACCCTCCCACGTTTCCGTACCCTCACCTGTGCCCTAAGCCTTGCCGTTCCCTAACCCTAACCCTAGCCCGGAACGGAAACCCACCACCAGCCCTACACCTTACCCCCAATTTGTAGCCTACTCCTGGTCCGTACGCTGGCACTGACCCGTGCGTCAGCACGTAGCCTGACCCTCCCACGTTTCCGTACCCTCACCTGTGCCCTAAGCCTTGCCGTTCCCTAACCCTAACCCTAGCCCGGAACGGAAACCCACCACCAGCCCTACACCTTACCCTACGCCGTAGCCTACTCCTGGCCCGTACGCTGGCACTGACCCGTGCGTCCGCACGTAGCCTGACCCTCCCACGTTTCCATACCCTCACCTGTGCCCTAAGCCTTGCCGTTCCCTAACCCTAAGCCTAGCCCGGAACGGAAACCCACAACCAGCCCTAGACCTTAACCTATGCCGTAGCCTACTCCTGGCCCGTACGCTGGCACTGACCCGTGCGTCAGCACGTAGCCTGACCGTCCCACGTTTCCGTACCCTCACCTGTGCCCTAAGCCTTGCCGTTCCCTAACCCTAACCCTAGCCCGGAACGGAAACCCACCACCAGCCCTACACCTTACCCTACGCCGTAGCCTACACCTGGCCCGTACGCTGGCACTGACTCGTGCGTCATCACGTAGCCTGACACTCCCACGTTTCCGTACCCTCACCTGTGCCCTAAGCCTCGCCGTTCCCTAACCCTAACCCTAGCCCGGAACGGAAACCAACCACCAGCCCTACACCTAACCCCCAAGCCGTAGCCTATCCCTGGCCCGTACGCTGGCACTGACCCGTGCATCAGCACGTAGCCTGACCCTCCCACGTTTCCGTACCCTCACCTGTGCCCGAAGCCTTGCCGTTCCCTAACCCTAACCCTAGCCCGGAACAGAAACCCACAACCAGCCCTACACCTTACCCCCAAGCCGTAGCCTACTCCTGGCCCGTACGCTGGCACTGAACCGTGCGTCAGCACGTAGCCTGACCCTCCCACGTTTCCGTACCCTCACCTGTGCCCTAAGCCTTGCCGTTCCCTAACCCTAACCCTAGCCCGGAACGGAAACCCACCACCAGCCCTACACCTTACCCCCAAGCCGTAGCCTACTCCTGGCCCGTACGCTGGCACTGACCCGTGTGTCAGCACGTAGCATGACCCTCACACGTTTCCGTACCCTCACCTGTGCCCTAAGCCTTGCCGTTCCCTAACCCTAACCCTAGCCTGGAACGGAAAGCCACAACCAGCCCCACACCTTACCCTACGCCGTAGCCTACTCCTGGCCCGTACGCTGGCACTGACCCGTGCGTCAGCACGTAGCCTGACCCTCCCACGTTTCCGTACCCTCACCTGTGCCCTAAGCCTTGCAGTTCCCTAACCCTAACCCTAGCCCGGAACGGAAACCCACCACCAGCCCTACAACTTACCCCCAAGCCGTAGCCTACACCTGGCCCGTACGCTGGCACTGACCCTTGCGTCAGCACGTAGCCTGACCCTCACACGTTTCCGTACCCTCACCTGTGCCCTATGCCTTGCCGTTCCCTAACCCAAACCCTAGCCCGGAACGGAAACCCACCACCAGCCCTACACCTTACCCTATTCCGTAGCCTACTCCTAACCCATACGCTGGCACTGACACGTGCGTCAGCACGTAGCCTGAACCTCCCACGTTTCCGTACCCTCACCTGTGCCCGAAGCCTTGCCGTTCCCTAACCCTAACCCTAGCCCGGAACGGCAACCCACCACCAGCCCTACACCTTACCCCCAAGCCATAGCCTACTCTGGCCCGTACGCTGGCACTGACCTGTGCGTCAGCACGTAGCCTGTCCCTCCCACGTTTCCGTACCCTCACCTGTGCCCTAAGCCTTGCCGTTCCCTAACCCTAACCCTAGCCCGGAACGGAAACCCACCACCAGCCCTACAACTTACCCCCAAGCTGTAGCCTACTCCTGGCCCGTACGCTGGCACTGACCCGTGCGTCAGCACGTAGCCTGACCCTCCCGCGTTTCCGTACCCTCAGCTGTGCCCTAAGCCTTGCCGTTCCCTAACCCTAACCCTAGCCCGGAACGGAAACCCACCACCAGCCCTACAACTTACCCCTAAGCCGTAGCCTACAACTGGCCCGTACGCTGGCACTGACCCTTCGGTCAGCACGTAGCCTGACCCTCCCACGTTTCCGTACCCTCACCTGTGCCCTAAGCCTTGCCGTTCCCTAACCCTAACCCTAGCCCGGAACGGAAACACACCACCAGCCCTACACCTTACCCCCAAGCCGTAGCCTACTCCTGGCCCGTACGCTGGCAGTGATCCTTGCGTCAGCACGTAGCCTGACCCTCCCACGTTTCCGTACCCTCACCTGTGCCCTAAGCCTTGCCGTTCCCTAACCCTAACCCTAGCCCGGAACGGAAACCCACCACCAGCCCTACACCTTACCCACAAGCTGTAGCCTACACCTGGCCGGTACGCTGGCACTGACCCGTGCATCAGCACGTAGCCTGACCCTCCCATGTTTCCGTACCCTCACCTGTGCCCTAAGCCTTGCCGTTCCCTAACCCTAACCCTAGCCCGGAACGGAAACCCACCACCAGCCCTACACCTTACCCCCAAGCCGTAGCCTACTCCTGGCCCGTACGCTGGCACTGAACCGTGCGTCAGCACGTAGCCTGACCCTCCCACGTTTCCGTACCATCAGCTGTGCCCTAAGCCTTGCCGTTCCCTAACCCTAACCCTAGCCCGGAACGGAAACCCACCACCAGCCCTACAGCTTACCCACAAGCCGTAGCCTACACCTGGCCGGTACGCTGGCACTGACCCGTGCGTCAGCACGTAGCCTGACCCTCCCACGTTTCCGTACCCTCACCTGTGCCCTAAGCCTTGCCGTTCCCTAACCCTAACCCTAGCCCGGAACGGAAACCCACCACCAGCCCTACACCTTACCCCCAAGCCGTAGCCTACTCCTGGCCCGTACGCTGGCACTGACCCGTGCGTCAGCACGTAGCCTGACCCTCCCACGTTTCCGTACCCTCACCTGTGCCCTAAGCCTTGCCGTTCCCTAACCCTAACCCTAGCCCGGAACGGAAACCCACCACCAGCCCTACACCTTACCCCCAATTTGTAGCCTACTCCTGGTCCGTACGCTGGCACTGACCCGTGCGTCAGCACGTAGCCTGACCCTCCCACGTTTCCGTACCCTCACCTGTGCCCTAAGCCTTGCCGTTCCCTAACCCTAACCCTAGCCCGGAACGGAAACCCACCACCAGCCCTACACCTTACCCTACGCCGTAGCCTACTCCTGGCCCGTACGCTGGCACTGACCCGTGCGTCAGCACGTAGCCTGACCCTCCCACGTTTCCATACCCTCACCTGTGCCCTAAGCCTTGCCGTTCCCTAACCCTAAGCCTATCCCGGAACGGAAACCCACAACCAGCCCTAGACCTTAACCTATGCCGTAGCCTACTCCTGGCCCGTACGCTGGCACTGACCCGTGCGTCAGCACGTAGCCTGACCCTCCCACGTTTCCGTACCCTCACCTGTGCCCTAAGCCTTGCCGTTCCCTAACCCTAACCCTAGCCCGGAACGGAAACCCACCACCAGCCCTACACCTTACCCTACGCCGTAGCCTACACCTGGCCCGTACGCTGGCACTGACTCGTGCGTCATCACGTAGCCTGACACTCCCACGTTTCCGTACCCTCACCTGTGCCCTAAGCCTTGCCGTTCCCTAACCCTAACCCTAGCCCGGAACGGAAACCAACCACCAGCCCTACAACTTACCCCCAAGCCGTAGCCTATCCCTGGCCCGTACGCTGGCACTGACCCGTGCATCAGCACGTAGCCTGACCCTCCCACGTTTCCGTACCCTCACCTGTGCCCGAAGCCTTGCCGTTCCCTAACCCTAACCCTAGCCCGGAACAGAAACCCACAACCAGCCCTACACCTTACCCCCAAGCCGTAGCCTACTCCTGGCCCGTACGCTGGCACTGAACCGTGTGTCAGCACGTAGCATGACCCTCACACGTTTCCGTACCCTCAAATGTGCCCGAAGCCTTGCCGTTCCCTAACCCTAACCCTAGCCCGGAATGGAAACCCACCACCAGCCCTACACCTTACCCTACGCCGTAGCCTACTCCTGGCCCGTACGCTGGCACTGACCCGTGAATCAGCACGTAGCCTGACCCTCCCACGTTTCCGTACCCTCACCTGTGCCCTAAGCCTTGCCGTTCCCTAACCCTAACCCTAGCCCGGAACGGAAACCCACCACCAGCCTTACACCTTACCCTACGCCGTAGCCTACTCCTGGCCCGTACGCTGGCACTGACACGTGCGTCAGCACGTAGCCTGACCCTCCCACGTTTCCGTACCCTCACCTGTGCCCTAAGCCTTGCCGTTCCCTAACCCTAACCCTAGCCCGGAACGGAAACCCACCACCAGCCCTACACCTTACCCCCAAGCCGTAGACTACTCCTGGCCTGTACGCTGGCACTGACCCGTGCATCAGCACGTAATCTGACCCTCCCAGGTTTCCGTACCCTCACCTGTGCCCTAAGCCTTGCCGTTCCCTAACCCTAACCCTAGCCCGGAACGGAAACCCACCACCAGCCCTACACCTTACCCACAAGCCGTAGCCTACACCTGGCCGGTAAGCTGGCACTGACCCGTGCATCAGCACGTAGCCTGACCCTCCCACGTTTCCGTACCCTCACCTGTGCCCGAAGCCTTGCCGTTCCCTAACCCTAACCCTAGCCCGGAACAGAAACCCACAACCAGCCCTAAACCTTACCCCCAAGCCTTAGCCTACTCCTGGCCCGTACGCTGGCACTGAACCGTGCGTCAGCACGTAGCCTGACCCTCCCACGTTTCCGTACCCTCACCTGTGCCCTAAGCCTTGCCGTTCCCTAACCCTAACCCTAGCCCGGAACGGAAACCCACCACCAGCCCTACACCTTACCCCCAAGCCGTAGCCTACTCCTGGCCCGTACGCTGGCACTGACCCGTGTGTCAGCACGTAGCATGACCCTCTCACGTTTCCGTACCCTCAAATGTGCCCGAAGCCTTGCCGTTCCCTAACCCTAACCCTAGCCCGGAATGGAAACCCACCACCAGCCCTACACCTTACCCTACGCCGTAGCCTACTCCTGGCCCGTACGCTGGCACTGACCCGTGCGTCAGCACGTAGCCTGACCCTCCCACGTTTCCGTACCCTCACCTGTGCCCTAAGCCTTGCCGTTCCCTAACCCTAACCCTAGCCCGGAACGGAAACCCACCACCAGCCTTACACCTTACCCTACGCCGTAGCCTACTCCTGGCCCGTACGCTGGCACTGACCCGTGCGTCAGCACGTAGCCTGACCCTCCCACGTTTCCGTACCCTCACCTGTGCCCTAAGCCTTGCCGTTCCCTAACCCTAACCCTAGCCCGGAACGGAAACCCACCACCAGCCCTACACCTTACCCCCAAGCCGTAGACTACTCCTGGCCTGTACGCTGGCACTGACCCGTGCATCAGCACGTAGCCTGACCCTCCCACGTTTCCGTACCCTCACCTGTGCCCTAAGCCTTGCCGTTCCCTAACCCTAACCCTAGCCCGGAACGGAAACCCACCACCAGCCCTACACCTTACCCACAAGCCGTAGCCTACACCTGGCCGGTACGCTGGCACTGACCCGTGCATCAGCACGTAGCCTGACCCTCCCACGTTTCCGTACCCTTACCTGTGCCCTAAGCCTTGCCGTTCCCTAACCCTTACGCTAGCCCGGAACGGAAACCCACCACCAGCCCTACACCTTACCCTACGCCGTAGCCTACTCCTGTCCCGTACGCTGGCACTGACCCGTGCGTCAGCACGTACCCTGACCCTCCCACGTTTCCGTACCCTCACCTGTGCCCTAAGCCTTGCCGTTCCCTAACCCTAACCCTAGCACGGAACGGAAACCCACCACCAGCCCTACAACTTACCCCCAAGCTGTAGCCTACTCCTGGCCCGTACGCTGGCACTGACCCGTGCGTCAGCACGTAGCCTGACCCTCCCACGTTTCCGTACCCTCACCTGTGCCCTAAGCCTTGCCGTTCCCTAACCCTAACCCCAGCCCGGAACGGAAACCCACCACCAGCCCTACAACTTACCCCCAAGACATAGCCTACAACTGGCCCGTACGCTGGCACCGACCCTTCGGTCAGCACGTAGCCTGACCCTCCCACGTTTCCGTACCCTCACCTGTGCCCTAAGTCTTGCCGTTCCCTAACCCTAACCCTAGCCTGGAACGGAAACCCACCACCAGCACTACACCTTACCCACAAGCCGTAGCCTACACCTGGCCGTACGCTGGCACTGACCCGTGCATCAGCACGTAGCCTGACCCTCCCACGTTTCCGTACCCTCACCTGTGCCCTAAGCCTTGCCGTTCCCTAACCCTAACCCTAGCCCGGAACGGAAACCCACCACCAGCCCTACAACTTACCCCCAAGCTGTAGCCTACTCCTGGCCCGTACGCTGGCACTGAACCGTGCGTCAGCACGTAGCCTGACCCTCCCACGTTTCCGTACCCTCACCTGTGCCCTAAGCCTTGCCGTTCCCTAACCCTAAGCCTAGCCCGGAACGGAAACCCACAACCAGCCCTAGACCTTAACCTATGCCGTAGCCTACTCCTGGCCCGTACGCTGGCACTGACCCGTGCGTCAGCACGTAGCCTGACCCTCCCACGTTTCCGTACACTCACCTGTTCCCTAAGCCTTGCCGTTCCCTATCCCTAACCCTAGCCCGGAACGGAAACCCACCACCAGCCCTACACCTTACCCCCAAGCCGTAGCCTACTCCTGGCCCGTACGCTGGCACTGACCCGTGTGTCAGCACGTAGCCTGACCCTCCCACGTTTCCGTACCCTCAGCTGTGCCCTAAGCCTTGCCGTTCCCTAACCCTAACCCTAGCCCGGAACGGAAACCCACCACCAGCCCTACAACTTACCCACAAGCCGTAGCCTACACCTGGCCGGTACGCTGGCACTGACCAGTGCGTCAGCACGTAGCCTGACCCTCCCACGTTTCCGTGCCCACACCTGTGCCCTAAGCCTTGCCGTTCCCTAACCCTAACCCTAGCCTGGAACGGAAACCCACCACCAGCCCCACACCTTACCCTACGCCGTAACCTACTCCTGGCCCGTACGCTGGCACTGACCCGTGCGTCAGCACGTAGCCTGACCCTCCCACGTTTCCGTACCCTCAACTGTGCCCTAAGCCTTGCCGTTCCCTAACCCTAACCCTAGCCCTGAACGGAAACCCACCACCAGCCCTACAACTTACCCCCAAGCTGTAGCCTACTCCTGGCCCGTACACTGGCACTGACCCGTGCGTCAGCACGTAGCCTGACCCTCCCACGTTTCCGTACCCTCAACTGTGCCCTAAGCCTTGCCGTTCCCTAACCCTAACCCTAGCCCGGAACAGAAACCCACCACCAGCCCTACAACTTACCCCCAAGCCGTAGCCTACACCTGGCCCGTACACTGGCACTGACCCTTGTGTCAGCACGTAGCCTGACCCTCCCACGTTTCCGTACCCTCACCTGTGCCCTAAGCCTTGCCGTTCCCTAACCGTAACCCTAGCCCGGAACGGAAACCCACCACCAGCCCTACAGCTTACCCACAAGCCGTAGCCTACACCTGGCCGGTACGCTGGCACTGACCCGTGCGTCAGCACGTAGCCTGACCCTCCCACGTTTCCGTACCCTCACCTGTGCCCTAAGCCTTGCCGTTCCCTAACCCTAACCCTAGCCCGGAACGGAAACCCACCACCAGCCCTACACCTTACCCCCAAGCCGTAGCCTACTCCTGGCCCGTACGCTGGCACTGACCCGTGCGTCAGCACGTAGCCTGACCCTCCCACGTTTCCGTACCCTCACCTGTGCCCTAAGCCTTGCCGTTCCCTAACCCTAACCCTAGCCCGGAACGGAAACCCACCACCAGCCCTAAACCTTACCCCCAATTTGTAGCCTACTCCTGGTCCGTACGCTGGCACTGACCCATGCGTCAGCACGTAGCCTGACCCTCCCACGTTTCCGTACCCTCACCTGTGCCCTAAGCCTTGCCGTTCCCTAACCCTAACCCTAGCCCGGAACGGAAACCCACCACCAGCCCTACACCTTACCCTACGCCGTAGCCTACTCCTGGCCCGTACGCTGGCACTGACCAGTGCGTCAGCACGTAGCCTGACCCTCCCACGTTTCCATACCCTCACCTGTGCCCTAAGCCTTGCCGTTCCCTAACCCTAAGCCTAGCCCGGAACGGAAACACACAACCAGCCCTAGACCTTAACCTATGCCGTAGCCTACTCCTGGCCCGTACGCTGGCACTGACCCGTGCGTCAGCACATAGCCTAACCCTCCCACGTTTCCATACACTCACCTGTGCCCTAAGCCTTGCCGTTCCCTAACCCTAACCCTAGCCCGGAACGGAAACCCACCACCAGCCCTACAACTTACCCCCAAGCCGTAGCCTACTCCTGGCCCGTACGCTGGCACTGACCCGTGTGTCAGCACGTAGCCTGACCCTCCCACGTTTCCGTACCCTCACCTGTGCCCTAAGCCTTGCCGTTCCCTAACCCTAACCCTAGCCCGGAACGGAAACCCACCACCAGCCCTACAACTTACCCACAAGCCGTAGCCTACACCTGGCCGGTACGCTGGCACTGACCCGTGCGTCAGCACGTAGCCTGACCCTCCCACGTTTCCGTGCCCACACCTGTGCCCTAAGCCTTGCCGTTCCCTAACCCTAACCCTAGCCCGGAAAGGAAACCCACCACCAGCCCTACAACTTACCCCCAACCTGTAGCCTACTCCTGGCCCGTACGCTGGCACTGACCCGTGCGTCAGCACGTAGCCTGACCCTCCCACGTTTCCGTACCCTCAGCTGTGCCCTAAGCCTTGCCGTTCCCTAACCCTAACCCTAGCCCGGAACGGAAACCCACCACCAGCCCTACAACTTACCCCCAAGCCGTAGCCTACTCATGGCCCGTACGCTGGCACTGACCCGTGCGTCACCACGTAGCCTGACCCTCCCACGTTTCTGTGCCCTCAACTGTGCACTAAGCCTTGCCGTTCCCTAACCCTAACCCTAGCCCGGAACGGAAACCCACCACCAGCCCTACCACTTACCCCCAAGCCGTACCCTACTCCTGGCCCGTACGCTGGCACTGACCCGTGCGTCAGCACGTACCCTGAACCTCGCACGTTTCCGTACCCTCACCTGTGCCCTAAGCCTTGCCGTTCCCTAACCCTAACCCTAGCCCGGAACGGAAACCCACCACCAGCCCTACACCTTACGCTACGCCGTAGCCTACTCCTGGCCCGTACGCTGGCACTGACCCGTGCGTCAGCACGTAGCCTGACCCTCCCACGTTTCCGTACCCTCACCTGTGCCCTAAGCCTTGACGTTCCCTAACCCTAACCCTAGCCCGGAACGGAAACCCACCACCAGCCCTACAACTTACCCCCAAGCCGTCGCCTATTCCTGGCCCGTACGGTGGCACTGACCCGTGCGTCAGCACGTAGCCTGACCCTCCCACGTTTCCGTACCCTCACCTGTGCCCTAAGCCTTGCCATTCCCTAACCCTAACCCTAGCCCGGAACGGAAACCCACCACCAGCCCTACACCTTACCCCCAAGCCGTAGCCTACTCCTGGCCCGTACGCTGGCACTGACCCGTGCGTCAGCACGTAGCCTGACCCTCCCACGTTTCCGTACCCTCACCTGTGCTCTAAGCCTTGCCGTTCCCTAACCCTAAACCTAGCACGGAACGGAAACCCACCACCAGCCCTACAGATTACCCTTCGCCGTAGCCTACTCCTGGCCCGTACGCTGGCACTGACCTGTGCGTCAGCACGTAGCCTGACCCTCCCACGTTTCCGTACCCTCACCTGTGCCCTAAGCCTTGCCATTCCCTAACCCTAACCCTAGCCCGGAACGGAAACCCACCACCAGCCCTACACCTTACCCCCAAGCCGTAGCCTACTCCTGGCCCGTACGCTGGCACTGACCCGTGCGTCAGCACGTAGCCTGACCCTCCCAAGTTTCCACACCCTCACCTGTGCACTAAGCCTTGCCGTTCCCTAACCCTAACCCTAGCCCGGAACGGAAACCCACCACCAGCACTACACCTTACCCTACGCCATAGCCTAATCCTGGCCCGTACGCTGGCACTGACCCGTGTGTCAGCACGTAGCATGACCCTCACACGTTTCCGTACCCTCACCTGTGCCCTAAGCCTTGCCGTTCCCTAACACTAACCCTACCCGGAACGGAAACCCACCACCAGCCCTACACCTTACCCTATTCCGTAGCCTACTCCTGACCCATACGCTGGCACTGACACGTGCGTCAGCACGTAGCCTGAACCTCCCACGTTTCCGTACCCTCACCTGTGCCCGAAGCCTTGCCGTTCCCTAACCCTAACCCTAGCCCGGAACGGCAACCCACCACCATCCCTACACCTTACCCCCAAGCCATAGCCTACTCTGGCCCGTACGCTGGCACTGACCTGTGCGTCAGGACGTAGCCTGTCCCTCCCACGTTTCCGTACCCTCACCTGTGCCCTAAGCCTTGCCGTTCCCTAACCCTAACCCTAGCCCGGAACGGAAACCCACCACCAACCCTACAACTTACCGCCAAGCCGTAGCCTACTCCTGGCCCGTACGCTGGCACTGACCCGTGCGTCAGCACGTAGCCTGTCCCTCCCACGTTTCTGTACCCTCACCTGTGCCCTAAGCCTTGCCGTTCCCTAACCCTAACCCTAGCCCGGAATGGAAACCCATCACCAGCCATACACCTTACCCTACGCTGTAGCCTACTCCTGGCCCGTACGCTGGCACTGACCCGTGCGTCAGCACGTAGCCTGACCCTCCCACGTTTCCGTACCCTCACCTGTGCCCTAAGCCTTGCCGTTCCCTAACCCTAACCCTAGCCCGGAACAGAAACCCACCACCAGCCCTACCACTTACCCCCAAGCCGTACCCTAATCCTGGCCCGTACGCTGGCACTGACTCGTGCGTCAGCACATAGCCTGACCCTCCCACGTTTCCGTACCCTCACCTGTGCCCTAAGCCTTGCCGTTCCCTAACCCTAACCCTAGCCCGGAACGGAAACCCACCACCAGCCCTACAACTTAAACCCAAGCTGTAGCCTACTCCTGGCCCGTACGCTGGCACTGACCCGTGCGTCAGCACGTAGCCTGACCCTCCCACGTTTCCGTACCCTCAGCTGTGCCCTAAGCCTTGCCGTTCCCTAACCCTAACCCTAGCCCGGAACGGAAACCCACCACCAGCCCTACAACTTACCCCCAAGCCGTACCCTACTCATGGCCCGTACGCTGGCACTGACCCGTGCGTCACCACGTAGCCTGACCCTCCCACGTTTCTGTGCCCTCAACTGTGCACTAAGCCTTGCCGTTCCCTAACCCTAACCCTAGCCCGGAACGGAAACCCACCACCAGCCCTACCACTTACCCCCAAGCCGTACCCTACTCCTGGCCCGTACGCTGGCACTGACCCGTGCGTCAGCACGTACCCTGACCCTCCCACGTTTCCGTACCCTCACCTGTGCCCTAAGCCTTGCCGTTCCCTAACCCTAACCCTAGCCCGGAACGGAAACCCACCACCAGCCCTACACCTTACCCTACGCCGTAGCCTACTCCTGGCCCGTACGCTGGCACTGACCCGTGCGTCAGCACGTAGCCTGACCCTCCCACGTTTCCGTACCCTCACCTGTGCCCTAAGCCTTGACGTTCCCTAACCCTAACCCTAGCCCGGAACGGAAACCCACCACCAGCCCTACAACTTACCCCCAAGCCGTCGCCTATTCCTGGCCCGTACGGTGGCACTGACCCGTGCGTCAGCACGTAGCCTGACCCTCCCACGTTTCCGTACCCTCACCTGTGCCCTAAGCCTTGCCATTCCCTAAGCCTAACCCATGCCCGGAACGGAAACCCACCACCAGCCCTACACCTTACCCCCAAGCCGTAGCCTACTCCTGGCCCATACGCTGGCACTGACCCATGCGTCAGCACATAGCCTGACCCTCCCACGTTTCCGTACCCTCACCTGTGCTCTAAGCCTTGCCGTTCCCTAACCCTAACCCTAGCACGGAACGGAAACCCACCACCAGCCCTACAGCTTACCCTTCGCCGTAGCCTACTCCTGGCCCGTACGCTGGCACTGACCCGTGCGTCAGCACGTAGCCTGACCCTCCCACGTTTCCGTACCCTCACCTGTGCCCTAAGCCTTGCCATTCCCTAACCCTAACCCTAGCCCGGAACGGAAACCCACCACCAGCCCTACACCTTACCCCCAAGCCGTAGCCTACTCCTGGCCCGTACGCTGGCACTGACCCGTGCGTCAGCACGTAGCCTGACCCTCCCACGTTTCCATACCCTCACCTATGCCCTAATCCTTGCCGTTCCCTAACCCTAACCCTAGCCCGGAACGGAAACCCACCACCAGCCCTACACCTTACCCTACGCCGTAGCCTACTCCTGTCCCGTACGCTGGCACTGACCCGTGCGTCACCACGTAGCCTGACACTCCCACGTTTCCGTGCCCTCAACTGTGCACTAAGAATTGCCGTTCCCTAACCCTAACCCTAGCCCGGAACGGAAACCCACCACCAGCCCTACCACTTACCCCCAAGCCGTACCCTACTCCTGGCCCGTACGCTGGCACTGACCCGTGCGTCAGCACGTACCCTGACCCTCCCACGTTTCCGTACCCTCACCTGTGCCCTAAGCCTTGCCGTTCCCTAACCCTAACCCTAGCCCGGAACGGAAACCCACCACCAGCCCTACACCTTACCCTACGCCGTAGCCTACTCCTGGCCCGTACGCTGGCACTGACCCGTGCGTCAGCACGTCGCCTGACCCTCCCACGTTTCCGTACCCTCACCTGTGCCCTAAGCCTTGCCATTCCCTAACCCTAACCCTAGCCCGGAACGGAAACCCACCACCAGCCCTACACCTTACCCCCAAGCCGTAGCCTACTCCTGGCCCGTACGCTGGCACTGACCCGTGTGTCAGCACGTAGCCGGACCCTCCCACGTTTCCACACCCTCACCTGTGCACTAAGCCTTGCCGTTCCCTAACCCTAACCCTAGCCCGGAACGGAAACCCACCACCAGCACTACACCTTACCCTACGCCATAGCCTACTCCTGGCCCGTACGCTGGCACTGACCCGTGTGTCAGCACGTAGCCTGACCCTCCCACGTTTCCGTACCCTCACCTGTGCTCTAAGACTTGCCGTTCCCTAACCCTAACCCTAGCACGGAACGGAAACCCACAACCAGCCCTAGACCTTAACCTATGCCGTAGCCTACTCCTGGCCCGTACGCTGGCACTGACCCGTGCGTCAGCACGTAGCCTGACCCTCCCACGTTTCCGTACCCTCACCTGTGCCCTAAGCCTTGCCGTTCCCTAACCCTAACCCTAGCCCGGAACGGAAACCCACCACCAGCCCTACACCTTACCCCCAAGCCGTAGAGTACTCCTGGCCTGTACGCTGGCACTGACCCGTGCATCAGCACGTAGCCTGACCCTCCCACGTTTCCGTACCCTCACCTGTGCCCTAAGCCTTGCCGTTCCCTAACCCTAACCCTAGCCCGGAACGGAAACCCACCACCAGCCCTACACCTTACCCACAAGCCGTAGCCTACACCTGGCCGGTACGCTGGCACTGACCCGTGCATCAGCACGTAGCCTGACCCTCCCACGTTTCCGTACCCTTACCTGTGCCCTAAGCCTTGCCGTTCCCTAACCCTTACGCTAGCCCGGAACGGAAACCCACCACCAGCCCTACACCTTACCCTACGCCGTAGCCTACTCCTGTCCCGTACGCTGGCACTGACCCGTGCGTCAGCACGTACCCTGACCCTCCCACGTTTCCGTACCCTCACCTGTGCCCTAAGCCTTGCCGTTCCCTAACCCTAACCCTAGCACGGAACGGAAACCCACCACCAGCCCTACAACTTACCCCCAAGCTGTAGCCTACTCCTGGCCCGTACGCTGGCACTGACCCGTGCGTCAGCACGTAGCCTGACCCTCCCACGTTTCCGTACCCTCACCTGTGCCCTAAGCCTTGCCGTTCCCTAACCCTAACCCCAGCCCGGAACGGAAACCCACCACCAGCCCTACAACTTACCCCCAAGACATAGCCTACAACTGGCCCGTACGCTGGCACCGACCCTTCGGTCAGCACGTAGCCTGACCCTCCCACGTTTCCGTACCCTCACCTGTGCCCTAAGTCTTGCCGTTCCCTAACCCTAACCCTAGCCTGGAACGGAAACCCACCACCAGCACTACACCTTACCCACAAGCCGTAGCCTACACCTGGCCGTACGCTGGCACTGACCCGTGCATCAGCACGTAGCCTGACCCTCCCACGTTTCCGTACCCTCACCTGTGCCCTAAGCCTTGCCGTTCCCTAACCCTAACCCTAGCCCGGAACGGAAACCCACCACCAGCCCTACAACTTACCCCCAAGCTGTAGCCTACTCCTGGCCCGTACGCTGGCACTGAACCGTGCGTCAGCACGTAGCCTGACCCTCCCACGTTTCCGTACCCTCACCTGTGCCCTAAGCCTTGCCGTTCCCTAACCCTAAGCCTAGCCCGGAACGGAAACCCACAACCAGCCCTAGACCTTAACCTATGCCGTAGCCTACTCCTGGCCCGTACGCTGGCACTGACCCGTGCGTCAGCACGTAGCCTGACCCTCCCACGTTTCCGTACACTCACCTGTTCCCTAAGCCTTGCCGTTCCCTATCCCTAACCCTAGCCCGGAACGGAAACCCACCACCAGCCCTACACCTTACCCCCAAGCCGTAGCCTACTCCTGGCCCGTACGCTGGCACTGACCCGTGTGTCAGCACGTAGCCTGACCCTCCCACGTTTCCGTACCCTCAGCTGTGCCCTAAGCCTTGCCGTTCCCTAACCCTAACCCTAGCCCGGAACGGAAACCCACCACCAGCCCTACAACTTACCCACAAGCCGTAGCCTACACCTGGCCGGTACGCTGGCACTGACCAGTGCGTCAGCACGTAGCCTGACCCTCCCACGTTTCCGTGCCCACACCTGTGCCCTAAGCCTTGCCGTTCCCTAACCCTAACCCTAGCCTGGAACGGAAACCCACCACCAGCCCCACACCTTACCCTACGCCGTAACCTACTCCTGGCCCGTACGCTGGCACTGACCCGTGCGTCAGCACGTAGCCTGACCCTCCCACGTTTCCGTACCCTCAACTGTGCCCTAAGCCTTGCCGTTCCCTAACCCTAACCCTAGCCCTGAACGGAAACCCACCACCAGCCCTACAACTTACCCCCAAGCTGTAGCCTACTCCTGGCCCGTACACTGGCACTGACCCGTGCGTCAGCACGTAGCCTGACCCTCCCACGTTTCCGTACCCTCAACTGTGCCCTAAGCCTTGCCGTTCCCTAACCCTAACCCTAGCCCGGAACAGAAACCCACCACCAGCCCTACAACTTACCCCCAAGCCGTAGCCTACACCTGGCCCGTACACTGGCACTGACCCTTGTGTCAGCACGTAGCCTGACCCTCCCACGTTTCCGTACCCTCACCTGTGCCCTAAGCCTTGCCGTTCCCTAACCGTAACCCTAGCCCGGAACGGAAACCCACCACCAGCCCTACAGCTTACCCACAAGCCGTAGCCTACACCTGGCCGGTACGCTGGCACTGACCCGTGCGTCAGCACGTAGCCTGACCCTCCCACGTTTCCGTACCCTCACCTGTGCCCTAAGCCTTGCCGTTCCCTAACCCTAACCCTAGCCCGGAACGGAAACCCACCACCAGCCCTACACCTTACCCCCAAGCCGTAGCCTACTCCTGGCCCGTACGCTGGCACTGACCCGTGCGTCAGCACGTAGCCTGACCCTCCCACGTTTCCGTACCCTCACCTGTGCCCTAAGCCTTGCCGTTCCCTAACCCTAACCCTAGCCCGGAACGGAAACCCACCACCAGCCCTAAACCTTACCCCCAATTTGTAGCCTACTCCTGGTCCGTACGCTGGCACTGACCCATGCGTCAGCACGTAGCCTGACCCTCCCACGTTTCCGTACCCTCACCTGTGCCCTAAGCCTTGCCGTTCCCTAACCCTAACCCTAGCCCGGAACGGAAACCCACCACCAGCCCTACACCTTACCCTACGCCGTAGCCTACTCCTGGCCCGTACGCTGGCACTGACCAGTGCGTCAGCACGTAGCCTGACCCTCCCACGTTTCCATACCCTCACCTGTGCCCTAAGCCTTGCCGTTCCCTAACCCTAAGCCTAGCCCGGAACGGAAACACACAACCAGCCCTAGACCTTAACCTATGCCGTAGCCTACTCCTGGCCCGTACGCTGGCACTGACCCGTGCGTCAGCACATAGCCTAACCCTCCCACGTTTCCATACACTCACCTGTGCCCTAAGCCTTGCCGTTCCCTAACCCTAACCCTAGCCCGGAACGGAAACCCACCACCAGCCCTACAACTTACCCCCAAGCCGTAGCCTACTCCTGGCCCGTACGCTGGCACTGACCCGTGTGTCAGCACGTAGCCTGACCCTCCCACGTTTCCGTACCCTCACCTGTGCCCTAAGCCTTGCCGTTCCCTAACCCTAACCCTAGCCCGGAACGGAAACCCACCACCAGCCCTACAACTTACCCACAAGCCGTAGCCTACACCTGGCCGGTACGCTGGCACTGACCCGTGCGTCAGCACGTAGCCTGACCCTCCCACGTTTCCGTGCCCACACCTGTGCCCTAAGCCTTGCCGTTCCCTAACCCTAACCCTAGCCCGGAAAGGAAACCCACCACCAGCCCTACAACTTACCCCCAACCTGTAGCCTACTCCTGGCCCGTACGCTGGCACTGACCCGTGCGTCAGCACGTAGCCTGACCCTCCCACGTTTCCGTACCCTCAGCTGTGCCCTAAGCCTTGCCGTTCCCTAACCCTAACCCTAGCCCGGAACGGAAACCCACCACCAGCCCTACAACTTACCCCCAAGCCGTAGCCTACTCATGGCCCGTACGCTGGCACTGACCCGTGCGTCACCACGTAGCCTGACCCTCCCACGTTTCTGTGCCCTCAACTGTGCACTAAGCCTTGCCGTTCCCTAACCCTAACCCTAGCCCGGAACGGAAACCCACCACCAGCCCTACCACTTACCCCCAAGCCGTACCCTACTCCTGGCCCGTACGCTGGCACTGACCCGTGCGTCAGCACGTACCCTGAACCTCGCACGTTTCCGTACCCTCACCTGTGCCCTAAGCCTTGCCGTTCCCTAACCCTAACCCTAGCCCGGAACGGAAACCCACCACCAGCCCTACACCTTACGCTACGCCGTAGCCTACTCCTGGCCCGTACGCTGGCACTGACCCGTGCGTCAGCACGTAGCCTGACCCTCCCACGTTTCCGTACCCTCACCTGTGCCCTAAGCCTTGACGTTCCCTAACCCTAACCCTAGCCCGGAACGGAAACCCACCACCAGCCCTACAACTTACCCCCAAGCCGTCGCCTATTCCTGGCCCGTACGGTGGCACTGACCCGTGCGTCAGCACGTAGCCTGACCCTCCCACGTTTCCGTACCCTCACCTGTGCCCTAAGCCTTGCCATTCCCTAACCCTAACCCTAGCCCGGAACGGAAACCCACCACCAGCCCTACACCTTACCCCCAAGCCGTAGCCTACTCCTGGCCCGTACGCTGGCACTGACCCGTGCGTCAGCACGTAGCCTGACCCTCCCACGTTTCCGTACCCTCACCTGTGCTCTAAGCCTTGCCGTTCCCTAACCCTAAACCTAGCACGGAACGGAAACCCACCACCAGCCCTACAGATTACCCTTCGCCGTAGCCTACTCCTGGCCCGTACGCTGGCACTGACCTGTGCGTCAGCACGTAGCCTGACCCTCCCACGTTTCCGTACCCTCACCTGTGCCCTAAGCCTTGCCATTCCCTAACCCTAACCCTAGCCCGGAACGGAAACCCACCACCAGCCCTACACCTTACCCCCAAGCCGTAGCCTACTCCTGGCCCGTACGCTGGCACTGACCCGTGCGTCAGCACGTAGCCTGACCCTCCCAAGTTTCCACACCCTCACCTGTGCACTAAGCCTTGCCGTTCCCTAACCCTAACCCTAGCCCGGAACGGAAACCCACCACCAGCACTACACCTTACCCTACGCCATAGCCTAATCCTGGCCCGTACGCTGGCACTGACCCGTGTGTCAGCACGTAGCATGACCCTCACACGTTTCCGTACCCTCACCTGTGCCCTAAGCCTTGCCGTTCCCTAACACTAACCCTACCCGGAACGGAAACCCACCACCAGCCCTACACCTTACCCTATTCCGTAGCCTACTCCTGACCCATACGCTGGCACTGACACGTGCGTCAGCACGTAGCCTGAACCTCCCACGTTTCCGTACCCTCACCTGTGCCCGAAGCCTTGCCGTTCCCTAACCCTAACCCTAGCCCGGAACGGCAACCCACCACCATCCCTACACCTTACCCCCAAGCCATAGCCTACTCTGGCCCGTACGCTGGCACTGACCTGTGCGTCAGGACGTAGCCTGTCCCTCCCACGTTTCCGTACCCTCACCTGTGCCCTAAGCCTTGCCGTTCCCTAACCCTAACCCTAGCCCGGAACGGAAACCCACCACCAACCCTACAACTTACCGCCAAGCCGTAGCCTACTCCTGGCCCGTACGCTGGCACTGACCCGTGCGTCAGCACGTAGCCTGTCCCTCCCACGTTTCTGTACCCTCACCTGTGCCCTAAGCCTTGCCGTTCCCTAACCCTAACCCTAGCCCGGAATGGAAACCCATCACCAGCCATACACCTTACCCTACGCTGTAGCCTACTCCTGGCCCGTACGCTGGCACTGACCCGTGCGTCAGCACGTAGCCTGACCCTCCCACGTTTCCGTACCCTCACCTGTGCCCTAAGCCTTGCCGTTCCCTAACCCTAACCCTAGCCCGGAACAGAAACCCACCACCAGCCCTACCACTTACCCCCAAGCCGTACCCTAATCCTGGCCCGTACGCTGGCACTGACTCGTGCGTCAGCACATAGCCTGACCCTCCCACGTTTCCGTACCCTCACCTGTGCCCTAAGCCTTGCCGTTCCCTAACCCTAACCCTAGCCCGGAACGGAAACCCACCACCAGCCCTACAACTTAAACCCAAGCTGTAGCCTACTCCTGGCCCGTACGCTGGCACTGACCCGTGCGTCAGCACGTAGCCTGACCCTCCCACGTTTCCGTACCCTCAGCTGTGCCCTAAGCCTTGCCGTTCCCTAACCCTAACCCTAGCCCGGAACGGAAACCCACCACCAGCCCTACAACTTACCCCCAAGCCGTACCCTACTCATGGCCCGTACGCTGGCACTGACCCGTGCGTCACCACGTAGCCTGACCCTCCCACGTTTCTGTGCCCTCAACTGTGCACTAAGCCTTGCCGTTCCCTAACCCTAACCCTAGCCCGGAACGGAAACCCACCACCAGCCCTACCACTTACCCCCAAGCCGTACCCTACTCCTGGCCCGTACGCTGGCACTGACCCGTGCGTCAGCACGTACCCTGACCCTCCCACGTTTCCGTACCCTCACCTGTGCCCTAAGCCTTGCCGTTCCCTAACCCTAACCCTAGCCCGGAACGGAAACCCACCACCAGCCCTACACCTTACCCTACGCCGTAGCCTACTCCTGGCCCGTACGCTGGCACTGACCCGTGCGTCAGCACGTAGCCTGACCCTCCCACGTTTCCGTACCCTCACCTGTGCCCTAAGCCTTGACGTTCCCTAACCCTAACCCTAGCCCGGAACGGAAACCCACCACCAGCCCTACAACTTACCCCCAAGCCGTCGCCTATTCCTGGCCCGTACGGTGGCACTGACCCGTGCGTCAGCACGTAGCCTGACCCTCCCACGTTTCCGTACCCTCACCTGTGCCCTAAGCCTTGCCGTTCCCTAACCCTAACCCTAGCCCGGAACGGAAACCCACCACCAGCCCTACACCTTACCCTACGCCGTAGCCTACTCCTGTCCCGTACGCTGGCACTGACCCGTGCGTCACCACGTAGCCTGACACTCCCACGTTTCCGTGCCCTCAACTGTGCACTAAGAATTGCCGTTCCCTAACCCTAACCCTAGCCCGGAACGGAAACCCACCACCAGCCCTACCACTTACCCCCAAGCCGTACCCTACTCCTGGCCCGTACGCTGGCACTGACCCGTGCGTCAGCACGTACCCTGACCCTCCCACGTTTCCGTACCCTCACCTGTGCCCTAAGCCTTGCCGTTCCCTAACCCTAACCCTAGCCCGGAACGGAAACCCACCACCAGCCCTACACCTTACCCTACGCCGTAGCCTACTCCTGGCCCGTACGCTGGCACTGACCCGTGCGTCAGCACGTCGCCTGACCTTCCCACGTTTCCGTACCCTCACCTGTGCCCTAAGCCTTGCCATTCCCTAACCCTAACCCTAGCCCGGAACGGAAACCCACCACCAGCCCTACACCTTACCCCCAAGCCGTAGCCTACTCCTGGCCCGTACGCTGGCACTGACCCGTGTGTCAGCACGTAGCCGGACCCTCCCACGTTTCCACACCCTCACCTGTGCACTAAGCCTTGCCGTTCCCTAACCCTAACCCTAGCCCGGAACGGAAACCCACCACCAGCACTACACCTTACCCTACGCCATAGCCTACTCCTGGCCCGTACGCTGGCACTGACCCGTGTGTCAGCACGTAGCCTGACCCTCCCACGTTTCCGTACCCTCACCTGTGCTCTAAGACTTGCCGTTCCCTAACCCTAACCCTAGCACGGAACGGAAACCCACAACCAGCCCTAGACCTTAACCTATGCCGTAGCCTACTCCTGGCCCGTACGCTGGCACTGACCCGTGCGTCAGCACGTAGCCTGACCCTCCCACGTTTCCGTACCCTCACCTGTGCCCTAAGCCTTGCCGTTCCCTAACCCTAACCCTAGCCCGGAACGGAAACCCACCACCAGCCCTACACCTTACCCCTAAGCCTTAGCCTAATCCTGGCCCGTACGCTGGCACTGACTCGTGTGTCAGCACGTAGCCTGACCCTCCCACGTTTCCGTACCCTCACCTGTGCCCTAAGCCTTGCCGTTCCCTAACCCTAACCCTAGCCCAGAACGGAAACCCACCACCAGCCCTACACCTTACCCCCAATTTGTAGCCTACTCCTGGTCCGTACGCTGGCACTGACCCGTGCGTCAGCACGTAGCCTGACCCTCCCACGTTTCCGTACCCTCAGCTGTGCCCTAAGCCTTGCCGTTCCCTAACCCTAGCCCTAGCCCGGAACGGAAACCCACCACCAGCCCTACAACTTACCCCCAAGCCGTAGCCTACACCTGGCCCGTACGCTGGCACTGACCCTTGCGTCAGCACGTAGCCTGACCCTCCCACGTTTCCGTACCCTCACCTGTGCCCTAAGCCTTGCCGTTCCCTAACCCTAACCCTAGCACGGAACGGAAACCCACCACCAGCCCTACACCTTACCCTACGCCGTAGCCTACTCGTGGCCCGTACGCTGGCACTGACCCGTGCGTCAGCACGTAGCCTGACCCTCCCACGTTTCCATACCCTCACCTGTGCCCTAAGCCTTGCCGTTCCCTAACCCTAACCCTAGCCCGGAACGGAAACCCACCACCAGCCCTACACCTTACCCCCTAGCCGTAGCCTACTCCTGGCCCGTACGCTGGCACTGACCCGTGCGTCAGCACGTAGCCTGACTCTCCCACGTTTCCGTACCCTCACCTGTGCCCTAAGCCTTGCAGTTCCCTAACCCTAACCCTAGCCCGGAACGGAAACCCACCACCAGCCCTACAACTTACCCACAAGCCGTAGCCTACACCTGGCCGGTACGCTGGCACTGACCCGTGCGTCAGCACGTAGCCTGACCCTCCCACGTTTCCGTACCCTCACCTGTGCCCTAAGCCTTGCCGTTCCCTAACCCTAACCCTAGCCTGGAACGGAAAGCCACAACCAGCCCCACACCTTACCCTACGCCGTAGCCTACTCCTGGCCCGTACGCTGGCACTGACCCGTGCGTCAGCACGTAGCCTGACCCTCCCACGTTTCCGTACCCTCACCTGTGCCCTAAGCCTTGCAGTTCCCTAACCCTAACCCTAGCCCGGAACGGAAACCCACCACCAGCCCTACAACTTACCCCCAAGCCGTAGCCTACACCTGGCCCGTACGCTGGCACTGACCCTTGCGTCAGCACGTAGCCTGACCCTCCCACGTTTCCGTACCCTCACCTGTGCCCTATGCCTTGCCGTTCCCTAACCCAAACCCTAGCCCGGAACGGAAACCCACCACCAGCCCTACACCTTACCCTATTCCGTAGCCTACTCCTAACCCATACGCTGGCACTGACACGTGCGTCAGCACGTAGCCTGAACCTCCCACGTTTCCGTACCCTCACCTGTGCCCGAAGCCTTGCCGTTCCCTAACCCTAACCCTAGCCCGGAACGGCAACCCACCACCAGCCCTACACCTTACCCCCAAGCCATAGCCTACTCTGGCCCGTACGCTGGCACTGACCTGTGCGTCAGCACGTAGCCTGTCCCTCCCACGTTTCCGTACCCTCACCTGTGCCCTAAGCCTTGCCGTTCCCTAACCCTAACCCTAGCCCGGAACGGAAACCCACCACCAACCCTACAACTTACCGCCAAGCCGTAGCCTACTCCTGGCCCGTACGCTGGCACTAACCCGTGCGTCAGCACGTAGCCTGTCCCTCCCACGTTTCTGTACCCTCACCTGTGCCCTAAGCCTTGCCGTTCCCTAACCCTAACCCTAGCCCGGAATGGAAACCCATCACCAGCCATACACCTTACCCTACGCTGTAGCCTACTCCTGTCCCGTACGCTGGCACTGACCCGTGGGTCAGCACGTAGCCTGACCCTCCCACATTTCCGTACCCTCACCTGTGCCCTAAGCCTTGCCGTTCCCTAACCCTAACCCTAGCCCGGAACGGAAACCCACCACCAGCCCTACAACTTACCCCCAAGCTGTAGCCTACTCCTGGCCCGTACGCTGGCACTGACCCGTGCGTCAGCACGTAGCCTGACCCTCCCACGTTTCCGTACCCTCAGCTGTGCCCTAAGCCTTGCCGTTCCCTAACCCTAACCCTAGCCCGGAACGGAAACCCACCACCAGCCCTACAACTTACCCCTAAGCCGTAGCCTACAACTGGCCCGTACGCTGGCACTGACCCTTCGGTCAGCACGTAGCCTGACCCACCCACGTTTCCGTACCCTCACCTGTGCCCTAAGCCTTGCCGTTCCCTAACCCTAACCCTAGCCCGGAACGGAAACCCACCACCAGCCCTACACCTTACCCCCAAGCCGTAGCCTACTCCTGGCCCGTACGCTGGCACTGACCCTTGCGTCAGCACGTAGCCTGACCCTCCCACGTTTCCGTACCCTCACCTGTGCCCTAAGCCTTGCCGTTCCCTAACCCTAACCCTAGCCCGGAACGGAAACCCACCACCAGCCCTACACCTTACCCACAAGCCGTAGCCTACACCTGGCCGGTACGCTGGCACTGACCCGTGCATCAGCACGTAGCCTGACCCTCCCATGTTTCCGTACCCTCACCTGTGCCCTAAGCCTTGCCGTTCCCTAACCCTAACCCTAGCCCGGAACGGAAACCCACCACCAGCCCTACACCTTACCCCCAAGCCGTAGCCTACTCCTGGCCCGTACGCTGGCACTGAACCGTGCGTCAGCACGTATCCTGACCCTCCCACGTTTCCGTACCCTCAGCTGTGCCCTAAGCCTTGCCGTTCCCTAACCCTAACCCTAGCCCGGAACGGAAACCCACCACCAGCCCTACACCTTACCCACAAGCCGTAGCCTACACCTGGCCGGTACGCTGGCACTGACCCGTGCGTCAGCACGTAGCCTGACCCTCCCACGTTTCCGTACCCTCACCTGTGCCCTAAGCCTTGCCGTTCCCTAACCCTAACCCTAGCCCGGAACGGAAACCCACCACCAGCCCTACACCTTACCCCCAAGCCGTAGCCTACTCCTGGCCCGTACGCTGGCACTGACCCGTGCGTCAGCACGTAGCCTGACCCTCCCACGTTTCCGTACCCTCACCTGTGCCCTAAGCCTTGCCGTTCCCTAACCCTAACCCTAGCCCGGAACGGAAACCCACCACCAGCCCTACACCTTACCCCCAATTTGTAGCCTACTCCTGGTCCGTACGCTGGCACTGACCCGTGCGTCAGCACGTAGCCTGACCCTCCCACGTTTCCGTACCCTCACCTGTGCCCTAAGCCTTGCCGTTCCCTAACCCTAACCCTAGCCCGGAACGGAAACCCACCACCAGCCCTACACCTTACACTACGCCGTAGCCTACTCCTGGCCCGTACGCTCGCACTGACCCGTGCGTCAGCACGTAGCCTGACCCTCCCACGTTTCCATACCCTCACCTGTGCCCTAAGCCTTGCCGTTCCCTAACCCTAAGCCTAGCCCGGAACGGAAACCCACAACCAGCCCTAGACCTTAACCTATGCCGTAGCCTACTCCTGGCCCGTACGCTGTCACTGACCCGTGCGTCAGCACGTAGCCTGACCCTCCCACGTTTCCGTACCCTCACCTGTGCCCTAAGCCTTGCCGTTCCCGAACCCTAACCCTAGCCCGGAACGGAAACCCACCACCAGCCCTACCCCTTACCCTACGCCGTAGCCTACACCTGGCCCGTACGCTGGCACTGACTCGTGCGTCATCACGTAGCCTGACACTCCCACGTTTCCGTACCCTCACCTGTGCCCTAAGCCTTGCCGTTCCCTAACCCTAACCCTAGCCCGGAACGGAAACCCACCACCAGCCCTACACCTTACCCACAAGCCGTAGCCTACACCTGGCCGGTACGCTGGCACTGACCCGTGCGTCAGCACGTAGCCTGACCCTCCCACGTTTCCGTACCCTCACCTGTGCCCTAAGCCTTGCCGTTCCCTAACCCTAACCCTAGCCCGGAACGGAAACCCACCACCAGCCCTACACCTTACCCTACGCCGTAGCCTACTCGTGGCCCGTACGCTGGCACTGACCCGTGCGTCAGCACGTAGCCTGACCCTCCCACGTTTCCATACCCTCACCTGTGCCCTAAGCCTTGCCGTTCCCTAACCCTAACCCTAGCCCGGAACGGAAACCCACCACCAGCCCTACACCTTACCCCCAAGCCGTAGCCTACTCCTGGCCCGTACGCTGGCACTGACCCGTGCGTCAGCACGTAGCCTGACTCTCCCACGTTTCCGTACCCTCACCTGTGCCCTAAGCCTTGCAGTTCCCTAACCCTAACCCTAGCCCGGAACGGAAACCCACCACCAGCCCTACAACTTACCCACAAGCCGTAGCCTACACCTGGCCGGTACGCTGGCACTGACCCGTGCGTCAGCACGTAGCCTGACCCTCCCACGTTTCCGTACCCTCACCTGTGCCCTAAGCCTTGCCGTTCCCTAACCCTAACCCTAGCCTGGAACGGAAAGCCACAACCAGCCCCACACCTTACCTTACGCCGTAGCCTACTCCTGGCCCTTACGCTAGCACTGACCCGTGCGTCAGCACGTAGCCTGACCCTCCCACGTTTCCGTACCCTCACCTGTGCCCTAAGCCTTGCCCTTCCCTAACCCTAACCCTAGCCCTGAACGGAAACCCACCACTAGCCCTACAACTTACCCCCAGGCTGTAGCCTACTCCTGGCCCGTACACTGGCACTAACCCGTGCGTCAGCACGTAGCCTGACCCTCCCACGTTTCCGTACCCTCAGCTGTGCCCTAAGCCTTGCCGTTCCCTAACCCTAACCCTAGCCCGGAACGGAAACCCACCAGCAGCCCTACAACTTACCCCCAAGCCGTAGCCTACACCTGGCCCGTACGCTGGCACTGACCCTTGCGTCAGCACGTAGCCTGACCCTCCCACGTTTCCGTATCCTCACCTGTGCCCTATGCCTTGCCGTTCCCTAACCCAAACCCTAGCCCGGAACGGAAACCCACCACCAGCCCTACACCTTACCCTATTCCGTAGCCTACTCCTAACCCATACGCTGGCACTGACACGTGCGTCAGCACGTAGCCTGAACCTCCCACGTTTCCGTACCCTCACCTGTGCCCGAAGCCTTGCCGTTCCCTAACCCTAACCCTAGCCCGGAACGGCAACCCACCACCAGCCCTACACCTTACCCCCAAGCCATAGCCTACTCTGGCCCGTACGCTGGCACTGACCTGTGCGTCAGCACGTAGCCTGTCCCTCCCACGTTTCCGTACCCTCACCTGTGCCCTAAGCCTTGCCGTTCCCTAAACCTAACCCTAGCCCGGAACGGAAACCCACCAACAACCCTACAACTTACCGCCAAGCCGTAGCCTACTCCTGGCCCGTACGCTGGCACTAACCCGTGCGTCAGCACGTAGCCTGTCCCTCCCACGTTTTTGTACCCTCACCTGTACCCTAAGCCTTGCCGTTCCCTAACCCTAACCCTAGCCCGGAACAGAAACCCACCAGCAGCCCTACAACTTACCCCCAAGCCGTACCCTACTCCTGGCCCGTACGCTGGCACTGACCCGTGCGTCAGCACGTAGCCTGACCCTCCCACGTTTCCGTACCCTCACCTGTGCCCTAAGCCTTGCCGTTCCCTAACCCTAACCCCAGCCCGGAACGGAAACCCACCACCAGCCCTACACCTTACCCTACGCCGTAGCCTACTCCTGGCCTGTACGCTGGCACTGACCTGTGCGTCAGCATGTAGCCTGACCCTCCCACGTTTCCGTACCATCACCTGTGCCCGAAGCCTTGCCGTTCCCTAACCCTAACCCTAGCCCGGAACGGAAACCCACCACCAGCCCTACACCTTACCCTACGCCGTAGCCTATTCCTGGCCTGTACGCTGGCACTGACCCGTGCGTCAGCACGTAGCCTGACCCTCCCACGTTTCCGTACCCTCACCTGTGCCCTAAGCCTTGCCGTTCCCTAACCCTAACCCTAGCCCGAAACGGAAACCCACCACCAGTCCTACACCTTACCCCCAAGCCGTAGCCTACACCTGGCCGATACGCTGGCACTGACCCGTGCGTCAGCACGTAGCCTGAACCTCCCACGTTTCCGTTCCCTCACCTGTGCCCTAAGCCTTGCCGTTCCCTAACCCTAACCCTATCCCGGAACGGAAACCCACCACCAGCCCTACACCTTACCCTACGCCGTAGCCTACTCCTGGCCCGTACGCTGGCACTGACCCGTGCGTCACCACGTAGCCTGACCCTCCCACGTTTCCGTACCCTCAACTGTGCCCTAAGCCTTGCCGTTCCCTAACCCTAACCCTAGCCCAGCATGGAAACCCACCACCAGCCCTACACCTTACCCTACGCCGTAGCCTACTCCTGGCCCGTACGCTGGCACTGACCCGTGCGTCAGCACGTAGCCTGACCCTCCCACGTTTCCGTACCCTCACCTGTGCCCTAAGCCTTGCCATTCCCTAACCCTAACCCTAGCCCGAAACGGAAACCCACCACCAGCCCTACACCTTACCCCCAAGCCGTAGCCTACTCATGGCCCGTACGCTGGCACTGACCCGTGCGTCGCCACGTAACCTGACCCTCCCACGTTTCCGTACCCTCACCTGTGCCCTAAGCCTTGCCGTTCCCTAACCCTAACCCTAGCCTGGAACGGACACCCACCACCAGCCCCACACCTTACCCTACGCCGTAGCCTACTCCTGGCCCGTACGCTGGCACTGACCCGTGCGTCAGCACATAGCCTGACCCTCCCACGTTTCCGTACCCTCACTTGTGCCCTAAGCCTTGCCGTTCCCTAACCCTAACCCTAGCCCGGAACGGAAACCCACCACCAGCCCTACAACTTACCCCCAAGCTGTAGCCTACTCCTGGCCCGTACACTGGCACTGACCCGTGCGTCAGCACGTAGCCTGACCCTCCCACGTTTCCGTACCCTCAGCTGTGCCCTAAGCCTTGCCGTTCCCTAACCCTAACCCTAGCCCGGAACGGAAACCCACCACCAGCCCTACACCTTACCCTATTCCGTAGCCTACTCCTGACCCATACGCTGGCACTGACACGTGCGTCAGCACGTAGCCTGAACCTCCCACGTTTCCGTACCCTCACCTGTGCCCGAAGCCTTGCCGTTCCCTAACCCTAACCCTAGTCCGGAACGGCAACCCACCACCAGCCCTACACCTTACCCCCAAGCCATAGCCTACTCTGGCCCGTACGCTGGCACTGACCTGTGCGTCAGCACGTAGCCTGTCCCTCCCACGTTTCCGTACCCTCACCTGTGCCCTAAGCCTTGCCGTTCCCTAACCCTAACCCTAGCCCGGAACGGAAACCCACCACCAACCCTACAACTTACCGCCAAGCCGTAGCCTACTCCTAGCCCGTACGCTGGCACTGACCCGTGCGTCAGCACGTAGCCTGTCCCTCCCACGTTTCTGTACCCTCACCTGTGCCCTAAGCCTTGCCGTTCCCTAACCCTAACCATAGCCCGGAATGGAAACCCATCACCAGCCATACACCTTACCCTACGCTGTAGCCTACTCCTGGCCCGTACGCTGGCACTGACCCGTGCGTCAGCAGGTAGCCTGACCCTCCCACGTTTCCGTGCCCTCACCTGTGCCCTACGCCTTGCCGTTCCCTAACCCTAACCCTAGCCCGGAAAGGAAACCCACCACCAGCCCTACAACTTACCCCCAAGCCGTACCCTACTCCTGGCCCGTACGCTGGCACTGACCCGTGCGTCAGCACGTAGCCTGACCCTCCCACGTTTCCGTACCCTCAACTGTGCCCTAAGCCTTGCCGTTCCCTAACACTAACCCTAGCCCAGCATGGAAACCCACCACCAGCCCTACACCTTACCCTATGCCGTAGCCTACTCCTGTCCCGTACGCTGGCACTGACCCCTGCGTCAGCACATAGCCTGACCCTCCCACATTTCTGTACCCTCACCTGTGCCCTAAGCCTTGCCATTACCTAACCCTAAACCTAGCCCGGAATGGAAACCCACCACCAGCCCTACACCTTACCCCCAAGCCGTGGCCTACTCATAGCCCGTACGCTGGCACTGACCCGTGCGTCGCCACGTAACCTGACCCTCCCACGTTTCCGTGCCCTCAACTGTGCACTAAGCCTTGCCGTTCCCTAACCCTAACCCTAGCCCGGAACGGAAACCCACCACCAGCCCTACAACTTACCCACAAGCCGTAGCCTACACCTGGCCGGTACGCTGGCACTGACCCGTGCGTCAGCACGTAGCCTGACCCTCCCACGTTTCCGTACCCTCACCTGTGCCCTAAGCCTTGCCGTTCCCTAACCCTAACCCTAGCCTGGAACGGAAACCCACCACCAGCCCCACACCTTACCCTACGCCGTAGCCTACTCCTGGCCCGTACGCTGGCACTGACCCGTGCGTCAGCACGTAGACTGACCCTCCCACGTTTCCTGACCCTCCCACGTTTCCGTACCCTCACCTGTGCCCTAAGCCTTGCCGTTCCCTAACCCTAACCCTAGCCCGGAACGGAAACCCACCACCAGCCCTACAACTTACCCACAAGCCATAGCCTACACCTGGCCGGTACGCTGGCACTGACCCGTGCGTCAGCACGTAGCCTGACCCTCCCACGTTTCCGTACCCTCACCTGTGCCCTAAGCCTTGCCGTTCCCTAACCCTAACCCTAGCCTGGAACGGAAACCCACCACCAGCCCCACACCTTACCCTACGCCGTAGCCTACTCCTGGCCCGTACGCTGGCACTGACCCGTGCGTCAGCACGTAGCCTGACCCTACCACGTTTCCGTACCCTCACTTGTGCCCTAAGCCTTGCCGTTCCCTAACCCTAACCCTAGCCCGGAACGGAAACCCACCACCAGCCCCACAACTTACCCCCAAGCTGTAGCCTACTCCTGGCCCGTACACTGGCACTGTCCCGTGCGTCAGCACGTAGCCTGACCCTCCCACGTTTCCGTACCCTCAGCTGTGCCCTTAGCCTTGCCGTTCCCTAACCCTAACCCTAGCCCGGAACGGAAACCCACCACCAGCCCTACAACTTACCCCCAAGCCGTAGCCTACACCTGGCCCGTACGCTGGCACTGACCCTTGCGTCAGCACGTAGCCTGACCCTCCCACGTTTCCGTACCCTCACCTGTGCCCTAAGCCTTGCCGTTCCCTTACCCTAACCCTAGCCCGGAACGGAAACCCACCACCAGCCCTACACCTTACCCTATTCCGTAGCCTACTCCTGAACCATACGCTGGCACTGACACGTGCGTCAGCACGTAGCCTGAACTTCCCACGTTTCCGTACCCTCACCTGTGCCCGAAGCCTTGCCATTCCCTAACCCTAACCCTAGCCCGGAACGGCAACCCACCACCAGCCCTACACCTTACCCCCAAGCCATAGCCTACTCTGGCCCGTACGCTGGCACTGACCTGTGCGTCAGCACGTAGCCTGTCCCTCCCACGTTTCCGTACCCTCACCTATGCCCTAAGCCTTGCCGTTCCCTAACCCTAACCCTAGCCCGGAACGGAAACCCACCACCAACCCTACAACTTACCGCCAAGCCGTAGCCTACTCCTGGCCCGTACGCTGGCACTGACCCTTGCGTCAGCACGTAGCCTGACCCTCCCACGTTTCCGTACCCTCACCTGTGCCCTAAGCCTTGCCGTTCCCTAACCCTAACCCTAGCCCGGAACGGAAACCCACCACCAGCCCTACACCTTACCCCCAAGCCGTAGCCTACTCATGGCCCGTACGCTGGCACTGACCCGTGCGTCGCCACGTAACCTGACCCTCCCACGTTTCCGTGCCCTCAACTGTGCACTAAGCATTGCCGTTCCCTAACCCTAACCCTAGCCCGGAACGGAAACCCACCACCAGCACTACACCTTACCATACTCCATAGCCTACTCCTGGCCCGTACGTTGGCACTGACCCGTGTGTCAGCACGTAGCCTGACCCTCCCACGTTTCCGTACCCTCACATGTGCCCTAAGCCTGGCCGTTCCCTAACCCTAACCCGAGCACGGAACGGAAACCCACCACCATCCCTACACCTTACCCTATTCCATAGCCTACTCCTGACCCATACGCTGGCACTGACCCGTGCGTCAGCACGTAGCCTGAACCTCCCACGTTTCCGTACACTCACCTGTGCCCGAAGCCTTGCCGTTCCCTAAAACTAACCCTAGCCCGGAACGGAAACCCACCACCAGCCCTACACCTTACCCTACGCCGTAGCCTACTCCTGGCCCGTACGCTGGCACTGACACGTGCGTCACCACGTAGCCTGACCCTCCCACGTTTCCGTACCCTCAACTGTGCCCTAAGCCTTGCCGTTCCCTAACCCTAACCCTAGCCCAGCATGGAAACCCACCACCAGCCCTACACCTTACCCTACGCCGTAGCCTACTCCTGGCCCGTACGCTGGCACTGACCCGTGCGTCAGCACGTAGCCTGACCCTCCCACGTTTCCGTACCCTCACCTGTGCCCTAAGCCTTGCCGTTCCCTAACCCTAACCCTAGCCCGAAACGGAAACCCACCACCAGCCCTACACCTTACCCCCAAGCCGTAGC
Source organism: Mesoplodon mirus (assembly GCF_964341445.2). Lineage (NCBI taxonomy): Eukaryota > Metazoa > Chordata > Mammalia > Artiodactyla > Ziphiidae > Mesoplodon > Mesoplodon mirus. Next base: position 1,712,606 of record NW_028295736.1, read on the forward strand.
CTACTCATGGCCCGTACGCTGGCACTGACCCGTGCGTCGCCACGTAACCTGACCCTCCCACGTTTCCGTACCCTCACCTGTGCCCTAAGCCTTGCCGTTCCCTAACCCTAACCCTAGCCTGGAACGGACACCCACCACCAGCCCCACACCTTACCCTACGCCGTAGCCTACTCCTGGCCCGTACGCTGGCACTGACCCGTGCGTCAGCACATAGCCTGACCCTCCCACGTTTCCGTACCCTCACTTGTGCCCTAAGCCTTGCCGTTCCCTAACCCTAACCCTAGCCCGGAACGGAAACCCACCACCAGCCCTACAACTTACCCCCAAGCTGTAGCCTACTCCTGGCCCGTACACTGGCACTGACCCGTGCGTCGGCACGTAGCCTGACCCTCCCACGTTTCCGTACCCTCAGCTGTGCCCTAAGCCTTGCCGTTCCCTAACCCTAACCCTAGCCCGGAACGGAAACCCACCACCAGCCCTACACCTTACCCTATGCCGTAGCCTACTCCTGTCCCGTACGCTGGCACTGACCCCTGCGTCAGCACATAGCCTGACCCTCCCACATTTCTGTACCCTCACCTGTGCCCTAAGCCTTGCCATTACCTAACCCTAAACCTAGCCCGGAATGGAAACCCACCACCAGCCCTACACCTTACCCCCAAGCCGTGGCCTACTCATAGCCCGTACGCTGGCACTGACCCGTGCGTCGCCACGTAACCTAACCCTCCCACGTTTCCGTGCCCTCAACTGTGCACTAAGCCTTACCGTTCCCTAACCCTAACCCTAGCCCGGAACGGAAACCCACCACCAGCCCTACAACTTACCCACAAGCCGTAGCCTACACCTGGCCGGTACGCTGGCACTGACCCGTGCGTCAGCACGTAGCCTGACCCTCCCACGTTTCCGTACCCTCACCTGTGCCCTAAGCCTTGCCGTTCCCTAACCCTAACCCTAGCCTGGAACGGAAACCCACCACCAGCCCCACACCTTACCCTACGCCGTAGCCTACTCCTGGCCCGTACGCTGGCACTGACCCGTGCGTCAGCACGTAGACTGACCCTCCCACGTTTCCTGACCCTCCCACGTTTCCGTACCCTCACCTGTGCCCTAAGCCTTGCCGTTCCCTAACCCTAACCCTAGCCCGGAACGGAAACCCACCACCAGCCCTACAACTTACCCACAAGCCGTAGCCTACACCTGGCCGGTACGCTGGCACTGACCCGTGCGTCAGCACGTAGCCTGACCCTCCCACGTTTCCGTACCCTCACCTGTGCCCTAAGCCTTGCCGTTCCCTAACCCTAACCCTAGCCTGGAACGGAAACCCACCACCAGCCCCACACCTTACCCTACGCCGTAGCCTACTCCTGGCCCGTACGCTGGCACTGACCCGTGCGTCAGCACGTAGCCTGACCCTACCACGTTTCCGTACCCTCACTTGTGCCCTAAGCCTTGCCGTTCCCTAACCCTAACCCTAGCCCGGAACGGAAACCCACCACCAGCCCCACAACTTACCCCCAAGCTGTAGCATACTCCTGGCCCGTACACTGGCACTGTCCCGTGCGTCAGCACGTAGCCTGACCCTCCCACGTTTCCGTACCCTCAGCTGTGCCCTTAGCCTTGCCGTTCCCTAACCCTAACCCTAGCCCGGAACGGAAACCCACCACCAGCCCTACAACTTACCCCCAAGCCGTAGCCTACACCTGGCCCGTACGCTGGCACTGACCCTTGCGTCAGCACGTAGCCTGACCCTCCCACGTTTCCGTACCCTCACCTGTGCCCTAAGCCTTGCCGTTCCCTTACCCTAACCCTAGCCCGGAACGGAAACCCACCACCAGCCCTACACCTTACCCTATTCCGTAGCCTACTCCTGAACCATACGCTGGCACTGACACGTGCGTCAGCACGTAGCCTGAACTTCCCACGTTTCCGTACCCTCACCTGTGCCCGAAGCCTTGCCATTCCCTAACCCTAACCCTAGCCCGGAACGGCAACCCACCACCAGCCCTACACCTTACCCCCAAGCCATAGCCTACTCTGGCCCGTACGCTGGCACTGACCTGTGCGTCAGCACGTAGCCTGTCCCTCCCACGTTTCCGTACCCTCACCTATGCCCTAAGCCTTGCCGTTCCCTAACCCTAACCCTAGCCCGGAACGGAAACCCACCACCAACCCTACAACTTACCGCCAAGCCGTAGCCTACTCCTGGCCCGTACGCTGGCACTGACCCGTGCGTCAGCACGTAGCCTGTCCCTCCCACGTTTCTGTACCCTCACCTGTGCCCTAAGCCTTGCCGTTCCCTAACCCTAACCCTAGCCCGGAATGGAAACCCATCACCAGCCATACACCTTACCCTACGCTGTAGCCTATTCCTGGCCCGTACGCTGGCACTGACCCTTGCGTCAGCACGTAGCCTGACCCTCCCACGTTTCCGTACCCTCACCTGTGCCCTAAGCCTTGCCGTTCCCTAACCCTAACCCTAGCCCGGAACGGAAACCCACCACCAGCCCTACACCTTACCCCCAAGCCGTAGCCTACTCATGGCCCGTACGCTGGCACTGACCCGTGCGTCGCCACGTAACCTGACCCTCCCACGTTTCCGTGCCCTCAACTGTGCACTAAGCATTGCCGTTCCCTAACCCTAACCCTAGCCCGGAACGGAAACCCACCACCAGCACTACACCTTACCATACTCCATAGCCTACTCCTGGCCCGTACGTTGGCACTGACCCGTGTGTCAGCACGTAGCCTGACCCTCCCACGTTTCCGTACCCTCACATGTGCCCTAAGCCTGGCCGTTCCCTAACCCTAACCCGAGCACGGAACGGAAACCCACCACCATCCCTACACCTTACCCTATTCCATAGCCTACTCCTGACCCATACGCTGGCACTGACCCGTGCGTCAGCACGTAGCCTGAACCTCCCACGTTTCCGTACACTCACCTGTGCCCGAAGCCTTGCCGTTCCCTAACCCTAACCCTAGCCCGGAACAGAAACCCACCACCAGCCCTACACCTTACCCTACGCCGTAGCCTACTCCTGGCCCGTACGCTGGCACTGACCCGTGCGTCACCACGTAGCCTGACCCTCCCACGTTTCCGTACCCTCAACTGTGCCCTAAGCCTTGCCGTTCCCTAACCCTAACCCTAGCCCAGCATGGAAACCCACCACCAGCCCTACACCTTACCCTACGCCGTAGACTACTCCTGGCCCGTACGCTGGCACTGACCCGTGCGTCAGCACGTAGCCTGACCCTCCCACGTTTCCGTACCCTCACCTGTGCCCTAAGCCTTGCCATTCCCTAACCCTAACCCTAGCCCGAAACGGAAACCCACCACCAGCCCTACACCTTACCCCCAAGCCGTAGCCTACTCATGGCCCGTACGCTGGCACTGACCCGTGCGTCGCCACGTAACCTGACCCTCCCACGTTTCCGTACCCTCACCTGTGCCCTAAGCCTTGCCGTTCCCTAACCCTAACCCTAGCCTGGAACGGACACCCACCACCAGCCCCACACCTTACCCTACGCCGTAGCCTACTCCTGGCCCGTACGCTGGCACTGACCCGTGCGTCAGCACATAGCCTGACCCTCCCACGTTTCCGTACCCTCACTTGTGCCCTAAGCCTTGCCGTTCCCTAACCCTAACCCTAGCCCGGAACGGAAACCCACCACCAGCCCTACAACTTACCCCCAAGCTGTAGCCTACTCCTGGCCCGTACACTGGCACTGACCCGTGCGTCGGCACGTAGCCTGACCCTCCCACGTTTCCGTACCCTCAGCTGTGCCCTAAGCCTTGCCGTTCCCTAACCCTAACCCTAGCCCGGAACGGAAACCCACCACCAGCCCTACACCTTACCCTATTCCGTAGCCTACTCCTGACCCATACGCTGGCACTGACACGTGCGTCAGCACGTAGCCTGAACCTCCCACGTTTCCGTACCCTCACCTGTGCCCGAAGCCTTGCCGTTCCCTAACCCTAACCCTAGTCCGGAACGGCAACCCACCACCAGCCCTACACCTTACCCCCAAGCCATAGCCTACTCTGGCCCGTACGCTGGCACTGACCTGTGCGTCAGCACGTAGCCTGTCCCTCCCACGTTTCCGTACCCTCACCTGTGCCCTAAGCCTTGCCGTTCCCTAACCCTAACCCTAGCCCGGAACGGAAACCCACCACCAACCCTACAACTTACCGCCAAGCCGTAGCCTACTCCTAGCCCGTACGCTGGCACTGACCCGTGCGTCAGCACGTAGCCTGTCCCTCCCACGTTTCTGTACCCTCACCTGTGCCCTAAGCCTTGCCGTTCCCTAACCCTAACCATAGCCCGGAATGGAAACCCATCACCAGCCATACACCTTACCCTACGCTGTAGCCTACTCCTGGCCCGTATGCTGGCACTGACCCGTGCGTCAGCAGGTAGCCTGACCCTCCCACGTTTCCGTGCCCTCACCTGTGCCCTACGCCTTGCCGTTCCCTAACCCTAACCCTAGCCCGGAAAGGAAACCCACCACCAGCCCTACAACTTACCCCCAAGCCGTACCCTACTCCTGGCCCGTACGCTGGCACTGACCCGTGCGTCAGCACGTAGCCTGACCCTCCCACGTTTCCGTACCCTCAACTGTGCCCTAAGCCTTGCCGTTCCCTAACACTAACCCTAGCCCAGCATGGAAACCCACCACCAGCCCTACACCTTACCCTACGCCGTAGCCTACTCCTGGCCCGTACGCTGGCACTGACCCGTGCGTCAGCACGTAGCCTGACTCTCCCACGTTTCCGTACCCTCACCTGTGCCCTAAGCCTTGTCGTTCCCTAACCCTAACCCTAGCCCGGAACGGAAACCCACCACCAGCCCTACACCTTACCCTATGCCGTAGCCTACTCCTGTCCCGTACGCTGGCACTGACCCCTGCGTCAGCACATAGCCTGACCCTCCCACATTTCTGTACCCTCACCTGTGCCCTAAGCCTTGCCATTACCTAACCCTAAACCTAGCCCGGAATGGAAACCCACCACCAGCCCTACACCTTACCCCCAAGCCGTAGCCTACTCATAGCCCGTACGCTGGCACTGACCCGTGCGTCGCCACGTAACCTGACCCTCCCACGTTTCCGTGCCCTCAACTGTGCACTAAGCCTTGCCGTTCCCTAACCCTAACCCTAGCCCGGAACGGAAACCCACCACCAGCCCTACAACTTACCCACAAGCCGTAGCCTACACCTGGCCGGTACGCTGGCACTGACCCGTGCGTCAGCACGTAGCCTGACCCTCCCACGTTTCCGTACCCTCACCTGTGCCCTAAGCCTTGCCGTTCCCTAACCCTAACCCTAGCCTGGAACGGAAACCCACCACCAGCCCCACACCTTACCCTACGCCGTAGCCTACTCCTGGCCCGTACGCTGGCACTGACCCGTGCGTCAGCACGTAGACTGACCCTCCCACGTTTCCTGACCCTCCCACGTTTCCGTACCCTCACCTGTGCCCTAAGCCTTGCCGTTCCCTAACCCTAACCCTAGCCCGGAACGGAAACCCACCACCAGCCCTACAACTTACCCACAAGCCGTAGCCTACACCTGGCCGGTACGCTGGCACTGACCCGTGCGTCAGCACGTAGCCTGACCCTCCCACGTTTCCGTACCCTCACCTGTGCCCTAAGCCTTGCCGTTCCCTAACCCTAACCCTAGCCTGGAACGGAAACCCACCACCAGCCCCACACCTTACCCTACGCCGTAGCCTACTCCTGGCCCGTACGCTGGCACTGACCCGTGCGTCAGCACGTAGCCTGACCCTACCACGTTTCCGTACCCTCACTTGTGCCCTAAGCATTGCCGTTCCCTAACCCTAACCCTAGCCCGGAACGGAAACCCACCACCAGCACTACACCTTACCATACGCCATAGCCTACTCCTGGCCCGTACGTTGGCACTGACCCGTGTGTCAGCACGTAGCCTGACCCTCCCACGTTTCCGTACCCTCACATGTGCCCTAAGCCTGGCCGTTCCCTAACCCTAACCCGAGCACGGAACGGAAACCCACCACCATCCCTACACCTTACCCTATTCCATAGCCTACTCCTGACCCATACGCTGGCACTGACCCGTGCGTCAGCACGTAGCCTGAACCTCCCACGTTTCCGTACACTCACCTGTGCCCGAAGCCTTTCCGTTCCCTAACCCTAACCCTAGCCCGGAACGTCAACCTACCACCAGCCCTACAACTTACCCCCAAGCCATAGCCTACTCCTGGCCCATACGCTGGCCCTGACCTGTGCGTCAGCACGTGGCCTGTCCCTCCCACGTTTCCGTACCCTCACCTGTGCCCTAAGCCTTGCCGTTCCCTAACCCTAACCCTAGCCCGGAACGGAAACCCACCACCAGCCCTACACCTTACCCTACGCCGTAGCCTACTCCTGGCCCGTACGCTGGCACTGACCCGTGCATCAGCACGTAGCCTGACCCTCCCACGTTTCCGTACCCTCACCTGTGCCCTAAGCCTTGCCGTTCCCTAACCCTAACCCTAACCTGGAACGGAAACCCACCACCAGCCCCACACCTTACCCTACGCCGTAGCCTACTCCTGGCCCGTACGCTGGCACTGACCCGTGCGTCAGCACGTAGCCTGACCCTACCACGTTTCCGTACCCTCACTTGTGCCCTAAGCCTTGCCGTTCCCTAACCCTAACCCTAGCCCGGAACGGAAACCCACCACCAGCCCCACAACTTACCCCCAAGCTGTAGCCTACTCCTGGCCCGTACACTGGCACTGTCCCGTGCGTCAGCACGTAGCCTGACCCTCCCACGTTTCCGTACCCTCAGCTGTGCCCTAAGCCTTGCCGTTCCCTAACCCTAACCCTAGCCCGGAACGGAAACCCACCACCAGCCCTACAACATACCCCCAAGGCGCAGCCTACACCTGGCCCGTACGCTGGCACTGACCCGTGTGTCAGCACGTAGCCTGACCCTCCCACGTTTCCGTACCCTCACCTGTGCCCTAAGCCTTGCCGTTCCCTAACCCTAACCCGAGCACGGTACGGAAACCCACCACCATCCCTACACCTTACCCTATTCCATAGCCTACTCCTGACCCATACGCTGGCACTGACCCGTGTGTCAGCACGTAGCCTGACCCTTCCACGTTTCCGTACCCTCACCTGTGCCCTAAGCCTGGCCGTTCCCTAACCCTAACCCGAGCACGGAACGGAAACCCACCACCATCCCTACACCTTACCCTATTCCATAGCCTACTCCTGACCCATACGCTGGCACTGTCCCGTGCGTCAGCACGTAGCCTGAACCTCCCACGTTTCCGTACCCTCACCTGTGCCCGAAGCCTTGCCGTTCCCTAACCCTAACCCTAGCCCGGAACGTCAACCTACCACCAGCCCTACACCTTACCCCCAAGCCATAGCCTACTCCTGGCCCATACGCTGGCCCTGACCTGTGCGTCAGCACGTAGCCTGTCCCTCCCACGTTTCCGTACCCTCACCTGTGCCCTAAGCCTTGCCTTTCCCTAACCCTAACCCTAGCCCGGAACGGAAACCCACCACCAGCCCTACACCTTACCCTACGCCGTAGCCTACTCCTGGCCCGTACGCTGGCACTGACCCGTGCATCAGCACGTAGCCTGACACTCCCACGTTTCCGTACCCTCACCTGTGCCCTAAGCCTTGCCGTTCCCTAACCCTAACCCTAGCCTGGAACGGAAACCCACCACCAGCCCTACACCTTACCCCCAAGCCGTAGCCTACTCATAGCCCGTACGCTGGCACTGACCCGTGCGTCGCCACGTAACCTGACCCTCCCACGTTTCCGTGCCCTCAACTGTGCACTAAGCCTTGCCGTTCCCTAACCCTAACCCTAGCCTGGAACGGAAACCCACCACCAGCCCTACAACTTACCCACAAGCCGTAGCCTACACCTGGCCGGTACGCTGGCACTGACCCGTGCGTCAGCACGTAGCCTGACCCTCCCACGTTTCCGTACCCTCACCTGTGCCCTAAGCCTTGCCGTTCCCTAACCCTAACCCTAGCCTGGAACGGAAACCCACCACCAGCCCCACACCTTACCCTACGCCGTAGCCTACTCCTGGCCCGTACGCTGGCACTGACCCGTGCGTCAGCACGTAGCCTGACCCTCCCACGTTTCCGTACCCTCACCTGTGCCCTAAGCCTTGCCGTTCCCTAACCCTAACCCTAGCCCGGAACGGAAACCCACCACCAGCCCTACAACTTACCCCCAAGCTGTAGCCTACTCCTGGCCCGTACACTGGCACTGACCCGTGCGTCAGCACGTAGCCTGACCCTCCCACGTTTCCGTACCCTCAGCTGTGCCCTAAGCCTTGCCGTTCCCTAACCCTAACCCTAGCCCGGAACGGAAACCCACCACCAGCCCTACAACTTACCCCCAAGCCGTAGCCTACACCTGGCCCGTACGCTGGCACTGACCCTTGCGTCAGCACGTAGCCTGACCCTCCCACGTTTCCGTACCCTCACCTGTGCCCTAAGCCTTGCCGTTCCCTTACCCTAACCCTAGCCCGGAACGGAAACCCACCACCAGCCCTACACCTTACCCTATTCCGTAGCCTACTCCTGAACCATACGCTGGCACTGACACGTGCGTCAGCACGTAGCCTGAACTTCCCACGTTTCCGTACCCTCACCTGTGCCCGAAGCCTTGCCGTTCCCTAACCCTAAACCTAGCCCGGAACGGCAACCCACCACCAGCCCTACACCTTACCCCCAAGCCATAGCCTACTCTGGCCCGTACGCTGGCACTGACCTGTGCGTCAGCACGTAGCCTGTCCCTCCCACGTTTCCGTACCCTCACCTATGCCCTAAGCCTTGCCGTTCCCTAACCCTAACCCTAGCCCGGAACGGAAACCCACCACCAACCCTACAACTTACCGCCAAGCCGTAGCCTACTCCTGGCCCGTACGCTGGCACTGACCCGTGCGTCAGCACGTAGCCTGTCCCTCCCACGTTTCTGTACCCTCACCTGTGCCCTAAGCCTTGCCGTTCCCTAACCCTAACCCTAGCCCGGAATGGAAACCCATCACCAGCCATACACCTTACCCGACGCCGTAGCCTACTCCTGTCCCGTACGCTGGCACTGACCCGTGCGTCAGCACGTAGCCTGACCCTCCCACGTTTCCGTACCCTCACCTGTGCCCTAAGCCTTGCCGTTCCCTAACCCTAACCCGAGCACGGTACGGAAACCCACCACCATCCCTACACCTTACCCTATTCCATAGCCTACTCCTGACCCATACGCTGGCACTGACCCGTGTGTCAGCACGTAGCCTGACCCTTCCACGTTTCCGTACCCTCACCTGTGCCCTAAGCCTGGCCGTTCCCTAACCCTAACCCGAGCACGGAACGGAAACCCACCACCATCCCTACACCTTACCCTATTCCATAGCCTACTCCTGACCCATACGCTGGCACTGTCCCGTGCGTCAGCACGTAGCCTGAACCTCCCACGTTTCCGTACCCTCACCTGTGCCCGAAGCCTTGCCGTTCCCTAACCCTAACCCTAGCCCGGAACGTCAACCTACCACCAGCCCTACACCTTACCCCCAAGCCATAGCCTACTCCTGGCCCATACGCTGGCCCTGACCTGTGCGTCAGCACGTAGCCTGTCCCTCCCACGTTTCCGTACCCTCACCTGTGCCCTAAGCCTTGCCGTTCCCTAACCCTAACCCTAGCCCGGAACGGAAACCCACCACCAGCCCTACACCTTACCCTACGCCGTAGCCTACTCCTGGCCCGTACGCTGGCACTGACCCGTGCATCAGCACGTAGCCTGACACTCCCACGTTTCCGTACCCTCACCTGTGCCCTAAGCCTTGCCGTTCCCTAACCCTAACCCTAGCCTGGAACGGAAACCCACCACCAGCCCTACACCTTACCCCCAAGCCGTAGCCTACTCATAGCCCGTACGCTGGCACTGACCCGTGCGTCGCCACGTAACCTGACCCTCCCACGTTTCCGTGCCCTCAACTGTGCACTAAGCCTTGCCGTTCCCTAACCCTAACCCTAGCCTGGAACGGAAACCCACCACCAGCCCTACAACTTACCCACAAGCCGTAGCCTACACCTGGCCGGTACGCTGGCACTGACCCGTGCGTCAGCACGTAGCCTGACCCTCCCACGTTTCCGTACCCTCACCTGTGCCCTAAGCCTTGCCGTTCCCTAACCCTAACCCTAGCCTGGAACGGAAACCCACCACCAGCCCCACACCTTACCCTACGCAGTAGCCTACTCCTGGCCCGTACGCTGGCACTGACCCGTGCGTCAGCACGTAGCCTGACCCTCCCACGTTTCCGTACCCTCACCTGTGCCCTAAGCCTTGCCGTTCCCTAACCCTAACCCTAGCCCGGAACGGAAACCCACCACCAGCCCTACAGCTTACCCACAAGCCGTAGCCTACACCTGGCCGGTACGCTGGCACTGACCCGTGCGTCAGCACGTAGCCTGACCCTCCCACGTTTCCGTACCCTCACCTGTGCCCTAAGCCTTGCCGTTCCCTAACCCTAACCCTAGCCCGGAACGGAAACCCACCACCAGCCCTACACCTTACCCCCAAGCCGTAGCCTACTCCTGGCCCGTACGCTGGCACTGACCCGTGCGTCAGCACGTAGCCTGACCCTCCCACGTTTCCGTACCCTCACCTGTGCCCTAAGCCTTGCCGTTCCCTAACCCTAACCCTAGCCCGGAACGGAAACCCACCACCAGCCCTAAACCTTACCCCCAATTTGTAGCCTACTCCTGGTCCGTACGCTGGCACTGACCCATGCGTCAGCACGTAGCCTGACCCTCCCACGTTTCCGTACCCTCACCTGTGCCCTAAGCCTTGCCGTTCCCTAACCCTAACCCTAGCCCGGAACGGAAACCCACCACCAGCCCTACACCTTACCCTACGCCGTAGCCTACTCCTGGCCCGTACGCTGGCACTGACCAGTGCGTCAGCACGTAGCCTGACCCTCCCACGTTTCCATACCCTCACCTGTGCCCTAAGCCTTGCCGTTCCCTAACCCTAAGCCTAGCCCGGAACGGAAACACACAACCAGCCCTAGACCTTAACCTATGCCGTAGCCTACTCCTGGCCCGTACGCTGGCACTGACCCGTGCGTCAGCACATAGCCTAACCCTCCCACGTTTCCATACACTCACCTGTGCCCTAAGCCTTGCCGTTCCCTAACCCTAACCCTAGCCCGGAACGGAAACCCACCACCAGCCCTACAACTTACCCCCAAGCCGTAGCCTACTCCTGGCCCGTACGCTGGCACTGACCCGTGTGTCAGCACGTAGCCTGACCCTCCCACGTTTCCGTACCCTCACCTGTGCCCTAAGCCTTGCCGTTCCCTAACCCTAACCCTAGCCCGGAACGGAAACCCACCACCAGCCCTACAACTTACCCACAAGCCGTAGCCTACACCTGGCCGGTACGCTGGCACTGACCCGTGCGTCAGCACGTAGCCTGACCCTCCCACGTTTCCGTGCCCACACCTGTGCCCTAAGCCTTGCCGTTCCCTAACCCTAACCCTAGCCCGGAAAGGAAACCCACCACCAGCCCTACAACTTACCCCCAACCTGTAGCCTACTCCTGGCCCGTACGCTGGCACTGACCCGTGCGTCAGCACGTAGCCTGACCCTCCCACGTTTCCGTACCCTCAGCTGTGCCCTAAGCCTTGCCGTTCCCTAACCCTAACCCTAGCCCGGAACGGAAACCCACCACCAGCCCTACAACTTACCCCCAAGCCGTAGCCTACTCATGGCCCGTACGCTGGCACTGACCCGTGCGTCACCACGTAGCCTGACCCTCCCACGTTTCTGTGCCCTCAACTGTGCACTAAGCCTTGCCGTTCCCTAACCCTAACCCTAGCCCGGAACGGAAACCCACCACCAGCCCTACCACTTACCCCCAAGCCGTACCCTACTCCTGGCCCGTACGCTGGCACTGACCCGTGCGTCAGCACGTACCCTGAACCTCGCACGTTTCCGTACCCTCACCTGTGCCCTAAGCCTTGCCGTTCCCTAACCCTAACCCTAGCCCGGAACGGAAACCCACCACCAGCCCTACACCTTACGCTACGCCGTAGCCTACTCCTGGCCCGTACGCTGGCACTGACCCGTGCGTCAGCACGTAGCCTGACCCTCCCACGTTTCCGTACCCTCACCTGTGCCCTAAGCCTTGACGTTCCCTAACCCTAACCCTAGCCCGGAACGGAAACCCACCACCAGCCCTACAACTTACCCCCAAGCCGTCGCCTATTCCTGGCCCGTACGGTGGCACTGACCCGTGCGTCAGCACGTAGCCTGACCCTCCCACGTTTCCGTACCCTCACCTGTGCCCTAAGCCTTGCCATTCCCTAACCCTAACCCTAGCCCGGAACGGAAACCCACCACCAGCCCTACACCTTACCCCCAAGCCGTAGCCTACTCCTGGCCCGTACGCTGGCACTGACCCGTGCGTCAGCACGTAGCCTGACCCTCCCACGTTTCCGTACCCTCACCTGTGCTCTAAGCCTTGCCGTTCCCTAACCCTAAACCTAGCACGGAACGGAAACCCACCACCAGCCCTACAGATTACCCTTCGCCGTAGCCTACTCCTGGCCCGTACGCTGGCACTGACCTGTGCGTCAGCACGTAGCCTGACCCTCCCACGTTTCCGTACCCTCACCTGTGCCCTAAGCCTTGCCATTCCCTAACCCTAACCCTAGCCCGGAACGGAAACCCACCACCAGCCCTACACCTTACCCCCAAGCCGTAGCCTACTCCTGGCCCGTACGCTGGCACTGACCCGTGCGTCAGCACGTAGCCTGACCCTCCCAAGTTTCCACACCCTCACCTGTGCACTAAGCCTTGCCGTTCCCTAACCCTAACCCTAGCCCGGAACGGAAACCCACCACCAGCACTACACCTTACCCTACGCCATAGCCTAATCCTGGCCCGTACGCTGGCACTGACCCGTGTGTCAGCACGTAGCATGACCCTCACACGTTTCCGTACCCTCACCTGTGCCCTAAGCCTTGCCGTTCCCTAACACTAACCCTACCCGGAACGGAAACCCACCACCAGCCCTACACCTTACCCTATTCCGTAGCCTACTCCTGACCCATACGCTGGCACTGACACGTGCGTCAGCACGTAGCCTGAACCTCCCACGTTTCCGTACCCTCACCTGTGCCCGAAGCCTTGCCGTTCCCTAACCCTAACCCTAGCCCGGAACGGCAACCCACCACCATCCCTACACCTTACCCCCAAGCCATAGCCTACTCTGGCCCGTACGCTGGCACTGACCTGTGCGTCAGGACGTAGCCTGTCCCTCCCACGTTTCCGTACCCTCACCTGTGCCCTAAGCCTTGCCGTTCCCTAACCCTAACCCTAGCCCGGAACGGAAACCCACCACCAACCCTACAACTTACCGCCAAGCCGTAGCCTACTCCTGGCCCGTACGCTGGCACTGACCCGTGCGTCAGCACGTAGCCTGTCCCTCCCACGTTTCTGTACCCTCACCTGTGCCCTAAGCCTTGCCGTTCCCTAACCCTAACCCTAGCCCGGAATGGAAACCCATCACCAGCCATACACCTTACCCTACGCTGTAGCCTACTCCTGGCCCGTACGCTGGCACTGACCCGTGCGTCAGCACGTAGCCTGACCCTCCCACGTTTCCGTACCCTCACCTGTGCCCTAAGCCTTGCCGTTCCCTAACCCTAACCCTAGCCCGGAACAGAAACCCACCACCAGCCCTACCACTTACCCCCAAGCCGTACCCTAATCCTGGCCCGTACGCTGGCACTGACTCGTGCGTCAGCACATAGCCTGACCCTCCCACGTTTCCGTACCCTCACCTGTGCCCTAAGCCTTGCCGTTCCCTAACCCTAACCCTAGCCCGGAACGGAAACCCACCACCAGCCCTACAACTTAAACCCAAGCTGTAGCCTACTCCTGGCCCGTACGCTGGCACTGACCCGTGCGTCAGCACGTAGCCTGACCCTCCCACGTTTCCGTACCCTCAGCTGTGCCCTAAGCCTTGCCGTTCCCTAACCCTAACCCTAGCCCGGAACGGAAACCCACCACCAGCCCTACAACTTACCCCCAAGCCGTACCCTACTCATGGCCCGTACGCTGGCACTGACCCGTGCGTCACCACGTAGCCTGACCCTCCCACGTTTCTGTGCCCTCAACTGTGCACTAAGCCTTGCCGTTCCCTAACCCTAACCCTAGCCCGGAACGGAAACCCACCACCAGCCCTACCACTTACCCCCAAGCCGTACCCTACTCCTGGCCCGTACGCTGGCACTGACCCGTGCGTCAGCACGTACCCTGACCCTCCCACGTTTCCGTACCCTCACCTGTGCCCTAAGCCTTGCCGTTCCCTAACCCTAACCCTAGCCCGGAACGGAAACCCACCACCAGCCCTACACCTTACCCTACGCCGTAGCCTACTCCTGGCCCGTACGCTGGCACTGACCCGTGCGTCAGCACGTAGCCTGACCCTCCCACGTTTCCGTACCCTCACCTGTGCCCTAAGCCTTGACGTTCCCTAACCCTAACCCTAGCCCGGAACGGAAACCCACCACCAGCCCTACAACTTACCCCCAAGCCGTCGCCTATTCCTGGCCCGTACGGTGGCACTGACCCGTGCGTCAGCACGTAGCCTGACCCTCCCACGTTTCCGTACCCTCACCTGTGCCCTAAGCCTTGCCATTCCCTAAGCCTAACCCATGCCCGGAACGGAAACCCACCACCAGCCCTACACCTTACCCCCAAGCCGTAGCCTACTCCTGGCCCATACGCTGGCACTGACCCATGCGTCAGCACATAGCCTGACCCTCCCACGTTTCCGTACCCTCACCTGTGCTCTAAGCCTTGCCGTTCCCTAACCCTAACCCTAGCACGGAACGGAAACCCACCACCAGCCCTACAGCTTACCCTTCGCCGTAGCCTACTCCTGGCCCGTACGCTGGCACTGACCCGTGCGTCAGCACGTAGCCTGACCCTCCCACGTTTCCGTACCCTCACCTGTGCCCTAAGCCTTGCCATTCCCTAACCCTAACCCTAGCCCGGAACGGAAACCCACCACCAGCCCTACACCTTACCCCCAAGCCGTAGCCTACTCCTGGCCCGTACGCTGGCACTGACCCGTGCGTCAGCACGTAGCCTGACCCTCCCACGTTTCCATACCCTCACCTATGCCCTAATCCTTGCCGTTCCCTAACCCTAACCCTAGCCCGGAACGGAAACCCACCACCAGCCCTACACCTTACCCTACGCCGTAGCCTACTCCTGTCCCGTACGCTGGCACTGACCCGTGCGTCACCACGTAGCCTGACACTCCCACGTTTCCGTGCCCTCAACTGTGCACTAAGAATTGCCGTTCCCTAACCCTAACCCTAGCCCGGAACGGAAACCCACCACCAGCCCTACCACTTACCCCCAAGCCGTACCCTACTCCTGGCCCGTACGCTGGCACTGACCCGTGCGTCAGCACGTACCCTGACCCTCCCACGTTTCCGTACCCTCACCTGTGCCCTAAGCCTTGCCGTTCCCTAACCCTAACCCTAGCCCGGAACGGAAACCCACCACCAGCCCTACACCTTACCCTACGCCGTAGCCTACTCCTGGCCCGTACGCTGGCACTGACCCGTGCGTCAGCACGTCGCCTGACCCTCCCACGTTTCCGTACCCTCACCTGTGCCCTAAGCCTTGCCATTCCCTAACCCTAACCCTAGCCCGGAACGGAAACCCACCACCAGCCCTACACCTTACCCCCAAGCCGTAGCCTACTCCTGGCCCGTACGCTGGCACTGACCCGTGTGTCAGCACGTAGCCGGACCCTCCCACGTTTCCACACCCTCACCTGTGCACTAAGCCTTGCCGTTCCCTAACCCTAACCCTAGCCCGGAACGGAAACCCACCACCAGCACTACACCTTACCCTACGCCATAGCCTACTCCTGGCCCGTACGCTGGCACTGACCCGTGTGTCAGCACGTAGCCTGACCCTCCCACGTTTCCGTACCCTCACCTGTGCTCTAAGACTTGCCGTTCCCTAACCCTAACCCTAGCACGGAACGGAAACCCACAACCAGCCCTAGACCTTAACCTATGCCGTAGCCTACTCCTGGCCCGTACGCTGGCACTGACCCGTGCGTCAGCACGTAGCCTGACCCTCCCACGTTTCCGTACCCTCACCTGTGCCCTAAGCCTTGCCGTTCCCTAACCCTAACCCTAGCCCGGAACGGAAACCCACCACCAGCCCTACACCTTACCCCCAAGCCGTAGAGTACTCCTGGCCTGTACGCTGGCACTGACCCGTGCATCAGCACGTAGCCTGACCCTCCCACGTTTCCGTACCCTCACCTGTGCCCTAAGCCTTGCCGTTCCCTAACCCTAACCCTAGCCCGGAACGGAAACCCACCACCAGCCCTACACCTTACCCACAAGCCGTAGCCTACACCTGGCCGGTACGCTGGCACTGACCCGTGCATCAGCACGTAGCCTGACCCTCCCACGTTTCCGTACCCTTACCTGTGCCCTAAGCCTTGCCGTTCCCTAACCCTTACGCTAGCCCGGAACGGAAACCCACCACCAGCCCTACACCTTACCCTACGCCGTAGCCTACTCCTGTCCCGTACGCTGGCACTGACCCGTGCGTCAGCACGTACCCTGACCCTCCCACGTTTCCGTACCCTCACCTGTGCCCTAAGCCTTGCCGTTCCCTAACCCTAACCCTAGCACGGAACGGAAACCCACCACCAGCCCTACAACTTACCCCCAAGCTGTAGCCTACTCCTGGCCCGTACGCTGGCACTGACCCGTGCGTCAGCACGTAGCCTGACCCTCCCACGTTTCCGTACCCTCACCTGTGCCCTAAGCCTTGCCGTTCCCTAACCCTAACCCCAGCCCGGAACGGAAACCCACCACCAGCCCTACAACTTACCCCCAAGACATAGCCTACAACTGGCCCGTACGCTGGCACCGACCCTTCGGTCAGCACGTAGCCTGACCCTCCCACGTTTCCGTACCCTCACCTGTGCCCTAAGTCTTGCCGTTCCCTAACCCTAACCCTAGCCTGGAACGGAAACCCACCACCAGCACTACACCTTACCCACAAGCCGTAGCCTACACCTGGCCGTACGCTGGCACTGACCCGTGCATCAGCACGTAGCCTGACCCTCCCACGTTTCCGTACCCTCACCTGTGCCCTAAGCCTTGCCGTTCCCTAACCCTAACCCTAGCCCGGAACGGAAACCCACCACCAGCCCTACAACTTACCCCCAAGCTGTAGCCTACTCCTGGCCCGTACGCTGGCACTGAACCGTGCGTCAGCACGTAGCCTGACCCTCCCACGTTTCCGTACCCTCACCTGTGCCCTAAGCCTTGCCGTTCCCTAACCCTAAGCCTAGCCCGGAACGGAAACCCACAACCAGCCCTAGACCTTAACCTATGCCGTAGCCTACTCCTGGCCCGTACGCTGGCACTGACCCGTGCGTCAGCACGTAGCCTGACCCTCCCACGTTTCCGTACACTCACCTGTTCCCTAAGCCTTGCCGTTCCCTATCCCTAACCCTAGCCCGGAACGGAAACCCACCACCAGCCCTACACCTTACCCCCAAGCCGTAGCCTACTCCTGGCCCGTACGCTGGCACTGACCCGTGTGTCAGCACGTAGCCTGACCCTCCCACGTTTCCGTACCCTCAGCTGTGCCCTAAGCCTTGCCGTTCCCTAACCCTAACCCTAGCCCGGAACGGAAACCCACCACCAGCCCTACAACTTACCCACAAGCCGTAGCCTACACCTGGCCGGTACGCTGGCACTGACCAGTGCGTCAGCACGTAGCCTGACCCTCCCACGTTTCCGTGCCCACACCTGTGCCCTAAGCCTTGCCGTTCCCTAACCCTAACCCTAGCCTGGAACGGAAACCCACCACCAGCCCCACACCTTACCCTACGCCGTAACCTACTCCTGGCCCGTACGCTGGCACTGACCCGTGCGTCAGCACGTAGCCTGACCCTCCCACGTTTCCGTACCCTCAACTGTGCCCTAAGCCTTGCCGTTCCCTAACCCTAACCCTAGCCCTGAACGGAAACCCACCACCAGCCCTACAACTTACCCCCAAGCTGTAGCCTACTCCTGGCCCGTACACTGGCACTGACCCGTGCGTCAGCACGTAGCCTGACCCTCCCACGTTTCCGTACCCTCAACTGTGCCCTAAGCCTTGCCGTTCCCTAACCCTAACCCTAGCCCGGAACAGAAACCCACCACCAGCCCTACAACTTACCCCCAAGCCGTAGCCTACACCTGGCCCGTACACTGGCACTGACCCTTGTGTCAGCACGTAGCCTGACCCTCCCACGTTTCCGTACCCTCACCTGTGCCCTAAGCCTTGCCGTTCCCTAACCGTAACCCTAGCCCGGAACGGAAACCCACCACCAGCCCTACAGCTTACCCACAAGCCGTAGCCTACACCTGGCCGGTACGCTGGCACTGACCCGTGCGTCAGCACGTAGCCTGACCCTCCCACGTTTCCGTACCCTCACCTGTGCCCTAAGCCTTGCCGTTCCCTAACCCTAACCCTAGCCCGGAACGGAAACCCACCACCAGCCCTACACCTTACCCCCAAGCCGTAGCCTACTCCTGGCCCGTACGCTGGCACTGACCCGTGCGTCAGCACGTAGCCTGACCCTCCCACGTTTCCGTACCCTCACCTGTGCCCTAAGCCTTGCCGTTCCCTAACCCTAACCCTAGCCCGGAACGGAAACCCACCACCAGCCCTAAACCTTACCCCCAATTTGTAGCCTACTCCTGGTCCGTACGCTGGCACTGACCCATGCGTCAGCACGTAGCCTGACCCTCCCACGTTTCCGTACCCTCACCTGTGCCCTAAGCCTTGCCGTTCCCTAACCCTAACCCTAGCCCGGAACGGAAACCCACCACCAGCCCTACACCTTACCCTACGCCGTAGCCTACTCCTGGCCCGTACGCTGGCACTGACCAGTGCGTCAGCACGTAGCCTGACCCTCCCACGTTTCCATACCCTCACCTGTGCCCTAAGCCTTGCCGTTCCCTAACCCTAAGCCTAGCCCGGAACGGAAACACACAACCAGCCCTAGACCTTAACCTATGCCGTAGCCTACTCCTGGCCCGTACGCTGGCACTGACCCGTGCGTCAGCACATAGCCTAACCCTCCCACGTTTCCATACACTCACCTGTGCCCTAAGCCTTGCCGTTCCCTAACCCTAACCCTAGCCCGGAACGGAAACCCACCACCAGCCCTACAACTTACCCCCAAGCCGTAGCCTACTCCTGGCCCGTACGCTGGCACTGACCCGTGTGTCAGCACGTAGCCTGACCCTCCCACGTTTCCGTACCCTCACCTGTGCCCTAAGCCTTGCCGTTCCCTAACCCTAACCCTAGCCCGGAACGGAAACCCACCACCAGCCCTACAACTTACCCACAAGCCGTAGCCTACACCTGGCCGGTACGCTGGCACTGACCCGTGCGTCAGCACGTAGCCTGACCCTCCCACGTTTCCGTGCCCACACCTGTGCCCTAAGCCTTGCCGTTCCCTAACCCTAACCCTAGCCCGGAAAGGAAACCCACCACCAGCCCTACAACTTACCCCCAACCTGTAGCCTACTCCTGGCCCGTACGCTGGCACTGACCCGTGCGTCAGCACGTAGCCTGACCCTCCCACGTTTCCGTACCCTCAGCTGTGCCCTAAGCCTTGCCGTTCCCTAACCCTAACCCTAGCCCGGAACGGAAACCCACCACCAGCCCTACAACTTACCCCCAAGCCGTAGCCTACTCATGGCCCGTACGCTGGCACTGACCCGTGCGTCACCACGTAGCCTGACCCTCCCACGTTTCTGTGCCCTCAACTGTGCACTAAGCCTTGCCGTTCCCTAACCCTAACCCTAGCCCGGAACGGAAACCCACCACCAGCCCTACCACTTACCCCCAAGCCGTACCCTACTCCTGGCCCGTACGCTGGCACTGACCCGTGCGTCAGCACGTACCCTGAACCTCGCACGTTTCCGTACCCTCACCTGTGCCCTAAGCCTTGCCGTTCCCTAACCCTAACCCTAGCCCGGAACGGAAACCCACCACCAGCCCTACACCTTACGCTACGCCGTAGCCTACTCCTGGCCCGTACGCTGGCACTGACCCGTGCGTCAGCACGTAGCCTGACCCTCCCACGTTTCCGTACCCTCACCTGTGCCCTAAGCCTTGACGTTCCCTAACCCTAACCCTAGCCCGGAACGGAAACCCACCACCAGCCCTACAACTTACCCCCAAGCCGTCGCCTATTCCTGGCCCGTACGGTGGCACTGACCCGTGCGTCAGCACGTAGCCTGACCCTCCCACGTTTCCGTACCCTCACCTGTGCCCTAAGCCTTGCCATTCCCTAACCCTAACCCTAGCCCGGAACGGAAACCCACCACCAGCCCTACACCTTACCCCCAAGCCGTAGCCTACTCCTGGCCCGTACGCTGGCACTGACCCGTGCGTCAGCACGTAGCCTGACCCTCCCACGTTTCCGTACCCTCACCTGTGCTCTAAGCCTTGCCGTTCCCTAACCCTAAACCTAGCACGGAACGGAAACCCACCACCAGCCCTACAGATTACCCTTCGCCGTAGCCTACTCCTGGCCCGTACGCTGGCACTGACCTGTGCGTCAGCACGTAGCCTGACCCTCCCACGTTTCCGTACCCTCACCTGTGCCCTAAGCCTTGCCATTCCCTAACCCTAACCCTAGCCCGGAACGGAAACCCACCACCAGCCCTACACCTTACCCCCAAGCCGTAGCCTACTCCTGGCCCGTACGCTGGCACTGACCCGTGCGTCAGCACGTAGCCTGACCCTCCCAAGTTTCCACACCCTCACCTGTGCACTAAGCCTTGCCGTTCCCTAACCCTAACCCTAGCCCGGAACGGAAACCCACCACCAGCACTACACCTTACCCTACGCCATAGCCTAATCCTGGCCCGTACGCTGGCACTGACCCGTGTGTCAGCACGTAGCATGACCCTCACACGTTTCCGTACCCTCACCTGTGCCCTAAGCCTTGCCGTTCCCTAACACTAACCCTACCCGGAACGGAAACCCACCACCAGCCCTACACCTTACCCTATTCCGTAGCCTACTCCTGACCCATACGCTGGCACTGACACGTGCGTCAGCACGTAGCCTGAACCTCCCACGTTTCCGTACCCTCACCTGTGCCCGAAGCCTTGCCGTTCCCTAACCCTAACCCTAGCCCGGAACGGCAACCCACCACCATCCCTACACCTTACCCCCAAGCCATAGCCTACTCTGGCCCGTACGCTGGCACTGACCTGTGCGTCAGGACGTAGCCTGTCCCTCCCACGTTTCCGTACCCTCACCTGTGCCCTAAGCCTTGCCGTTCCCTAACCCTAACCCTAGCCCGGAACGGAAACCCACCACCAACCCTACAACTTACCGCCAAGCCGTAGCCTACTCCTGGCCCGTACGCTGGCACTGACCCGTGCGTCAGCACGTAGCCTGTCCCTCCCACGTTTCTGTACCCTCACCTGTGCCCTAAGCCTTGCCGTTCCCTAACCCTAACCCTAGCCCGGAATGGAAACCCATCACCAGCCATACACCTTACCCTACGCTGTAGCCTACTCCTGGCCCGTACGCTGGCACTGACCCGTGCGTCAGCACGTAGCCTGACCCTCCCACGTTTCCGTACCCTCACCTGTGCCCTAAGCCTTGCCGTTCCCTAACCCTAACCCTAGCCCGGAACAGAAACCCACCACCAGCCCTACCACTTACCCCCAAGCCGTACCCTAATCCTGGCCCGTACGCTGGCACTGACTCGTGCGTCAGCACATAGCCTGACCCTCCCACGTTTCCGTACCCTCACCTGTGCCCTAAGCCTTGCCGTTCCCTAACCCTAACCCTAGCCCGGAACGGAAACCCACCACCAGCCCTACAACTTAAACCCAAGCTGTAGCCTACTCCTGGCCCGTACGCTGGCACTGACCCGTGCGTCAGCACGTAGCCTGACCCTCCCACGTTTCCGTACCCTCAGCTGTGCCCTAAGCCTTGCCGTTCCCTAACCCTAACCCTAGCCCGGAACGGAAACCCACCACCAGCCCTACAACTTACCCCCAAGCCGTACCCTACTCATGGCCCGTACGCTGGCACTGACCCGTGCGTCACCACGTAGCCTGACCCTCCCACGTTTCTGTGCCCTCAACTGTGCACTAAGCCTTGCCGTTCCCTAACCCTAACCCTAGCCCGGAACGGAAACCCACCACCAGCCCTACCACTTACCCCCAAGCCGTACCCTACTCCTGGCCCGTACGCTGGCACTGACCCGTGCGTCAGCACGTACCCTGACCCTCCCACGTTTCCGTACCCTCACCTGTGCCCTAAGCCTTGCCGTTCCCTAACCCTAACCCTAGCCCGGAACGGAAACCCACCACCAGCCCTACACCTTACCCTACGCCGTAGCCTACTCCTGGCCCGTACGCTGGCACTGACCCGTGCGTCAGCACGTAGCCTGACCCTCCCACGTTTCCGTACCCTCACCTGTGCCCTAAGCCTTGACGTTCCCTAACCCTAACCCTAGCCCGGAACGGAAACCCACCACCAGCCCTACAACTTACCCCCAAGCCGTCGCCTATTCCTGGCCCGTACGGTGGCACTGACCCGTGCGTCAGCACGTAGCCTGACCCTCCCACGTTTCCGTACCCTCACCTGTGCCCTAAGCCTTGCCGTTCCCTAACCCTAACCCTAGCCCGGAACGGAAACCCACCACCAGCCCTACACCTTACCCTACGCCGTAGCCTACTCCTGTCCCGTACGCTGGCACTGACCCGTGCGTCACCACGTAGCCTGACACTCCCACGTTTCCGTGCCCTCAACTGTGCACTAAGAATTGCCGTTCCCTAACCCTAACCCTAGCCCGGAACGGAAACCCACCACCAGCCCTACCACTTACCCCCAAGCCGTACCCTACTCCTGGCCCGTACGCTGGCACTGACCCGTGCGTCAGCACGTACCCTGACCCTCCCACGTTTCCGTACCCTCACCTGTGCCCTAAGCCTTGCCGTTCCCTAACCCTAACCCTAGCCCGGAACGGAAACCCACCACCAGCCCTACACCTTACCCTACGCCGTAGCCTACTCCTGGCCCGTACGCTGGCACTGACCCGTGCGTCAGCACGTCGCCTGACCTTCCCACGTTTCCGTACCCTCACCTGTGCCCTAAGCCTTGCCATTCCCTAACCCTAACCCTAGCCCGGAACGGAAACCCACCACCAGCCCTACACCTTACCCCCAAGCCGTAGCCTACTCCTGGCCCGTACGCTGGCACTGACC
Organism: Mesoplodon mirus; assembly: GCF_964341445.2. Classification (NCBI taxonomy): domain Eukaryota; kingdom Metazoa; phylum Chordata; class Mammalia; order Artiodactyla; family Ziphiidae; genus Mesoplodon; species Mesoplodon mirus. The sequence goes on from NW_028295736.1 coordinate 1,735,959, forward strand.
CGTGTGTCAGCACGTAGCCGGACCCTCCCACGTTTCCACACCCTCACCTGTGCACTAAGCCTTGCCGTTCCCTAACCCTAACCCTAGCCCGGAACGGAAACCCACCACCAGCACTACACCTTACCCTACGCCATAGCCTACTCCTGGCCCGTACGCTGGCACTGACCCGTGTGTCAGCACGTAGCCTGACCCTCCCACGTTTCCGTACCCTCACCTGTGCTCTAAGACTTGCCGTTCCCTAACCCTAACCCTAGCACGGAACGGAAACCCACAACCAGCCCTAGACCTTAACCTATGCCGTAGCCTACTCCTGGCCCGTACGCTGGCACTGACCCGTGCGTCAGCACGTAGCCTGACCCTCCCACGTTTCCGTACCCTCACCTGTGCCCTAAGCCTTGCCGTTCCCTAACCCTAACCCTAGCCCGGAACGGAAACCCACCACCAGCCCTACACCTTACCCCTAAGCCTTAGCCTAATCCTGGCCCGTACGCTGGCACTGACTCGTGTGTCAGCACGTAGCCTGACCCTCCCACGTTTCCGTACCCTCACCTGTGCCCTAAGCCTTGCCGTTCCCTAACCCTAACCCTAGCCCAGAACGGAAACCCACCACCAGCCCTACACCTTACCCCCAATTTGTAGCCTACTCCTGGTCCGTACGCTGGCACTGACCCGTGCGTCAGCACGTAGCCTGACCCTCCCACGTTTCCGTACCCTCAGCTGTGCCCTAAGCCTTGCCGTTCCCTAACCCTAGCCCTAGCCCGGAACGGAAACCCACCACCAGCCCTACAACTTACCCCCAAGCCGTAGCCTACACCTGGCCCGTACGCTGGCACTGACCCTTGCGTCAGCACGTAGCCTGACCCTCCCACGTTTCCGTACCCTCACCTGTGCCCTAAGCCTTGCCGTTCCCTAACCCTAACCCTAGCACGGAACGGAAACCCACCACCAGCCCTACACCTTACCCTACGCCGTAGCCTACTCGTGGCCCGTACGCTGGCACTGACCCGTGCGTCAGCACGTAGCCTGACCCTCCCACGTTTCCATACCCTCACCTGTGCCCTAAGCCTTGCCGTTCCCTAACCCTAACCCTAGCCCGGAACGGAAACCCACCACCAGCCCTACACCTTACCCCCTAGCCGTAGCCTACTCCTGGCCCGTACGCTGGCACTGACCCGTGCGTCAGCACGTAGCCTGACTCTCCCACGTTTCCGTACCCTCACCTGTGCCCTAAGCCTTGCAGTTCCCTAACCCTAACCCTAGCCCGGAACGGAAACCCACCACCAGCCCTACAACTTACCCACAAGCCGTAGCCTACACCTGGCCGGTACGCTGGCACTGACCCGTGCGTCAGCACGTAGCCTGACCCTCCCACGTTTCCGTACCCTCACCTGTGCCCTAAGCCTTGCCGTTCCCTAACCCTAACCCTAGCCTGGAACGGAAAGCCACAACCAGCCCCACACCTTACCCTACGCCGTAGCCTACTCCTGGCCCGTACGCTGGCACTGACCCGTGCGTCAGCACGTAGCCTGACCCTCCCACGTTTCCGTACCCTCACCTGTGCCCTAAGCCTTGCAGTTCCCTAACCCTAACCCTAGCCCGGAACGGAAACCCACCACCAGCCCTACAACTTACCCCCAAGCCGTAGCCTACACCTGGCCCGTACGCTGGCACTGACCCTTGCGTCAGCACGTAGCCTGACCCTCCCACGTTTCCGTACCCTCACCTGTGCCCTATGCCTTGCCGTTCCCTAACCCAAACCCTAGCCCGGAACGGAAACCCACCACCAGCCCTACACCTTACCCTATTCCGTAGCCTACTCCTAACCCATACGCTGGCACTGACACGTGCGTCAGCACGTAGCCTGAACCTCCCACGTTTCCGTACCCTCACCTGTGCCCGAAGCCTTGCCGTTCCCTAACCCTAACCCTAGCCCGGAACGGCAACCCACCACCAGCCCTACACCTTACCCCCAAGCCATAGCCTACTCTGGCCCGTACGCTGGCACTGACCTGTGCGTCAGCACGTAGCCTGTCCCTCCCACGTTTCCGTACCCTCACCTGTGCCCTAAGCCTTGCCGTTCCCTAACCCTAACCCTAGCCCGGAACGGAAACCCACCACCAACCCTACAACTTACCGCCAAGCCGTAGCCTACTCCTGGCCCGTACGCTGGCACTAACCCGTGCGTCAGCACGTAGCCTGTCCCTCCCACGTTTCTGTACCCTCACCTGTGCCCTAAGCCTTGCCGTTCCCTAACCCTAACCCTAGCCCGGAATGGAAACCCATCACCAGCCATACACCTTACCCTACGCTGTAGCCTACTCCTGTCCCGTACGCTGGCACTGACCCGTGGGTCAGCACGTAGCCTGACCCTCCCACATTTCCGTACCCTCACCTGTGCCCTAAGCCTTGCCGTTCCCTAACCCTAACCCTAGCCCGGAACGGAAACCCACCACCAGCCCTACAACTTACCCCCAAGCTGTAGCCTACTCCTGGCCCGTACGCTGGCACTGACCCGTGCGTCAGCACGTAGCCTGACCCTCCCACGTTTCCGTACCCTCAGCTGTGCCCTAAGCCTTGCCGTTCCCTAACCCTAACCCTAGCCCGGAACGGAAACCCACCACCAGCCCTACAACTTACCCCTAAGCCGTAGCCTACAACTGGCCCGTACGCTGGCACTGACCCTTCGGTCAGCACGTAGCCTGACCCACCCACGTTTCCGTACCCTCACCTGTGCCCTAAGCCTTGCCGTTCCCTAACCCTAACCCTAGCCCGGAACGGAAACCCACCACCAGCCCTACACCTTACCCCCAAGCCGTAGCCTACTCCTGGCCCGTACGCTGGCACTGACCCTTGCGTCAGCACGTAGCCTGACCCTCCCACGTTTCCGTACCCTCACCTGTGCCCTAAGCCTTGCCGTTCCCTAACCCTAACCCTAGCCCGGAACGGAAACCCACCACCAGCCCTACACCTTACCCACAAGCCGTAGCCTACACCTGGCCGGTACGCTGGCACTGACCCGTGCATCAGCACGTAGCCTGACCCTCCCATGTTTCCGTACCCTCACCTGTGCCCTAAGCCTTGCCGTTCCCTAACCCTAACCCTAGCCCGGAACGGAAACCCACCACCAGCCCTACACCTTACCCCCAAGCCGTAGCCTACTCCTGGCCCGTACGCTGGCACTGAACCGTGCGTCAGCACGTATCCTGACCCTCCCACGTTTCCGTACCCTCAGCTGTGCCCTAAGCCTTGCCGTTCCCTAACCCTAACCCTAGCCCGGAACGGAAACCCACCACCAGCCCTACACCTTACCCACAAGCCGTAGCCTACACCTGGCCGGTACGCTGGCACTGACCCGTGCGTCAGCACGTAGCCTGACCCTCCCACGTTTCCGTACCCTCACCTGTGCCCTAAGCCTTGCCGTTCCCTAACCCTAACCCTAGCCCGGAACGGAAACCCACCACCAGCCCTACACCTTACCCCCAAGCCGTAGCCTACTCCTGGCCCGTACGCTGGCACTGACCCGTGCGTCAGCACGTAGCCTGACCCTCCCACGTTTCCGTACCCTCACCTGTGCCCTAAGCCTTGCCGTTCCCTAACCCTAACCCTAGCCCGGAACGGAAACCCACCACCAGCCCTACACCTTACCCCCAATTTGTAGCCTACTCCTGGTCCGTACGCTGGCACTGACCCGTGCGTCAGCACGTAGCCTGACCCTCCCACGTTTCCGTACCCTCACCTGTGCCCTAAGCCTTGCCGTTCCCTAACCCTAACCCTAGCCCGGAACGGAAACCCACCACCAGCCCTACACCTTACACTACGCCGTAGCCTACTCCTGGCCCGTACGCTCGCACTGACCCGTGCGTCAGCACGTAGCCTGACCCTCCCACGTTTCCATACCCTCACCTGTGCCCTAAGCCTTGCCGTTCCCTAACCCTAAGCCTAGCCCGGAACGGAAACCCACAACCAGCCCTAGACCTTAACCTATGCCGTAGCCTACTCCTGGCCCGTACGCTGTCACTGACCCGTGCGTCAGCACGTAGCCTGACCCTCCCACGTTTCCGTACCCTCACCTGTGCCCTAAGCCTTGCCGTTCCCGAACCCTAACCCTAGCCCGGAACGGAAACCCACCACCAGCCCTACCCCTTACCCTACGCCGTAGCCTACACCTGGCCCGTACGCTGGCACTGACTCGTGCGTCATCACGTAGCCTGACACTCCCACGTTTCCGTACCCTCACCTGTGCCCTAAGCCTTGCCGTTCCCTAACCCTAACCCTAGCCCGGAACGGAAACCCACCACCAGCCCTACACCTTACCCACAAGCCGTAGCCTACACCTGGCCGGTACGCTGGCACTGACCCGTGCGTCAGCACGTAGCCTGACCCTCCCACGTTTCCGTACCCTCACCTGTGCCCTAAGCCTTGCCGTTCCCTAACCCTAACCCTAGCCCGGAACGGAAACCCACCACCAGCCCTACACCTTACCCTACGCCGTAGCCTACTCGTGGCCCGTACGCTGGCACTGACCCGTGCGTCAGCACGTAGCCTGACCCTCCCACGTTTCCATACCCTCACCTGTGCCCTAAGCCTTGCCGTTCCCTAACCCTAACCCTAGCCCGGAACGGAAACCCACCACCAGCCCTACACCTTACCCCCAAGCCGTAGCCTACTCCTGGCCCGTACGCTGGCACTGACCCGTGCGTCAGCACGTAGCCTGACTCTCCCACGTTTCCGTACCCTCACCTGTGCCCTAAGCCTTGCAGTTCCCTAACCCTAACCCTAGCCCGGAACGGAAACCCACCACCAGCCCTACAACTTACCCACAAGCCGTAGCCTACACCTGGCCGGTACGCTGGCACTGACCCGTGCGTCAGCACGTAGCCTGACCCTCCCACGTTTCCGTACCCTCACCTGTGCCCTAAGCCTTGCCGTTCCCTAACCCTAACCCTAGCCTGGAACGGAAAGCCACAACCAGCCCCACACCTTACCTTACGCCGTAGCCTACTCCTGGCCCTTACGCTAGCACTGACCCGTGCGTCAGCACGTAGCCTGACCCTCCCACGTTTCCGTACCCTCACCTGTGCCCTAAGCCTTGCCCTTCCCTAACCCTAACCCTAGCCCTGAACGGAAACCCACCACTAGCCCTACAACTTACCCCCAGGCTGTAGCCTACTCCTGGCCCGTACACTGGCACTAACCCGTGCGTCAGCACGTAGCCTGACCCTCCCACGTTTCCGTACCCTCAGCTGTGCCCTAAGCCTTGCCGTTCCCTAACCCTAACCCTAGCCCGGAACGGAAACCCACCAGCAGCCCTACAACTTACCCCCAAGCCGTAGCCTACACCTGGCCCGTACGCTGGCACTGACCCTTGCGTCAGCACGTAGCCTGACCCTCCCACGTTTCCGTATCCTCACCTGTGCCCTATGCCTTGCCGTTCCCTAACCCAAACCCTAGCCCGGAACGGAAACCCACCACCAGCCCTACACCTTACCCTATTCCGTAGCCTACTCCTAACCCATACGCTGGCACTGACACGTGCGTCAGCACGTAGCCTGAACCTCCCACGTTTCCGTACCCTCACCTGTGCCCGAAGCCTTGCCGTTCCCTAACCCTAACCCTAGCCCGGAACGGCAACCCACCACCAGCCCTACACCTTACCCCCAAGCCATAGCCTACTCTGGCCCGTACGCTGGCACTGACCTGTGCGTCAGCACGTAGCCTGTCCCTCCCACGTTTCCGTACCCTCACCTGTGCCCTAAGCCTTGCCGTTCCCTAAACCTAACCCTAGCCCGGAACGGAAACCCACCAACAACCCTACAACTTACCGCCAAGCCGTAGCCTACTCCTGGCCCGTACGCTGGCACTAACCCGTGCGTCAGCACGTAGCCTGTCCCTCCCACGTTTTTGTACCCTCACCTGTACCCTAAGCCTTGCCGTTCCCTAACCCTAACCCTAGCCCGGAACAGAAACCCACCAGCAGCCCTACAACTTACCCCCAAGCCGTACCCTACTCCTGGCCCGTACGCTGGCACTGACCCGTGCGTCAGCACGTAGCCTGACCCTCCCACGTTTCCGTACCCTCACCTGTGCCCTAAGCCTTGCCGTTCCCTAACCCTAACCCCAGCCCGGAACGGAAACCCACCACCAGCCCTACACCTTACCCTACGCCGTAGCCTACTCCTGGCCTGTACGCTGGCACTGACCTGTGCGTCAGCATGTAGCCTGACCCTCCCACGTTTCCGTACCATCACCTGTGCCCGAAGCCTTGCCGTTCCCTAACCCTAACCCTAGCCCGGAACGGAAACCCACCACCAGCCCTACACCTTACCCTACGCCGTAGCCTATTCCTGGCCTGTACGCTGGCACTGACCCGTGCGTCAGCACGTAGCCTGACCCTCCCACGTTTCCGTACCCTCACCTGTGCCCTAAGCCTTGCCGTTCCCTAACCCTAACCCTAGCCCGAAACGGAAACCCACCACCAGTCCTACACCTTACCCCCAAGCCGTAGCCTACACCTGGCCGATACGCTGGCACTGACCCGTGCGTCAGCACGTAGCCTGAACCTCCCACGTTTCCGTTCCCTCACCTGTGCCCTAAGCCTTGCCGTTCCCTAACCCTAACCCTATCCCGGAACGGAAACCCACCACCAGCCCTACACCTTACCCTACGCCGTAGCCTACTCCTGGCCCGTACGCTGGCACTGACCCGTGCGTCACCACGTAGCCTGACCCTCCCACGTTTCCGTACCCTCAACTGTGCCCTAAGCCTTGCCGTTCCCTAACCCTAACCCTAGCCCAGCATGGAAACCCACCACCAGCCCTACACCTTACCCTACGCCGTAGCCTACTCCTGGCCCGTACGCTGGCACTGACCCGTGCGTCAGCACGTAGCCTGACCCTCCCACGTTTCCGTACCCTCACCTGTGCCCTAAGCCTTGCCATTCCCTAACCCTAACCCTAGCCCGAAACGGAAACCCACCACCAGCCCTACACCTTACCCCCAAGCCGTAGCCTACTCATGGCCCGTACGCTGGCACTGACCCGTGCGTCGCCACGTAACCTGACCCTCCCACGTTTCCGTACCCTCACCTGTGCCCTAAGCCTTGCCGTTCCCTAACCCTAACCCTAGCCTGGAACGGACACCCACCACCAGCCCCACACCTTACCCTACGCCGTAGCCTACTCCTGGCCCGTACGCTGGCACTGACCCGTGCGTCAGCACATAGCCTGACCCTCCCACGTTTCCGTACCCTCACTTGTGCCCTAAGCCTTGCCGTTCCCTAACCCTAACCCTAGCCCGGAACGGAAACCCACCACCAGCCCTACAACTTACCCCCAAGCTGTAGCCTACTCCTGGCCCGTACACTGGCACTGACCCGTGCGTCAGCACGTAGCCTGACCCTCCCACGTTTCCGTACCCTCAGCTGTGCCCTAAGCCTTGCCGTTCCCTAACCCTAACCCTAGCCCGGAACGGAAACCCACCACCAGCCCTACACCTTACCCTATTCCGTAGCCTACTCCTGACCCATACGCTGGCACTGACACGTGCGTCAGCACGTAGCCTGAACCTCCCACGTTTCCGTACCCTCACCTGTGCCCGAAGCCTTGCCGTTCCCTAACCCTAACCCTAGTCCGGAACGGCAACCCACCACCAGCCCTACACCTTACCCCCAAGCCATAGCCTACTCTGGCCCGTACGCTGGCACTGACCTGTGCGTCAGCACGTAGCCTGTCCCTCCCACGTTTCCGTACCCTCACCTGTGCCCTAAGCCTTGCCGTTCCCTAACCCTAACCCTAGCCCGGAACGGAAACCCACCACCAACCCTACAACTTACCGCCAAGCCGTAGCCTACTCCTAGCCCGTACGCTGGCACTGACCCGTGCGTCAGCACGTAGCCTGTCCCTCCCACGTTTCTGTACCCTCACCTGTGCCCTAAGCCTTGCCGTTCCCTAACCCTAACCATAGCCCGGAATGGAAACCCATCACCAGCCATACACCTTACCCTACGCTGTAGCCTACTCCTGGCCCGTACGCTGGCACTGACCCGTGCGTCAGCAGGTAGCCTGACCCTCCCACGTTTCCGTGCCCTCACCTGTGCCCTACGCCTTGCCGTTCCCTAACCCTAACCCTAGCCCGGAAAGGAAACCCACCACCAGCCCTACAACTTACCCCCAAGCCGTACCCTACTCCTGGCCCGTACGCTGGCACTGACCCGTGCGTCAGCACGTAGCCTGACCCTCCCACGTTTCCGTACCCTCAACTGTGCCCTAAGCCTTGCCGTTCCCTAACACTAACCCTAGCCCAGCATGGAAACCCACCACCAGCCCTACACCTTACCCTATGCCGTAGCCTACTCCTGTCCCGTACGCTGGCACTGACCCCTGCGTCAGCACATAGCCTGACCCTCCCACATTTCTGTACCCTCACCTGTGCCCTAAGCCTTGCCATTACCTAACCCTAAACCTAGCCCGGAATGGAAACCCACCACCAGCCCTACACCTTACCCCCAAGCCGTGGCCTACTCATAGCCCGTACGCTGGCACTGACCCGTGCGTCGCCACGTAACCTGACCCTCCCACGTTTCCGTGCCCTCAACTGTGCACTAAGCCTTGCCGTTCCCTAACCCTAACCCTAGCCCGGAACGGAAACCCACCACCAGCCCTACAACTTACCCACAAGCCGTAGCCTACACCTGGCCGGTACGCTGGCACTGACCCGTGCGTCAGCACGTAGCCTGACCCTCCCACGTTTCCGTACCCTCACCTGTGCCCTAAGCCTTGCCGTTCCCTAACCCTAACCCTAGCCTGGAACGGAAACCCACCACCAGCCCCACACCTTACCCTACGCCGTAGCCTACTCCTGGCCCGTACGCTGGCACTGACCCGTGCGTCAGCACGTAGACTGACCCTCCCACGTTTCCTGACCCTCCCACGTTTCCGTACCCTCACCTGTGCCCTAAGCCTTGCCGTTCCCTAACCCTAACCCTAGCCCGGAACGGAAACCCACCACCAGCCCTACAACTTACCCACAAGCCATAGCCTACACCTGGCCGGTACGCTGGCACTGACCCGTGCGTCAGCACGTAGCCTGACCCTCCCACGTTTCCGTACCCTCACCTGTGCCCTAAGCCTTGCCGTTCCCTAACCCTAACCCTAGCCTGGAACGGAAACCCACCACCAGCCCCACACCTTACCCTACGCCGTAGCCTACTCCTGGCCCGTACGCTGGCACTGACCCGTGCGTCAGCACGTAGCCTGACCCTACCACGTTTCCGTACCCTCACTTGTGCCCTAAGCCTTGCCGTTCCCTAACCCTAACCCTAGCCCGGAACGGAAACCCACCACCAGCCCCACAACTTACCCCCAAGCTGTAGCCTACTCCTGGCCCGTACACTGGCACTGTCCCGTGCGTCAGCACGTAGCCTGACCCTCCCACGTTTCCGTACCCTCAGCTGTGCCCTTAGCCTTGCCGTTCCCTAACCCTAACCCTAGCCCGGAACGGAAACCCACCACCAGCCCTACAACTTACCCCCAAGCCGTAGCCTACACCTGGCCCGTACGCTGGCACTGACCCTTGCGTCAGCACGTAGCCTGACCCTCCCACGTTTCCGTACCCTCACCTGTGCCCTAAGCCTTGCCGTTCCCTTACCCTAACCCTAGCCCGGAACGGAAACCCACCACCAGCCCTACACCTTACCCTATTCCGTAGCCTACTCCTGAACCATACGCTGGCACTGACACGTGCGTCAGCACGTAGCCTGAACTTCCCACGTTTCCGTACCCTCACCTGTGCCCGAAGCCTTGCCATTCCCTAACCCTAACCCTAGCCCGGAACGGCAACCCACCACCAGCCCTACACCTTACCCCCAAGCCATAGCCTACTCTGGCCCGTACGCTGGCACTGACCTGTGCGTCAGCACGTAGCCTGTCCCTCCCACGTTTCCGTACCCTCACCTATGCCCTAAGCCTTGCCGTTCCCTAACCCTAACCCTAGCCCGGAACGGAAACCCACCACCAACCCTACAACTTACCGCCAAGCCGTAGCCTACTCCTGGCCCGTACGCTGGCACTGACCCTTGCGTCAGCACGTAGCCTGACCCTCCCACGTTTCCGTACCCTCACCTGTGCCCTAAGCCTTGCCGTTCCCTAACCCTAACCCTAGCCCGGAACGGAAACCCACCACCAGCCCTACACCTTACCCCCAAGCCGTAGCCTACTCATGGCCCGTACGCTGGCACTGACCCGTGCGTCGCCACGTAACCTGACCCTCCCACGTTTCCGTGCCCTCAACTGTGCACTAAGCATTGCCGTTCCCTAACCCTAACCCTAGCCCGGAACGGAAACCCACCACCAGCACTACACCTTACCATACTCCATAGCCTACTCCTGGCCCGTACGTTGGCACTGACCCGTGTGTCAGCACGTAGCCTGACCCTCCCACGTTTCCGTACCCTCACATGTGCCCTAAGCCTGGCCGTTCCCTAACCCTAACCCGAGCACGGAACGGAAACCCACCACCATCCCTACACCTTACCCTATTCCATAGCCTACTCCTGACCCATACGCTGGCACTGACCCGTGCGTCAGCACGTAGCCTGAACCTCCCACGTTTCCGTACACTCACCTGTGCCCGAAGCCTTGCCGTTCCCTAAAACTAACCCTAGCCCGGAACGGAAACCCACCACCAGCCCTACACCTTACCCTACGCCGTAGCCTACTCCTGGCCCGTACGCTGGCACTGACACGTGCGTCACCACGTAGCCTGACCCTCCCACGTTTCCGTACCCTCAACTGTGCCCTAAGCCTTGCCGTTCCCTAACCCTAACCCTAGCCCAGCATGGAAACCCACCACCAGCCCTACACCTTACCCTACGCCGTAGCCTACTCCTGGCCCGTACGCTGGCACTGACCCGTGCGTCAGCACGTAGCCTGACCCTCCCACGTTTCCGTACCCTCACCTGTGCCCTAAGCCTTGCCGTTCCCTAACCCTAACCCTAGCCCGAAACGGAAACCCACCACCAGCCCTACACCTTACCCCCAAGCCGTAGCCTACTCATGGCCCGTACGCTGGCACTGACCCGTGCGTCGCCACGTAACCTGACCCTCCCACGTTTCCGTACCCTCACCTGTGCCCTAAGCCTTGCCGTTCCCTAACCCTAACCCTAGCCTGGAACGGACACCCACCACCAGCCCCACACCTTACCCTACGCCGTAGCCTACTCCTGGCCCGTACGCTGGCACTGACCCGTGCGTCAGCACATAGCCTGACCCTCCCACGTTTCCGTACCCTCACTTGTGCCCTAAGCCTTGCCGTTCCCTAACCCTAACCCTAGCCCGGAACGGAAACCCACCACCAGCCCTACAACTTACCCCCAAGCTGTAGCCTACTCCTGGCCCGTACACTGGCACTGACCCGTGCGTCGGCACGTAGCCTGACCCTCCCACGTTTCCGTACCCTCAGCTGTGCCCTAAGCCTTGCCGTTCCCTAACCCTAACCCTAGCCCGGAACGGAAACCCACCACCAGCCCTACACCTTACCCTATGCCGTAGCCTACTCCTGTCCCGTACGCTGGCACTGACCCCTGCGTCAGCACATAGCCTGACCCTCCCACATTTCTGTACCCTCACCTGTGCCCTAAGCCTTGCCATTACCTAACCCTAAACCTAGCCCGGAATGGAAACCCACCACCAGCCCTACACCTTACCCCCAAGCCGTGGCCTACTCATAGCCCGTACGCTGGCACTGACCCGTGCGTCGCCACGTAACCTAACCCTCCCACGTTTCCGTGCCCTCAACTGTGCACTAAGCCTTACCGTTCCCTAACCCTAACCCTAGCCCGGAACGGAAACCCACCACCAGCCCTACAACTTACCCACAAGCCGTAGCCTACACCTGGCCGGTACGCTGGCACTGACCCGTGCGTCAGCACGTAGCCTGACCCTCCCACGTTTCCGTACCCTCACCTGTGCCCTAAGCCTTGCCGTTCCCTAACCCTAACCCTAGCCTGGAACGGAAACCCACCACCAGCCCCACACCTTACCCTACGCCGTAGCCTACTCCTGGCCCGTACGCTGGCACTGACCCGTGCGTCAGCACGTAGACTGACCCTCCCACGTTTCCTGACCCTCCCACGTTTCCGTACCCTCACCTGTGCCCTAAGCCTTGCCGTTCCCTAACCCTAACCCTAGCCCGGAACGGAAACCCACCACCAGCCCTACAACTTACCCACAAGCCGTAGCCTACACCTGGCCGGTACGCTGGCACTGACCCGTGCGTCAGCACGTAGCCTGACCCTCCCACGTTTCCGTACCCTCACCTGTGCCCTAAGCCTTGCCGTTCCCTAACCCTAACCCTAGCCTGGAACGGAAACCCACCACCAGCCCCACACCTTACCCTACGCCGTAGCCTACTCCTGGCCCGTACGCTGGCACTGACCCGTGCGTCAGCACGTAGCCTGACCCTACCACGTTTCCGTACCCTCACTTGTGCCCTAAGCCTTGCCGTTCCCTAACCCTAACCCTAGCCCGGAACGGAAACCCACCACCAGCCCCACAACTTACCCCCAAGCTGTAGCATACTCCTGGCCCGTACACTGGCACTGTCCCGTGCGTCAGCACGTAGCCTGACCCTCCCACGTTTCCGTACCCTCAGCTGTGCCCTTAGCCTTGCCGTTCCCTAACCCTAACCCTAGCCCGGAACGGAAACCCACCACCAGCCCTACAACTTACCCCCAAGCCGTAGCCTACACCTGGCCCGTACGCTGGCACTGACCCTTGCGTCAGCACGTAGCCTGACCCTCCCACGTTTCCGTACCCTCACCTGTGCCCTAAGCCTTGCCGTTCCCTTACCCTAACCCTAGCCCGGAACGGAAACCCACCACCAGCCCTACACCTTACCCTATTCCGTAGCCTACTCCTGAACCATACGCTGGCACTGACACGTGCGTCAGCACGTAGCCTGAACTTCCCACGTTTCCGTACCCTCACCTGTGCCCGAAGCCTTGCCATTCCCTAACCCTAACCCTAGCCCGGAACGGCAACCCACCACCAGCCCTACACCTTACCCCCAAGCCATAGCCTACTCTGGCCCGTACGCTGGCACTGACCTGTGCGTCAGCACGTAGCCTGTCCCTCCCACGTTTCCGTACCCTCACCTATGCCCTAAGCCTTGCCGTTCCCTAACCCTAACCCTAGCCCGGAACGGAAACCCACCACCAACCCTACAACTTACCGCCAAGCCGTAGCCTACTCCTGGCCCGTACGCTGGCACTGACCCGTGCGTCAGCACGTAGCCTGTCCCTCCCACGTTTCTGTACCCTCACCTGTGCCCTAAGCCTTGCCGTTCCCTAACCCTAACCCTAGCCCGGAATGGAAACCCATCACCAGCCATACACCTTACCCTACGCTGTAGCCTATTCCTGGCCCGTACGCTGGCACTGACCCTTGCGTCAGCACGTAGCCTGACCCTCCCACGTTTCCGTACCCTCACCTGTGCCCTAAGCCTTGCCGTTCCCTAACCCTAACCCTAGCCCGGAACGGAAACCCACCACCAGCCCTACACCTTACCCCCAAGCCGTAGCCTACTCATGGCCCGTACGCTGGCACTGACCCGTGCGTCGCCACGTAACCTGACCCTCCCACGTTTCCGTGCCCTCAACTGTGCACTAAGCATTGCCGTTCCCTAACCCTAACCCTAGCCCGGAACGGAAACCCACCACCAGCACTACACCTTACCATACTCCATAGCCTACTCCTGGCCCGTACGTTGGCACTGACCCGTGTGTCAGCACGTAGCCTGACCCTCCCACGTTTCCGTACCCTCACATGTGCCCTAAGCCTGGCCGTTCCCTAACCCTAACCCGAGCACGGAACGGAAACCCACCACCATCCCTACACCTTACCCTATTCCATAGCCTACTCCTGACCCATACGCTGGCACTGACCCGTGCGTCAGCACGTAGCCTGAACCTCCCACGTTTCCGTACACTCACCTGTGCCCGAAGCCTTGCCGTTCCCTAACCCTAACCCTAGCCCGGAACAGAAACCCACCACCAGCCCTACACCTTACCCTACGCCGTAGCCTACTCCTGGCCCGTACGCTGGCACTGACCCGTGCGTCACCACGTAGCCTGACCCTCCCACGTTTCCGTACCCTCAACTGTGCCCTAAGCCTTGCCGTTCCCTAACCCTAACCCTAGCCCAGCATGGAAACCCACCACCAGCCCTACACCTTACCCTACGCCGTAGACTACTCCTGGCCCGTACGCTGGCACTGACCCGTGCGTCAGCACGTAGCCTGACCCTCCCACGTTTCCGTACCCTCACCTGTGCCCTAAGCCTTGCCATTCCCTAACCCTAACCCTAGCCCGAAACGGAAACCCACCACCAGCCCTACACCTTACCCCCAAGCCGTAGCCTACTCATGGCCCGTACGCTGGCACTGACCCGTGCGTCGCCACGTAACCTGACCCTCCCACGTTTCCGTACCCTCACCTGTGCCCTAAGCCTTGCCGTTCCCTAACCCTAACCCTAGCCTGGAACGGACACCCACCACCAGCCCCACACCTTACCCTACGCCGTAGCCTACTCCTGGCCCGTACGCTGGCACTGACCCGTGCGTCAGCACATAGCCTGACCCTCCCACGTTTCCGTACCCTCACTTGTGCCCTAAGCCTTGCCGTTCCCTAACCCTAACCCTAGCCCGGAACGGAAACCCACCACCAGCCCTACAACTTACCCCCAAGCTGTAGCCTACTCCTGGCCCGTACACTGGCACTGACCCGTGCGTCGGCACGTAGCCTGACCCTCCCACGTTTCCGTACCCTCAGCTGTGCCCTAAGCCTTGCCGTTCCCTAACCCTAACCCTAGCCCGGAACGGAAACCCACCACCAGCCCTACACCTTACCCTATTCCGTAGCCTACTCCTGACCCATACGCTGGCACTGACACGTGCGTCAGCACGTAGCCTGAACCTCCCACGTTTCCGTACCCTCACCTGTGCCCGAAGCCTTGCCGTTCCCTAACCCTAACCCTAGTCCGGAACGGCAACCCACCACCAGCCCTACACCTTACCCCCAAGCCATAGCCTACTCTGGCCCGTACGCTGGCACTGACCTGTGCGTCAGCACGTAGCCTGTCCCTCCCACGTTTCCGTACCCTCACCTGTGCCCTAAGCCTTGCCGTTCCCTAACCCTAACCCTAGCCCGGAACGGAAACCCACCACCAACCCTACAACTTACCGCCAAGCCGTAGCCTACTCCTAGCCCGTACGCTGGCACTGACCCGTGCGTCAGCACGTAGCCTGTCCCTCCCACGTTTCTGTACCCTCACCTGTGCCCTAAGCCTTGCCGTTCCCTAACCCTAACCATAGCCCGGAATGGAAACCCATCACCAGCCATACACCTTACCCTACGCTGTAGCCTACTCCTGGCCCGTATGCTGGCACTGACCCGTGCGTCAGCAGGTAGCCTGACCCTCCCACGTTTCCGTGCCCTCACCTGTGCCCTACGCCTTGCCGTTCCCTAACCCTAACCCTAGCCCGGAAAGGAAACCCACCACCAGCCCTACAACTTACCCCCAAGCCGTACCCTACTCCTGGCCCGTACGCTGGCACTGACCCGTGCGTCAGCACGTAGCCTGACCCTCCCACGTTTCCGTACCCTCAACTGTGCCCTAAGCCTTGCCGTTCCCTAACACTAACCCTAGCCCAGCATGGAAACCCACCACCAGCCCTACACCTTACCCTACGCCGTAGCCTACTCCTGGCCCGTACGCTGGCACTGACCCGTGCGTCAGCACGTAGCCTGACTCTCCCACGTTTCCGTACCCTCACCTGTGCCCTAAGCCTTGTCGTTCCCTAACCCTAACCCTAGCCCGGAACGGAAACCCACCACCAGCCCTACACCTTACCCTATGCCGTAGCCTACTCCTGTCCCGTACGCTGGCACTGACCCCTGCGTCAGCACATAGCCTGACCCTCCCACATTTCTGTACCCTCACCTGTGCCCTAAGCCTTGCCATTACCTAACCCTAAACCTAGCCCGGAATGGAAACCCACCACCAGCCCTACACCTTACCCCCAAGCCGTAGCCTACTCATAGCCCGTACGCTGGCACTGACCCGTGCGTCGCCACGTAACCTGACCCTCCCACGTTTCCGTGCCCTCAACTGTGCACTAAGCCTTGCCGTTCCCTAACCCTAACCCTAGCCCGGAACGGAAACCCACCACCAGCCCTACAACTTACCCACAAGCCGTAGCCTACACCTGGCCGGTACGCTGGCACTGACCCGTGCGTCAGCACGTAGCCTGACCCTCCCACGTTTCCGTACCCTCACCTGTGCCCTAAGCCTTGCCGTTCCCTAACCCTAACCCTAGCCTGGAACGGAAACCCACCACCAGCCCCACACCTTACCCTACGCCGTAGCCTACTCCTGGCCCGTACGCTGGCACTGACCCGTGCGTCAGCACGTAGACTGACCCTCCCACGTTTCCTGACCCTCCCACGTTTCCGTACCCTCACCTGTGCCCTAAGCCTTGCCGTTCCCTAACCCTAACCCTAGCCCGGAACGGAAACCCACCACCAGCCCTACAACTTACCCACAAGCCGTAGCCTACACCTGGCCGGTACGCTGGCACTGACCCGTGCGTCAGCACGTAGCCTGACCCTCCCACGTTTCCGTACCCTCACCTGTGCCCTAAGCCTTGCCGTTCCCTAACCCTAACCCTAGCCTGGAACGGAAACCCACCACCAGCCCCACACCTTACCCTACGCCGTAGCCTACTCCTGGCCCGTACGCTGGCACTGACCCGTGCGTCAGCACGTAGCCTGACCCTACCACGTTTCCGTACCCTCACTTGTGCCCTAAGCATTGCCGTTCCCTAACCCTAACCCTAGCCCGGAACGGAAACCCACCACCAGCACTACACCTTACCATACGCCATAGCCTACTCCTGGCCCGTACGTTGGCACTGACCCGTGTGTCAGCACGTAGCCTGACCCTCCCACGTTTCCGTACCCTCACATGTGCCCTAAGCCTGGCCGTTCCCTAACCCTAACCCGAGCACGGAACGGAAACCCACCACCATCCCTACACCTTACCCTATTCCATAGCCTACTCCTGACCCATACGCTGGCACTGACCCGTGCGTCAGCACGTAGCCTGAACCTCCCACGTTTCCGTACACTCACCTGTGCCCGAAGCCTTTCCGTTCCCTAACCCTAACCCTAGCCCGGAACGTCAACCTACCACCAGCCCTACAACTTACCCCCAAGCCATAGCCTACTCCTGGCCCATACGCTGGCCCTGACCTGTGCGTCAGCACGTGGCCTGTCCCTCCCACGTTTCCGTACCCTCACCTGTGCCCTAAGCCTTGCCGTTCCCTAACCCTAACCCTAGCCCGGAACGGAAACCCACCACCAGCCCTACACCTTACCCTACGCCGTAGCCTACTCCTGGCCCGTACGCTGGCACTGACCCGTGCATCAGCACGTAGCCTGACCCTCCCACGTTTCCGTACCCTCACCTGTGCCCTAAGCCTTGCCGTTCCCTAACCCTAACCCTAACCTGGAACGGAAACCCACCACCAGCCCCACACCTTACCCTACGCCGTAGCCTACTCCTGGCCCGTACGCTGGCACTGACCCGTGCGTCAGCACGTAGCCTGACCCTACCACGTTTCCGTACCCTCACTTGTGCCCTAAGCCTTGCCGTTCCCTAACCCTAACCCTAGCCCGGAACGGAAACCCACCACCAGCCCCACAACTTACCCCCAAGCTGTAGCCTACTCCTGGCCCGTACACTGGCACTGTCCCGTGCGTCAGCACGTAGCCTGACCCTCCCACGTTTCCGTACCCTCAGCTGTGCCCTAAGCCTTGCCGTTCCCTAACCCTAACCCTAGCCCGGAACGGAAACCCACCACCAGCCCTACAACATACCCCCAAGGCGCAGCCTACACCTGGCCCGTACGCTGGCACTGACCCGTGTGTCAGCACGTAGCCTGACCCTCCCACGTTTCCGTACCCTCACCTGTGCCCTAAGCCTTGCCGTTCCCTAACCCTAACCCGAGCACGGTACGGAAACCCACCACCATCCCTACACCTTACCCTATTCCATAGCCTACTCCTGACCCATACGCTGGCACTGACCCGTGTGTCAGCACGTAGCCTGACCCTTCCACGTTTCCGTACCCTCACCTGTGCCCTAAGCCTGGCCGTTCCCTAACCCTAACCCGAGCACGGAACGGAAACCCACCACCATCCCTACACCTTACCCTATTCCATAGCCTACTCCTGACCCATACGCTGGCACTGTCCCGTGCGTCAGCACGTAGCCTGAACCTCCCACGTTTCCGTACCCTCACCTGTGCCCGAAGCCTTGCCGTTCCCTAACCCTAACCCTAGCCCGGAACGTCAACCTACCACCAGCCCTACACCTTACCCCCAAGCCATAGCCTACTCCTGGCCCATACGCTGGCCCTGACCTGTGCGTCAGCACGTAGCCTGTCCCTCCCACGTTTCCGTACCCTCACCTGTGCCCTAAGCCTTGCCTTTCCCTAACCCTAACCCTAGCCCGGAACGGAAACCCACCACCAGCCCTACACCTTACCCTACGCCGTAGCCTACTCCTGGCCCGTACGCTGGCACTGACCCGTGCATCAGCACGTAGCCTGACACTCCCACGTTTCCGTACCCTCACCTGTGCCCTAAGCCTTGCCGTTCCCTAACCCTAACCCTAGCCTGGAACGGAAACCCACCACCAGCCCTACACCTTACCCCCAAGCCGTAGCCTACTCATAGCCCGTACGCTGGCACTGACCCGTGCGTCGCCACGTAACCTGACCCTCCCACGTTTCCGTGCCCTCAACTGTGCACTAAGCCTTGCCGTTCCCTAACCCTAACCCTAGCCTGGAACGGAAACCCACCACCAGCCCTACAACTTACCCACAAGCCGTAGCCTACACCTGGCCGGTACGCTGGCACTGACCCGTGCGTCAGCACGTAGCCTGACCCTCCCACGTTTCCGTACCCTCACCTGTGCCCTAAGCCTTGCCGTTCCCTAACCCTAACCCTAGCCTGGAACGGAAACCCACCACCAGCCCCACACCTTACCCTACGCCGTAGCCTACTCCTGGCCCGTACGCTGGCACTGACCCGTGCGTCAGCACGTAGCCTGACCCTCCCACGTTTCCGTACCCTCACCTGTGCCCTAAGCCTTGCCGTTCCCTAACCCTAACCCTAGCCCGGAACGGAAACCCACCACCAGCCCTACAACTTACCCCCAAGCTGTAGCCTACTCCTGGCCCGTACACTGGCACTGACCCGTGCGTCAGCACGTAGCCTGACCCTCCCACGTTTCCGTACCCTCAGCTGTGCCCTAAGCCTTGCCGTTCCCTAACCCTAACCCTAGCCCGGAACGGAAACCCACCACCAGCCCTACAACTTACCCCCAAGCCGTAGCCTACACCTGGCCCGTACGCTGGCACTGACCCTTGCGTCAGCACGTAGCCTGACCCTCCCACGTTTCCGTACCCTCACCTGTGCCCTAAGCCTTGCCGTTCCCTTACCCTAACCCTAGCCCGGAACGGAAACCCACCACCAGCCCTACACCTTACCCTATTCCGTAGCCTACTCCTGAACCATACGCTGGCACTGACACGTGCGTCAGCACGTAGCCTGAACTTCCCACGTTTCCGTACCCTCACCTGTGCCCGAAGCCTTGCCGTTCCCTAACCCTAAACCTAGCCCGGAACGGCAACCCACCACCAGCCCTACACCTTACCCCCAAGCCATAGCCTACTCTGGCCCGTACGCTGGCACTGACCTGTGCGTCAGCACGTAGCCTGTCCCTCCCACGTTTCCGTACCCTCACCTATGCCCTAAGCCTTGCCGTTCCCTAACCCTAACCCTAGCCCGGAACGGAAACCCACCACCAACCCTACAACTTACCGCCAAGCCGTAGCCTACTCCTGGCCCGTACGCTGGCACTGACCCGTGCGTCAGCACGTAGCCTGTCCCTCCCACGTTTCTGTACCCTCACCTGTGCCCTAAGCCTTGCCGTTCCCTAACCCTAACCCTAGCCCGGAATGGAAACCCATCACCAGCCATACACCTTACCCGACGCCGTAGCCTACTCCTGTCCCGTACGCTGGCACTGACCCGTGCGTCAGCACGTAGCCTGACCCTCCCACGTTTCCGTACCCTCACCTGTGCCCTAAGCCTTGCCGTTCCCTAACCCTAACCCGAGCACGGTACGGAAACCCACCACCATCCCTACACCTTACCCTATTCCATAGCCTACTCCTGACCCATACGCTGGCACTGACCCGTGTGTCAGCACGTAGCCTGACCCTTCCACGTTTCCGTACCCTCACCTGTGCCCTAAGCCTGGCCGTTCCCTAACCCTAACCCGAGCACGGAACGGAAACCCACCACCATCCCTACACCTTACCCTATTCCATAGCCTACTCCTGACCCATACGCTGGCACTGTCCCGTGCGTCAGCACGTAGCCTGAACCTCCCACGTTTCCGTACCCTCACCTGTGCCCGAAGCCTTGCCGTTCCCTAACCCTAACCCTAGCCCGGAACGTCAACCTACCACCAGCCCTACACCTTACCCCCAAGCCATAGCCTACTCCTGGCCCATACGCTGGCCCTGACCTGTGCGTCAGCACGTAGCCTGTCCCTCCCACGTTTCCGTACCCTCACCTGTGCCCTAAGCCTTGCCGTTCCCTAACCCTAACCCTAGCCCGGAACGGAAACCCACCACCAGCCCTACACCTTACCCTACGCCGTAGCCTACTCCTGGCCCGTACGCTGGCACTGACCCGTGCATCAGCACGTAGCCTGACACTCCCACGTTTCCGTACCCTCACCTGTGCCCTAAGCCTTGCCGTTCCCTAACCCTAACCCTAGCCTGGAACGGAAACCCACCACCAGCCCTACACCTTACCCCCAAGCCGTAGCCTACTCATAGCCCGTACGCTGGCACTGACCCGTGCGTCGCCACGTAACCTGACCCTCCCACGTTTCCGTGCCCTCAACTGTGCACTAAGCCTTGCCGTTCCCTAACCCTAACCCTAGCCTGGAACGGAAACCCACCACCAGCCCTACAACTTACCCACAAGCCGTAGCCTACACCTGGCCGGTACGCTGGCACTGACCCGTGCGTCAGCACGTAGCCTGACCCTCCCACGTTTCCGTACCCTCACCTGTGCCCTAAGCCTTGCCGTTCCCTAACCCTAACCCTAGCCTGGAACGGAAACCCACCACCAGCCCCACACCTTACCCTACGCAGTAGCCTACTCCTGGCCCGTACGCTGGCACTGACCCGTGCGTCAGCACGTAGCCTGACCCTCCCACGTTTCCGTACCCTCACCTGTGCCCTAAGCCTTGCCGTTCCCTAACCCTAACCCTAGCCCGGAACGGAAACCCACCACCAGCCCTACAACTTACCCCCAAGCTGTAGCCTACTCCTGGCCCGTACACTGGCACTGACCCGTGCGTCAGCACGTAGCCTGACCCTCCCACGTTTCCGTACCCTCAGCTGTGCCCTAAGCCTTGCCGTTCCCTAACCCTAACCCTAGCCCGGAACGGAAACCCACCACCAGCCCTACAACTTACCCCCAAGCCGTAGCCTACACCTGGCCCGTACGCTGGCACTGACCCTTGCGTCAGCACGTAGCCTGACCCTCCCACGTTTCCGTACCCTCACCTGTGCCCTAAGCCTTGCCGTTCCCTTACCCTAACCCTAGCCCGGAACGGAAACCCACCACCAGCCCTACACCTTACCCTATTCCGTAGCCTACTCCTGAACCATACGCTGGCACTGACACGTGCGTCAGCACGTAGCCTGAACTTCCCACGTTTCCGTACCCTCACCTGTGCCCGAAGCCTTGCCGTTCCCTAACCCTAACCCTAGCCCGGAACGGCAACCCACCACCAGCCCTACACCTTACCCCCAAGCCATAGCCTACTCTGGCCCGTACGCTGGCACTGACCTGTGCGTCAGCACGTAGCCTGTCCCTCCCACGTTTCCGTACCCTCACCTATGCCCTAAGCCTTGCCGTTCCCTAACCCTAACCCTAGCCCGGAACGGAAACCCACCACCAACCCTACAACTTACCGCCAAGCCGTAGCCTACTCCTGGCCCGTACGCTGGCACTGACCCGTGCGTCAGCACGTAGCCTGTCCCTCCCACGTTTCTGTACCCTCACCTGTGCCCTAAGCCTTGCCGTTCCCTAACCCTAACCCTAGCCCGGAATGGAAACCCATCACCAGCCATACACCTTACCCTACGCTGTAGCCTATTCCTGGCCCGTACGCTGGCACTGACCCTTGCGTCAGCACGTAGCCTGACCCTCCCACGTTTCCGTACCCTCACCTGTGCCCTAAGCCTTGCCGTTCCCTAACCCTAACCCTAGCCCGGAACGGAAACCCACCACCAGCCCTACACCTTACCCCCAAGCCGTAGCCTACTCATGGCCCGTACGCTGGCACTGACCCGTGCGTCGCCACGTAACCTGACCCTCCCACGTTTCCGTGCCCTCAACTGTGCACTAAGCATTGCCGTTCCCTAACCCTAACCCTAGCCCGGAACGGAAACCCACCACCAGCACTACACCTTACCATACGCCATAGCCTACTCCTGGCCCGTACGTTGGCACTGACCCGTGTGTCAGCACGTAGCCTGACCCTCCCACGTTTCCGTACCCTCACCTGTGCCCTAAGCCTTGCCGTTCCCTAACCGTAACCCTAGCCCGGAACGGAAACCCACCACCAGCCCTACACCTTACCCTATTCCGTAGCCTACTCCTGACCCATACGCTGGCACTGACACGTGCGTCAGCACGTAGCCTGAACCTCCCACGTTTCCGTACCCTCACCTGTGCCCGAAGGCTTGCCGTTCCCTAACCCTAACCCTAGCCCGGAACGGAAACCCACCACCATCCCTAAACCTTACCCCCAAGCCATAGCCTACTCTGGCCCGTACGCTGGCATGACCTGTGCGTCAGCACGTAGCCTAACCCTCCCACGTTTCCGTACCCTCACCTGTGCCCTAAGCCTTGCCGTTCCCTAACCCTAACCCTAGCCCGGAACGGAAACCCACCACCAGCCCTACACCTTACCCCCAAGCCGTAGCCTACTCCTGGCCCGTACGCTGGCACTGACCCGTGCGTCAGCACGTAGCCTGACCCTCCCACGTTTCCGTACCCTCACCTGTGCCCTAAGCCTTGCCGTTCCCTAACCCTAACCCTAGCCCGGAACGGAAACCCACCACCAGCCCTACACCTTACCCCCAATTTGTAGCCTACTCCTGGTCCGTACGCTGGCACTGACCCGTGCGTCAGCACGTAGCCTGACCCTCCCACGTTTCCGTACCCTCACCTGTGCCCTAAGCCTTGCCGTTCCCTAACCCTAACCCTAGCCCGGAACGGAAACCCACCACCAGCCCTACACCTTACCCTACGCCGTATCCTACTCCTGGCCCGTACGCTGGCACTGACCAGTGCGTCAGCACGTAGCCTGACCCTCCCACGTTTCCATACCCTCACCTGTGCCCTAAGCCTTGCCGTTCCCTAACCCTAAGCCTAGCCCGGAACGGAAACCCACAACCAGCCCTAGACCTTAACCTATGCCGTAGCCTACTCCTGGCCCGTACGCTGGCACTGACCCGTGTGTCAGCACGTAGCCTGACCCTCCCACGTTTCCGTACCCTCACCTGTGCCCTAAGCCTTGCCGTTCCCTAACCCTAACCCTAGCCCGGAACGGAAACCCACCACCAGCCCTACAACTTACCCACAAGCCGTAGCCTACACCTGGCCGGTACGCTGGCACTGACCCGTGCGTCAGCACGTAGCCTGACCCTCCCACGTTTCCGTGCCCACACCTGTGCCCTAAGCCTTGCCGTTCCCTAACCCTAACCCTAGCCCGGAACGGAAACCCACCACCAGCCCTACAACTTACCCCCAAGCTGTAGCCTACTCCTGGCCCGTACGCTGGCACTGACCCGTGCGTCAGCACGTAGCCTGACCCTCCCACGTTTCCGTACCCTCAGCTGTGCCCTAAGCCTTGCCGTTCCCTAACCCTAACCCTAGCCCGGAACGGAAACCCACCACCAGCCCTACAACTTACCCCCAAGCCGTAGCCTACTCATGGCCCGTACGCTGGCACTGACCCGTGCGTCACCACGTAGCCTGACCCTCCCACGTTTCTGTGCCCTCAACTGTGCACTAAGCCTTGCCGTTCCCTAACCCTAACCCTAGCCCGGAACGGAAACCCACCACCAGCCCTACCACTTACCCCCAAGCCGTACCCTACTCCTGGCCCGTACGCTGGCACTGACCCGTGCGTCAGCACGTACCCTGACCCTCCCACGTTTCCGTACCCTCACCTGTGCCCTAAGCCTTGCCGTTCCCTAACCCTAACCCTAGCCCGGAACGGAAACCCACCACCAGCCCTACACCTTACCCTACGCCGTAGCCTACTCCTGGCCCGTACGCTGGCACTGACCCGTGCGTCAGCACGTAGCCTGACCCTCCCACGTTTCCGTACCCTCACCTGTGCCCTAAGCCTTGACGTTCCCTAACCCTAACCCTAGCCCGGAACGGAAACCCACCACCAGCCCTACAACTTACCCCCAAGCCGTCGCCTATTCCTGGCCCGTACGGTGGCACTGACCCGTGCGTCAGCACGTAGCCTGACCCTCCCACGTTTCCGTACCCTCACCTGTGCCCTAAGCCTTGCCATTCCCTAACCCTAACCCTAGCCCGGAACGGAAACCCACCACCAGCCCTACAACTTACCCCCAAGCCGTAGCCTACTCCTGGCCCGTACGCTGGCACTGACCCGTGCGTCAGCACGTAGCCTGACCCTCCCACGTTTCCGTACCCTCACCTGTGCTCTAAACCTTGCCGTTCCCTAACCCTAAACCTAGCACGGAATGGAAACCCACCACCAGCCCTACAGCTTACCCTTCGCCGAAGCCTACTCCTGGCCCGTACGCTGGCACTGACCCGTGCGTCAGCACGTAGCCTGACCCTCCCACGTTTCCGTACCCTCACCTGTGCCCTAAGCCTTGCCATTCCCTAACCCTAACCCTAGCCCGGAACGGAAACCCACCACCAGCCCTACACCTTACCCCCAAGCCGTAGCCTACTCCTGGCCCGTACGCTGGCACTGACCCATGCGTCAGCACGTAGCCTGACCCTCCCAAGTTTCCACACCCTCACCTGTGCACTAAGCCTTGCCGTTCCCTAACCCTAACCCTAGCCCGGAACGGAAACCCACCACCAGCACTACACCTTACCCTACGCCATAGCCTACTCCTGGCCCGTACGCTGGCACTGACCCGTGCGTCAGCACGTAGCATGACCCTCACACGTTCCCGTACCCTCACCTGTGCCCTAAGCCTTGCCGTTCCCTAACACTAACCCTACCCGGAACGGAAACCCACCACCAGCCCTACACCTTACCCTATTCCGTAGCCTACTCCTGACCCATACGCTGGCACTGACACGTGCGTCAGCACGTAGCCTGAACCTCCCACGTTTCCGTACCCTCACCTGTGCCCGAAGCCTTGCCGTTCCCTAACCCTAACCCTAGCCCGGAACGGCAACCCACCACCATCCCTACACCTTACCCCCAAGCCATAGCCTACTCTGGCCCGTACGCTGGCACTGACCTGTGCGTCAGCACGTAGCCTGTCCCTCCCACGTTTCCGTACCCTCACCTGTGCCCTAAGCCTTGCCGTTCCCTAACCCTAACCCTAGCCCGGAACGGAAACCCACCACCAACCCTACAACTTACCGCCAAGCCGTAGCCTACTCCTGGCCCGTACGCTGGCACTGACCCGTGCGTCAGCACGTAGCCTGTCCCTCCCACGTTTCTGTACCCTCACCTGTGCCCTAAGCCTTGCCGTTCCCTAACCCTAACCCTAGCCCGGAATGGAAACCCATCACCAGCCATACACCTTACCCTACGCTGTAGCCTACTCCTGGCCCGTACGCTGGCACTGACCCGTGCGTCAGCACGTAGCCTGACCCTCCCACGTTTCCGTACCCTCACCTGTGCCCTAAGCCTTGCCGTTCCCTAACCCTAACCCTAGCCCGGAACAGAAACCCACCACCAGCCCTACCACTTACCCCCAAGCCGTACCCTACTCCTGGCCCGTACGCTGGCACTGACCCGTGCGTCAGCACATAGCCTGACCCTCCCACGTTTCCGTACCCTCACCCGTGCCCTAAGCCTTGCCGTTCCCTAACCCTAACCCTAGCCCCGAACGGAAACCCACCACCAGCCCTACAACTTACCCCCAAGCTGTAGCCTACTCCTTGCCCGTACGCTGGCACTGACCCGTGCGTCAGCACGTAGCCTGACCCTCCCACGTTTCCGTACCCTCAGCTGTGCCCTAAGCCTTGCCGTTCCCTAACCCTAACCCTAGCCCGGAACGGAAACCCACCACCAGCCCTACAACTTACCCCCAAGCCGTAGCCTACTCATGGCCCGTACGCTGGCACTGACCCGTGCGTCACCACGTAGCCTGACCCTCCCACGTTTCTGTGCCCTCAACTGTGCACTAAGCCTTGCCGTTCCCTAACCCTAACCCTAGCCCGGAACGGAAACCCACCACCAGCCCTACCACTTACCCCCAAGCCGTACCCTACTCCTGGCCCGTACGCTGGCACTGACCCGTGCGTCAGCACGTACCCTGACCCTCCCACGTTTCCGTACCCTCACCTATGCCCTAAGCCTTGCCGTTCCCTAACCCTAACCCTAGCCCGGAACGGAAACCCACCACCAGCCCTACACCTTACCCTACGCCGTAGCCTACTCCTGGCCCGTACGCTGGCACTGACCCGTGCGTCAGCACGTACCCTGACCCTCCCACGTTTCCGTACCCTCACCTGTGCCCTAAGCCTTGACGTTCCCTAACCCTAACCCTAGCCCGGAACGGAAACCCACCACCAGCCCTACAACTTACCCCCAAGCCGTCGCCTATTCCTGGCCCGTACGGTGGCACTGACCCGTGCGTCAGCACGTAGCCTGACCCTCCCACGTTTCCGTACCCTCACCTGTGCTCTAAGCCTTGCCGTTCCCTAACCCTAACCCTAGCCCGAAACGGAAACCCACCACCAGCCCTACAGCTTACCCTTCGCCGTAGCCTACTCCTGGCCCGTACGCTGGCACTGACCCGTGCGTCAGCACGTAGCCTGACCCTCCCACGTTTCCGTACCCTCACCTGTGCCCTAAGCCTTGCCATTCCCTAACGCTAACCCTAGCCCGGAACGGAAACCCACCACCAGCCCTACACCTTACCCCCAAGCCGTAGCCTACTCCTGGCCCGTACGCTGGCACTGACCCGTGCGTCAGCACGTAGCCTGACCCTCCCAAGTTTCCACACCCTCACCTGTGCACTAAGCCTTGCCGTTCCCTAACCCTAACCCTAGCCCGGAACGGAAACCCACCACCAGCACTACACCTTACCCTACGCCATAGCCTACTCCTGGCCCGTACGCTGGCACTGACCCGTGTGTCAGCACGTAGCATGACCCTCACATGTTTCCGTACCCTCAAATGTGCCCGAAGCCTTGCCGTTCCCTAACCCTAACCCTAGCCCGGAACCGAAACCCACCACCAGCCCTACACCTTACCCTACGCAGTAGCCTACTCCTGGCCCGTATGCTGGCACTGACCCGTGCGTCAGCACGTAGCCTGACCCTCCCACGTTTCCGTACCCTCACCTGTGCCCTAAGCCTTGCCGTTCCCTAACCCTAACCCTAGCCCAGAACGGAAACCCACAACCAGCCTTACACCTTACCCTACGCCGCAGCCTACTCCTGGCCCGTACGCTGTCACTGACCCGTGCGTCAGCACGTAGCCTGACCCTCCCACGTTTCCATACCCTCACCTATGCCCTAAGCCTTGCCGTTCCCTAACCCTAACCCTAGCCCGGAACGGAAACCCACCACCAGCCCTACACCTTACCCTACGCCGTAGCCTACTCCTGTCCCGTACGCTGGCACTGACCCTTGCGTCAGCACGTAGCCTGACCCTCCCACGTTTCCGTACCCCCACCTGTGCCCTAAGCCTTGCCGTTCCCTAACCCTAACCCTAGCCCGGAACGGAAACACACCAACAGCCCTACACCTTACCCCCAAGCCGTAGCCTACTCCTGGCCCGTACGCTGGCACTGACCCGTGCGTCAGCACGTAGCCTGACCCTCCCACGTTTCCGTACCCTCACCTGTGCCCTAAGCCTTGCCGTTCCCTAACGCTAACCCTAGCCCAGAAGAGAAACCCACCACCAGCCCTACACCTTACCCTATGCCGTAGCCTACTCCTGTCCCGTACGCTGGCACTGACCCGTGCGTCAGCACGTAGCCTGACCCTCCCACGTTTCTGTACCCTCACCTGTGCCCTAAGCCTTGCCGTTCCCTAACCCTAAACCTAGCCCGGAATGGATACCCACCACCAGCCCTACACCTTACGCCCAAGCCGTAGCCTACTCATAGCCCGTACGCTGGCACTGACCCGTGCGTCACCACGTAGCCTGACACTCCCACGTTTCCGTGCCCTCAACTGTGCACTAAGAATTGCCGTTCCCTAACCCTAACCCTAGCCCGGAACGGAAACCCACCACCAGCCCTACCACTTACCCCCAAGCCGTACCCTACTCCTGGCCCGTACGCTGGCACTGACCCGTGCGTCAGCACGTAGCCTGACCCTCCCACGTTTCCGTACCCTCACCTGTGCCCTAAGCCTTGCCATTCCCTAACCCTAACCCTAGCCCGGAACGGAAACCCACCACCAGCCCTACACCTTACCCCCAAGCCGTAGCCTACTCCTGGCCCGTACGCTGGCACTGACCCGTGCGTCAGCACGTAGCCTGACCCTCCCACGTTTCCACACCCTCACCTGTGCACTAAGCCTTGCCGTTCCCTAACCCTAACCCTAGCCTGGAACGGAAACCCACCACCAGCACTACACCTTACCCACAAGCCGTTGCCTACACCTGGCCGTACGCTGGCACTGACACGTGCATCAGCACGTAGCCTGACCCTCCCACGTTTCCGTACCCTCACCTGTGCCCTAAGCCTTGCCGTTCCCTAACCCTAACCCTAGCCCGGAACGGAAACCCACCACCAGCCCTACACCTTAACCCCAAGCCGTAGACTACTCCTGGCCTGTACGCTGGCACTGACCCGTGCATCAGCACGTAGCCTGACCCTCCCACGTTTCCGTACCCTCACCTGTGCCCTAAGCCTTGCCGTTCCCTAACCCTAACCCTAGCCCAGAACGGAAACCCACCACCAGCCCTACACCTTACCCACAAGCCGTAGCCTACACCTGGCCGGTACGCTGGCACTGACCCGTGCGTCAGCACGTAGCCTGACCCTCCCACGTTTCCGTACCCTCACCTGTGCCCTAAGCCTTGCCGTTCCCTAACCCTAACCCTAGCCCGGAACGGAAACCCACCACCAGCCCTATACCTTACCCGACGCCGTAGCCTACTCCTGTCCCGTACGCTGGCACTGACCCGTGCGTCAGCACGTAGCCTGACCCTCCCACGTTTCCGTACCCTCACCTGTGCCCTAAGCCTTGCCGTTCCCTAACCCTAACCCTAGCCCGGAACGGAAACCCACCACCAGCCCTACACCTTACCCTACGCCGTAGCCTACTCCTGTCCCGTACGCTGGCACTGACCCGTGCGTCAGCACGTACCCTGACCCTCCCACGTTTCCGTACCCTCACCTTTGCCCTAAGCCTTGCCGTTCCCTAACCCTAACCCTAGCCCGGAACGGAAACCCACCACCAGCCCTACACCTTACCCTACGCCGTAGCCTACTCCTGGCCCGTACGCTGGCACTGACCCGTGCGTCAGCACGTAGCCTGACCCTCCCACGTTTCCGTACCCTCACCTGTGCCCTAAGCCTTGCCGTTCCCTAACCCTAACCCTAGCCCGGAATGGAAACCCACCACCAGCCCTACAACTTACCCCCAAGCCGTCGCCTATTCCTGGCCCGTACGCTGGCACTGACCCGTGCGTCAGCACGTAGCCTGACCCTCCCACGTTTCCGTACCCTCACCTGTGCCCTAAGCCTTGCCGTTCCCTAACACTAACCCTAGCCCGGAACGGAAACCCACCACCAGCCCTACACCTTACCCTACGCCGTAGCCTACTCCTGTCCCGTACACTGGCACAGACCCATGCGTCAGCACGTAGCCTGACCCTCCCACGTTTCCGTACCCTCACCTGTGCCCTAAGCCTTGCCGTTCCCTAACCCTAACCCTAGCCCGGAACGGAAACCCACCACCAGCCCTACAACTTACCCCCAAGCTGTAGCCTACTCCTGTCCCGTACGCTGGCACTGACCCGTGCGTCAGCACGTAGCCTGACCCTCCCACGTTTCCGTACCCTCACCTGTGCCCTAAGCCTTGCCGTTCCATAACCCTAACCCTAGCCCGGAACGGAAACCCACCACCAGCCCTATACCTTACCCGACGCCGTAGCCTACTCCTGTCCCGTACGCTGGCACTGACCCGTGCGTCAGCACGTAGCCTGACCCTCCCACATTTCCGTACCCTCACCTGTGCCCTAAGCCTTGCCGTTCCCTAACCCTAACCCTAGCCAGGAACGGAAACCCACCACCAGCCCTACAACTTACCCCCAAGCTGTAGCCTACTCCTGGCCCGTACGCTGGCACTGACCCGTGCGTCAGCACGTAGCCTGACCCTCCCACGTTTCCGTACCCTCAGCTGTGCCCTAAGCCTTGCCGTTCCCTAACCCTAACCCTAGCCTGGAACGGAAACCCACCACCAGCCCTACAACTTACCCCCAAGCCGTAGCCTACAACTGGCCCGTACGCTGGCACTGACCCTTCGGTCAGCACGTAGCCTGACCCTCCCACGTTTCCGTACCCTCACCTGTGCCCTAAGCCTTGCCGTTCCCTAACCCTAACCCTAGCCCGGAACGGAAACCCACCACCAGCCCTACACCTTACCCCCAAGCCTTAGCCTAATCCTGGCCCGTACGCTGGCACTGACCCGTGTGTCAGCACGTAGCCTGACCCTCCCACGTTTCCGTACCCTCACCTGTGCCCTAAGCCTTGCCGTTCCCTAACCCTAACCCTAGCCCGGAACGGAAACCCACCACCAGCCCTACACCTTACCCCCAAGCCGTAGCCTACTCCTGGCCCGTACGCTGGCACTGACCCGTGCGTCAGCACGTAGCCTGACTCTCCCACGTTTCAGTACCCTCACCTGTGCCCTAAGCCTTGCAGTTCCCTAACCCTAACCCTAGCCCGGAACGGAAACCCACCACCAGCCCTACAACTTACCCACAAGCCGTAGCCTACACCTGGCCGGTACGCTGGCACTGACCCGTGCGTCAGCACGTAGCCTGACCCTCCCACGTTTCCGTACCCTCACCTGTGCCCTAAGCCTTGCCGTTCCCTAACCCTAACCCTAGCCTGGAACGGAAAGCCACAACCAGCCCCACACCTTACCCTACGCCGTAGCCTACTCCTGGCCCGTACGCTGGCACTGACCCGTGCGTCAGCACGTAGCCTGACCCTCCCACGTTTCCGTACCCTCACCTGTGCCCTAAGCCTTGCAGTTCCCTAACCCTAACCCTAGCCCGGAACGGAAACCCACCACCAGCCATACACCTTACCCTACGCTGTAGCCTACTCCTGTCCCGTACGCTGGCACTGACCCGTGGGTCAGCACGTAGCCTGACCCTCCCACATTTCCGTACCCTCACCTGTGCCCTAAGCCTTGCCGTTCCCTAACCCTAACCCTAGCCCGGAACGGAAACCCACCACCAGCCCTACAACTTACCCCCAAGCTGTAGCCTACTCCTGGCCCGTACGCTGGCACTGACCCGTGCGTCAGCACGTAGCCTGACCCTCCCACGTTTCCGTACCCTCAGCTGTGCCCTAAGCCTTGCCGTTCCCTAACCCTAACCCTAGCCCGGAACGGAAACCCACCACCAGCCCTACAACTTACCCCTAAGCCGTAGCCTACAACTGGCCCGTACGCTGGCACTGACCCTTCGGTCAGCACGTAGCCTGACCCTCCCACGTTTCCGTACCCTCACCTGTGCCCTAAGCCTTGCCGTTCCCTAACACTAACCCTAGCCCGGAACGGAAACCCACCACCAGCCCTACACCTTACCCCCAAGCCGTAGCCTACTCCTGGCCCGTACGCTGGCACTGACCCTTGCGTCAGCACGTAGCCTGACCCTCCCACTTTTCCGTACCCTCACCTGTGCCCTAAGCCTTGCCGTTCCCTAACCCTAACCCTAGCCCGGAACGGAAACCCACCACCAGCCCTACACCTTACCCACAAGCCGTAGCCTACACCTGGCCGGTACGCTGGCACTGACCCGTGCATCAGCACGTAGCCTGACCCTCCCATGTTTCCGTACCCTCACCTGTGCCCTAAGCCTTGCCGTTCCCTAACCCTAACCCTAGCCCGGAACGGAAACCCACCACCAGCCCTACACCTTACCCCCAAGCCGTAGCCTACTCCTGGCCCGTACGCTGGCACTGAACCGTGCGTCAGCACGTAGCCTGACCCTCCCACGTTTCCGTAGCCTCAGCTGTGCCCTAAGCCTTGCCGTTCCCTAACCCTAACCCTAGCCCGGAACGGAAACCCACCAACAGCCCTACACCTTACCCACAAGCCGTAGCCTACACCTGGCCCGTACGCTGGCACTGACCCGTGCGTCAGCACGTAGCCTGACCCTCCCACGTTTCCGTACCCTCACCTGTGCCCTAAGCCTTGCCGTTCCCTAACCCTAACCCTAGCCCGGAACGGAAACCCACCACCAGCCCTACACCTTACCCCCAAGCCGTAGCCTACTCCTGGCCCGTACGCTGGCACTGACCCGTGCGTCAGCACGTAGCCTGACCCTCCCACGTTTCCGTACCCTCACCTGTGCCCTAAGCCTTGCCGTTCCCTAACCCTAACCCTAGCCCGGAACGGAAACCCACCACCAGCCCTACACCTTACCCTCAATTTGTAGCCTACTCCTGGTCCGTACGCTGGCACTGACCCGTGCGTCAGCACGTAACCTGACCCTCCCACGTTTCCGTACCCTCACCTGTGCCCTAAGCCTTGCCGTTCCCTAACCCTAACCCTAGCCCGGAACGGAAACCCACCACCAGCCCTACACCTTACCCTACGCCGTAGCCTACTCCTGGCCCGTACGCTGGCACTGACCCGTGCGTCAGCACGTAGCCTGACCCTCCCACGTTTCCATACCCTCACCTGTGCCCTAAGCCTTGCCGTTCCCTAACCCTAAGCCTAGCCCGGAACGGAAACCCACAACCAGCCCTAGACCTTAACCTATGCCGTAGCCTACTCCTGGCCCGTACGCTGGCACTGACCCGTGCGTCAGCACGTAGCCTGACCCTCCCACGTTTCCGTACCCTCACCTGTGCCCTAAGCCTTGCCGTTCCCTAACCCTAACCCTAGCCCGGAACGGAAACCCACCACCAGCCCTACACCTTACCCTACGCCGTAGCCTACACCTGGCCCGTACGCTGGCACTGACTCGTGCGTCATCACGTAGCCTGACACTCCCACGTTTCCGTACCCTCACCTGTGCCCTAAGCCTTGCCGTTCCCTAACCCTAACCCTAGCCCGGAACGAAAACCAACCACCAGCCCTACACCTTACCCCCAAGCCGTAGCCTATCCCTGGCCCGTACGCTGGCACTGACCCGTGCATCAGCACGTAGCCTGACCCTCCCACGTTTCCGTACCCTCACCTGTGCCCGAAGCCTTGCCGTTCCCTAACCCTAACCCTAGCCCGGAACAGAAACCCACAACCAGCCCTACACCTTACCCCCAAGCCGTAGCCTACTCCTGGCCCGTACGCTGGCACTGAAACGTGCGTCAGCACGTAGCCTGACCCTCCCACGTTTCCGTACCCTCACCTGTGCCCTAAGCCTTGCCGTTCCCTAACCCTAACCCTAGCCCGGAACGGAAACCCACCACCAGCCCTACACCTTACCCCCAAGCCGTAGCCTACTCCTGGCCCGTACGCTGGCACTGACCCGTGTGTCAGCACGTAGCATGACCCTCACACGTTTCCGTACCCTCACCTGTGCCCTAAGCCTTGCCGTTCCCTAACCCTAACCCTAGCCTGGAACGGAAAGCCACAACCAGCCCCACACCTTACCCTACGCCGTAGCCTACTCCTGGCCCGTACGCTGGCACTGACCCGTGCGTCAGCACGTAGCCTGACCCTCCCACGTTTCCGTACCCTCACCTGTGCCCTAAGCCTTGCAGTTCCCTAACCCTAACCCTAGCCCAGAACGGAAACCCACCACCAGCCCTACAACTTACCCCCAAGCCGTAGCCTACACCTGGCCCGTACGCTGGCACTGACCCTTGCGTCAGCACGTAGCCTGACCCTCACACGTTTCCGTACCCTCACCTGTGCCCTATGCCTTGCCGTTCCCTAACCCAAACCCTAGCCCGGAACGGAAACCCACCACCAGCCCTACACCTTACCCTATTCCGTAGCCTACTCCTAACCCATACGCTGGCACTGACACGTGCGTCAGCACGTAGCCTGAACCTCCCACGTTTCCGTACCCTCACCTGTGCCCGAAGCCTTGCCGTTCCCTAACCCTAACCCTAGCCCGGAACGGCAACCCACCACCAGCCCTACACCTTACCCCCAAGCCATAGCCTACTCTGGCCCGTACGCTGGCACTGACCTGTGCGTCAGCACGTAGCCTGTCCCTCCCACGTTTCCGTACCCTCACCTGTGCCCTAAGACTTGCCGTTCCCTAACCCTAACCCTAGCCCGGAACGGAAACCCACCACCAGCCCTACAACTTACCCCCAAGCTGTAGCCTACTCCTGGCCCGTACACTGGCACTGAC
Source organism: Mesoplodon mirus (assembly GCF_964341445.2). Taxonomy (NCBI): domain Eukaryota; kingdom Metazoa; phylum Chordata; class Mammalia; order Artiodactyla; family Ziphiidae; genus Mesoplodon; species Mesoplodon mirus. Next base: position 1,770,854 of record NW_028295736.1, read on the forward strand.
CCGTGCGTCAGCACGTAGCCTGACCCTCCCACGTTTCCGTACCCTCAGCTGTGCCCTAAGCCTTGCCGTTCCCTAACCCTAACCCTAGCCCGGAACGGAAACCCACCACCAGACCTACAACTTACCCCTAAGCCGTAGCCTACAACTGGCCCGTACGCTGGCACTGACCCTTCGGTCAGCACGTAGCCTGACCCTCCCACGTTTCCGTACCCTCACCTGTGCCCTAAGCCTTGCCGTTCCCTAACCCTAACCCTAGCCCGGAACGGAAACCCACCACCAGCCCTACACCTTACCCCCAAGCCGTAGCCTACTCCTGGCCCGTACGCTGGCAGTGACCCTTGCGTCAGCACGTAGCCTGACCCTCCCACGTTTCCGTACCCTCACCTGTGCCCTAAGCCTTGCCGTTCCCTAACCCTAACCCTAGCCTGGAACGGAAACCCACCACCAGCCCTACACCTTACCCACAAGCCGTAGCCTACATCTGGCCGGTACGCTGGCACTGACCCGTGCATCAGCACGTAGCCTGACCCTCCCATGTTTCCGTACCCTCACCTGTGCCCTAAGCCTTGCCGTTCCCTAACCCTAACCCTAGCCCGGAACGGACACCCACCACCAGCCCTACACCTTACCCCCAAGCCGTAGCCTACTCCTGGCCCGTACGATGGCACTGAACCGTGCGTCAGCACGTAGCCTGACCCTCCCACGTTTCCGTACCCTCAGCTGTGCCCTAAGCCTTGCCGTTCCCTAACCCTAACCCTAGCCCGGAACGGAAACCCACCACCAGCCCTACACCTTACCCACAAGCCGTAGCCTACACCTGGCCGGTACGCTGGCACTGACCCGTGCGTCAGCACGTAGCCTGACCCTCCCACGTTTCCGTACCCTCTCCTGTGCCCTAAGCCTTGCCGTTCCCTAACCCTAACCCTAGCCCGGAACGGAAACCCACCACCAGCCCTACACCTTACCCCCAAGCCGTAGCCTACTCCTGGCCCGTACGCTGGCACTGACCCGTGCGTCAGCACGTAGCCTGACCTTCCCACGTTTCCGTACCCTCACCTGTGCCCTAAGCCTTGCCGTTCCCTAACCCTAACCCTAGCCCGGAACGGAAACCCACCACCAGCCCTACACCTTACCCCCAATTTGTAGCCTACTCCTGGTCCGTACGCTGGCACTGACCCGTGCGTCAGCACGTAACCTGACCCTCCCACGTTTCCGTACCCTCACCTGTGCCCTAAGCCTTGCCGTTCCCTAACCCTAACCCTAGCCCGGAACGGAAACCCACCACCAGCCCTACACCTTAACCCCAAGCCGTAGACTACTCCTGGCCTGTACGCTGGCACTGACCCGTGCATCAGCACGTAGCCTGACCCTCCCACGTTTCCGTACCCTCACCTGTGCCCTAAGCCTTGCCGTTCCCTAACCCTAACCCTAGCCCAGAACGGAAACCCACCACCAGCCCTACACCTTACCCACAAGCCGTAGCCTACACCTGGCCGGTACGCTGGCACTGACCCGTGCATCAGCACGTAGCCTGACCCTCCCACGTTTCCGTACCCTCACCTGTGCCCTAAGCCTTGCCGTTCCCTAACCCTAACCCTAGCCCGGAACGGAAACCCACCACCAGCCCTATACCTTACCCGACGCCGTAGCCTACTCCTGTCCCGTACGCTGGCACTGACCCGTGCGTCAGCACGTAGCCTGACCCTCCCACGTTTCCGTACCCTCACCTGTGCCCTAAGCCTTGCCGTTCCCTAACCCTAACCCTAGCCCGGAACGGAAACCCACCACCAGCCCTACACCTTACCCTACGCCGTAGCCTACTCCTGTCCCGTACGCTGGCACTGACCCGTGCGTCAGCACGTACCCTGACCCTCCCACGTTTCCGTACCCTCACCTGTGCCCTAAGCCTTGCCGTTCCCTAACCCTAACCCTAGCCCGGAACGGAAACCAACCACCAGCCCTACACCTTACCCTACGCCGTAGCCTACTCCTGGCCCGTACGCTGGCACTGACCCGTGCGTCAGCACGTAGCCTGACCCTCCCACGTTTCCGTACCCTCACCTGTGCCCTAAGCCTTGCCGTTCCCTAACCCTAACCCTAGCCCGGAATGGAAACCCACCACCCGCCCTACAACTTACCCCCAAGCCGTCGCCTATTCCTGGCCCGTACGCTGGCACTGACCCGTGCGTCAGCACGTAGCCTGACCCTCCCACGTTTCCGTACCCTCACCTGTGCCCTAAGCCTTGCCGTTCCCTAACACTAACCCTAGCCCGGAACGGAAACCCACCACCAGCCCTACACCTTACCCTACGCCATAGCCTACTCCTGTCCCGTACACTGGCACAGACCCATGCGTCAGCACGTAGCCTGACCCTCCCACGTTTCCGTACCCTCACCTGTGCCCTAAGCCTTGCCGTTCCCTAACCCTAACCCTAGCCCGGAACGGAAACCCACCACCAGCCCTACAACTTACCCCCAAGCTGTAGCCTACTCCTGTCCCGTACGCTGGCACTGACCCGTGCGTCAGCACGTAGCCTGACCCTCCCACGTTTCCGTACCCTCACCTGTGCCCTAAGCCTTGCCGTTCCCTAACCCTAACCCTAGCCCGGAACGGAAACCCACCACCAGCCCTATACCTTACCCGACGCCGTAGCCTACTCCTGTCCCGTACGCTGGCACTGACCCGTGCGTCAGCACGTAGCCTGACCCTCCCACATTTCCGTACCCTCACCTGTGCCCTAAGCCTTGCCGTTCCCTAACCCTAACCCTAGCCAGGAACGGAAACCCACCACCAGCCCTACAACTTACCCCCAAGCCGTAGCCTACAACTGGCCCGTACGCTGGCACTGACCCTTCGGTCAGCACGTAGCCTGACCCTCCCACGTTTCCGTACCCTCACCTGTGCCCTAAGCCTTGCCGTTCCCTAACCCTAACCCTAGCCCGGAACGGAAACCCACCACCAGCCCTACACCTTACCCCCAAGCCTTAGCCTAATCCTGGCCCGTACGCTGGCACTGACCCGTGTGTCAGCACGTAGCCTGACCCTCCCACGTTTCCGTACCCTCACCTGTGCCCTAAGCCTTGCCGTTCCCTAACCCTAACCCTAGCCCAGAACGGAAACCCACCACCAGCCCTACACCTTACCCCCAATTTGTAGCCTACTCCTGGTCCGTACGCTGGCACTGACCCGTGCGTCAGCACGTAGCCTGACCCTCCCACGTTTCCGTACCCTCAGCTGTGCCCTAAGCCTTGCCGTTCCCTAACCCTAGCCCTAGCCCGGAACGGAAACCCACCACCTGCCCTACAACTTACCCCCAAGCCGTAGCCTACACCTGGCCCGTACGCTGGCACTGACCCTTGCGTCAGCACGTAGCCTGACCCTCCCACGTTTCCGTACCCTCACCTGTGCCCTAAGCCTTGCCGTTCCCTAACCCTAACCCTAGCCCGGAACGGAAACCCACCACCAGCCCTACACCTTACCCCCAAGCTGTAGCCTACTCCTGGCCCGTACGCTGGCACTGACCCGTGCGTCAGCACGTAGCCTGACTCTCCCACGTTTCCGTACCCTCACCTGTGCCCTAAGCCTTGCAGTTCCCTAACCCTAACCCTAGCCCGGAACGGAAACCCACCACCAGCCCTACAACTTACCCACAAGCCGTAGCCTACACCTGGCCGGTACGCTGGCACTGACCCGTGCGTCAGCACGTAGCCTGACCCTCCCACGTTTCCGTACCCTCACCTGTGCCCTAAGCCTTGCCGTTCCCTAACCCTAACCCTAGCCTGGAACGGAAAGCCACAACCAGCCCCACACCTTACCCTACGCCGTAGCCTACTCCTGGCCCGTACGCTGGCACTGACCCGTGCGTCAGCACGTAGCCTGACCCTCCCACGTTTCCGTACCCTCACCTGTGCCCTAAGCCTTGCAGTTCCCTAACCCTAACCCTAGCCCGGAACGGAAACCCACCACCAGCCCTACAACTTACCCCCAAGCCGTAGCCTACACCTGGCCCGTACGCTGGCACTGACCCTTGCGTCAGCACGTAGCCTGACCCTCCCACGTTTCCGTACCCTCACCTGTGCCCTATGCCTTGCCGTTCCCTAACCCAAACCCTAGCCCGGAACGGAAACCCACCACCAGCCCTACACCTTACCCTATTCCGTAGCCTACTCCTAACCCATATGCTGGCACTGACACGTGCGTCAGCACGTAGCCTGAACCTCCCACGTTTCCGTACCCTCACCTGTGCCCGAAGCCTTGCCGTTCCCTAACCCTAACCCTAGCCCGGAACGGCAACCCACCACCAGCCCTACACCTTACCCCCAAGCCATAGCCTACTCTGGCCCGTACGCTGGCACTGACCTGTGCGTCAGCACGTAGCCTGTCCCTCCCACGTTTCCGTACCCTCACCTGTGCCCTAAGCCTTGCCGTTCCCTAACCCTAACCCTAGCCCGGAACGGAAACCCACCACCAACCCTACAACTTACCGCCAAGCCGTAGCCTACTCCTGGCCCGTACGCTGGCACTAACCCGTGCGTCAGCACGTAGCCTGTCCCTCCCACGTTTCTGTACCCTCACCTGTGCCCTAAGCCTTGCCGTTCCCTAACCCTAACCCTAGCCCGGAATGGAAACCCATCACCAGCCATACACCTTACCCTACGCTGTAGCCTACTCCTGGCCCGTACGCTGGCACTGAACCGTGCGTCAGCACGTAGCCTGACCCTCCCACGTTTCCGTACCCTCAGCTGTGCCCTAAGCCTTGCCGTTCCCTAACCCTAACCCTAGCCCGGAACGGAAACCCACCACCAGCCCTACAGCTTACCCACAAGCCGTAGCCTACACCTGGCCGGTACGCTGGCACTGACCCGTGCGTCAGCACGTACCCTGACCCTCCCACGTTTCCGTACCCTCACCTGTGCCCTAAGCCTTGCCGTTCCCTAACCCTAACCCTAGCCCGGAACGGAAACCCACCACCAGCCCTACACCTTACCCCCAAGCCGTAGCCTACTCCTGGCCCGTACGCTGGCACTGACCCGTGCGTCAGCACGTAGCCTGACCCTCCCACGTTTCCGTACCCTCACCTGTGCCCTAAGCCTTGCCGTTCCCTAACCCTAACCCTAGCCCGGAACGGAAACCCACCACCAGCCCTACACCTTACCCCCAATTTGTAGCCTACTCCTGGTCCGTACGCTGGCACTGACCCGTGCGTCAGCACGTAGCCTGACCCTCCCACGTTTCCGTACCCTCACCTGTGCCCTAAGCCTTGCCGTTCCCTAACCCTAACCCTAGCCCGGAACGGAAACCCACCACCAGCCCTACACCTTACCCTACGCCGTAGCCTACTCCTGGCCCGTACGCTGGCACTGACCCGTGCGTCCGCACGTAGCCTGACCCTCCCACGTTTCCATACCCTCACCTGTGCCCTAAGCCTTGCCGTTCCCTAACCCTAAGCCTAGCCCGGAACGGAAACCCACAACCAGCCCTAGACCTTAACCTATGCCGTAGCCTACTCCTGGCCCGTACGCTGGCACTGACCCGTGCGTCAGCACGTAGCCTGACCCTCCCACGTTTCCGTACCCTCACCTGTGCCCTAAGCCTTGCCGTTCCCTAACCCTAACCCTAGCCCGGAACGGAAACCCACCACCAGCCCTACACCTTACCCTACGCCGTAGCCTACACCTGGCCCGTACGCTGGCACTGACTCGTGCGTCATCACGTAGCCTGACACTCCCACGTTTCCGTACCCTCACCTGTGCCCTAAGCCTCGCCGTTCCCTAACCCTAACCCTAGCCCGGAACGGAAACCAACCACCAGCCCTACACCTAACCCCCAAGCCGTAGCCTATCCCTGGCCCGTACGCTGGCACTGACCCGTGCATCAGCACGTAGCCTGACCCTCCCACGTTTCCGTACCCTCACCTGTGCCCGAAGCCTTGCCGTTCCCTAACCCTAACCCTAGCCCGGAACAGAAACCCACAACCAGCCCTACACCTTACCCCCAAGCCGTAGCCTACTCCTGGCCCGTACGCTGGCACTGAACCGTGCGTCAGCACGTAGCCTGACCCTCCCACGTTTCCGTACCCTCACCTGTGCCCTAAGCCTTGCCGTTCCCTAACCCTAACCCTAGCCCGGAACGGAAACCCACCACCAGCCCTACACCTTACCCCCAAGCCGTAGCCTACTCCTGGCCCGTACGCTGGCACTGACCCGTGTGTCAGCACGTAGCATGACCCTCACACGTTTCCGTACCCTCACCTGTGCCCTAAGCCTTGCCGTTCCCTAACCCTAACCCTAGCCTGGAACGGAAAGCCACAACCAGCCCCACACCTTACCCTACGCCGTAGCCTACTCCTGGCCCGTACGCTGGCACTGACCCGTGCGTCAGCACGTAGCCTGACCCTCCCACGTTTCCGTACCCTCACCTGTGCCCTAAGCCTTGCAGTTCCCTAACCCTAACCCTAGCCCGGAACGGAAACCCACCACCAGCCCTACAACTTACCCCCAAGCCGTAGCCTACACCTGGCCCGTACGCTGGCACTGACCCTTGCGTCAGCACGTAGCCTGACCCTCACACGTTTCCGTACCCTCACCTGTGCCCTATGCCTTGCCGTTCCCTAACCCAAACCCTAGCCCGGAACGGAAACCCACCACCAGCCCTACACCTTACCCTATTCCGTAGCCTACTCCTAACCCATACGCTGGCACTGACACGTGCGTCAGCACGTAGCCTGAACCTCCCACGTTTCCGTACCCTCACCTGTGCCCGAAGCCTTGCCGTTCCCTAACCCTAACCCTAGCCCGGAACGGCAACCCACCACCAGCCCTACACCTTACCCCCAAGCCATAGCCTACTCTGGCCCGTACGCTGGCACTGACCTGTGCGTCAGCACGTAGCCTGTCCCTCCCACGTTTCCGTACCCTCACCTGTGCCCTAAGCCTTGCCGTTCCCTAACCCTAACCCTAGCCCGGAACGGAAACCCACCACCAGCCCTACAACTTACCCCCAAGCTGTAGCCTACTCCTGGCCCGTACGCTGGCACTGACCCGTGCGTCAGCACGTAGCCTGACCCTCCCACGTTTCCGTACCCTCAGCTGTGCCCTAAGCCTTGCCGTTCCCTAACCCTAACCCTAGCCCGGAACGGAAACCCACCACCAGCCCTACAACTTACCCCTAAGCCGTAGCCTACAACTGGCCCGTACGCTGGCACTGACCCTTCGGTCAGCACGTAGCCTGACCCTCCCACGTTTCCGTACCCTCACCTGTGCCCTAAGCCTTGCCGTTCCCTAACCCTAACCCTAGCCCGGAACGGAAACACACCACCAGCCCTACACCTTACCCCCAAGCCGTAGCCTACTCCTGGCCCGTACGCTGGCAGTGATCCTTGCGTCAGCACGTAGCCTGACCCTCCCACGTTTCCGTACCCTCACCTGTGCCCTAAGCCTTGCCGTTCCCTAACCCTAACCCTAGCCCGGAACGGAAACCCACCACCAGCCCTACACCTTACCCACAAGCCGTAGCCTACACCTGGCCGGTACGCTGGCACTGACCCGTGCATCAGCACGTAGCCTGACCCTCCCATGTTTCCGTACCCTCACCTGTGCCCTAAGCCTTGCCGTTCCCTAACCCTAACCCTAGCCCGGAACGGAAACCCACCACCAGCCCTACACCTTACCCCCAAGCCGTAGCCTACTCCTGGCCCGTACGCTGGCACTGAACCGTGCGTCAGCACGTAGCCTGACCCTCCCACGTTTCCGTACCATCAGCTGTGCCCTAAGCCTTGCCGTTCCCTAACCCTAACCCTAGCCCGGAACGGAAACCCACCACCAGCCCTACACCTTACCCACAAGCCGTAGCCTACACCTGGCCGGTACGCTGGCACTGACCCGTGCGTCAGCACGTAGCCTGACCCTCCCACGTTTCCGTACCCTCACCTGTGCCCTAAGCCTTGCCGTTCCCTAACCCTAACCCTAGCCCGGAACGGAAACCCACCACCAGCCCTACACCTTACCCCCAAGCCGTAGCCTACTCCTGGCCCGTACGCTGGCACTGACCCGTGCGTCAGCACGTAGCCTGACCCTCCCACGTTTCCGTACCCTCACCTGTGCCCTAAGCCTTGCCGTTCCCTAACCCTAACCCTAGCCCGGAACGGAAACCCACCACCAGCCCTACACCTTACCCCCAATTTGTAGCCTACTCCTGGTCCGTACGCTGGCACTGACCCGTGCGTCAGCACGTAGCCTGACCCTCCCACGTTTCCGTACCCTCACCTGTGCCCTAAGCCTTGCCGTTCCCTAACCCTAACCCTAGCCCGGAACGGAAACCCACCACCAGCCCTACACCTTACCCTACGCCGTAGCCTACTCCTGGCCCGTACGCTGGCACTGACCCGTGCGTCAGCACGTAGCCTGACCCTCCCACGTTTCCATACCCTCACCTGTGCCCTAAGCCTTGCCGTTCCCTAACCCTAAGCCTAGCCCGGAACGGAAACCCACAACCAGCCCTAGACCTTAACCTATGCCGTAGCCTACTCCTGGCCCGTACGCTGGCACTGACCCGTGCGTCAGCACGTAGCCTGACCCTCCCACGTTTCCGTACCCTCACCTGTGCCCTAAGCCTTGCCGTTCCCTAACCCTAACCCTAGCCCGGAACGGAAACCCACCACCAGCCCTACACCTTACCCTACGCCGTAGCCTACACCTGGCCCGTACGCTGGCACTGACTCGTGCGTCATCACGTAGCCTGACACTCCCACGTTTCCGTACCCTCACCTGTGCCCGAAGCCTTGCCGTTCCCTAACCCTAACCCTAGCCCGGAACAGAAACCCACAACCAGCCCTACACCTTACCCCCAAGCCGTAGCCTACTCCTGGCCCGTACGCTGGCACTGAACCGTGCGTCAGCACGTAGCCTGACCCTCCCACGTTTCCGTACCCTCACCTGTGCCCTAAGCCTTGCCGTTCCCTAACCCTAACCCTAGCCCGGAACGGAAACCCACCACCAGCCCTAAACCTTACCCCCAAGCCGTAGCCTACTCCTGGCCCGTACGCTGGCACTGACCCTTGCGTCAGCACGTAGCCTGACCCTCCCACGTTTCCGTACCCTCACCTGTGCCCTAAGCCTTGCCGTTCCCTAACCCTAACCCTAGCCCGGAACGGAAACCCACCACCAGCCCTACACCTTACCCACAAGCCGTAGCCTACACCTGGCCGGTACGCTGGCACTGACCCGTGCATCAGCACGTAGCCTGACCCTCCCATGTTTCCGTACCCTCACCTGTGCCCTAAGCCTTGCCGTTCCCTAACCCTAACCCTAGCCCGGAACGGAAACCCACCACCAGCCCTACACCTTACCCCCAAGCCGTAGCCTACTCCTGGCCCGTACGCTGGCACTGAACCGTGCGTCAGCACGTAGCCTGACCCTCCCACGTTTCCGTACCCTCAGCTGTGCCCTAAGCCTTGCCGTTCCCTAACCCTAACCCTAGCCCGGAACGGAAACCCACCACCAGCCCTACACCTTATCCACAAGCCGTAGCCTACACCTGGCCGGTACGCTGGCACTGACCCGTGCGTCAGCACGTAGCCTGACCCTCCCACGTTTCCGTACACTCACCTGTGCCCTAAGCCTTGCCGTTCCCTAACCCTAACCCTAGCCCGGAACGGAAAACCACCACCAGCCCTACACCTTACCCCCAAGCCGTAGCCTACTCCTGGCCCGTACGCTGGCACTGACCCGTGCGTCAGCACGTAGCCTGACCCTCCCACGTTTCCGTACCCTCACCTGTGCCCTAAGCCTTGCCGTTCCCTAACCCTAACCCTAGCCCGGAACGGAAACCCACCACCAGCCCTACACCTTACCCCCAATTTGTAGCCTACTCCTGGTCCGTACGCTGGCACTGACCCGTGCGTCAGCACGTAGCCTGACCCTCCCACGTTTCCGTACCCTCACCTGTGCCCTAAGCCTTGCCGTTCCCTAACCCTAACCCTAGCCCGGAACGGAAACCCACCACCAGCCCTACACCTTACCCTACGCCGTAGCCTACTCCTGGCCCGTACGCTGGCACTGACCCGTGCGTCAGCACGTAGCCTGACCCTCCCACGTTTCCATACCCTCACCTGTGCCCTAAGCCTTGCCGTTCCCTAACCCTAAGCCTATCCCGGAACGGAAACCCACAACCAGCCCTAGACCTTAACCTATGCCGTAGCCTACTCCTGGCCCGTACGCTGGCACTGACCCGTGCGTCAGCACGTAGCCTGACCCTCCCACGTTTCCGTACCCTCACCTGTGCCCTAAGCCTTGCCGTTCCCTAACCCTAACCCTAGCCCGGAACGGAAACCCACCACCAGCCCTACACCTTACCCTACGCCGTAGCCTACACCTGGCCCGTACGCTGGCACTGACTCGTGCGTCATCACGTAGCCTGACACTCCCACGTTTCCGTACCCTCACCTGCGCCCTAAGCCTTGCCGTTCCCTAACCCTAACCCTAGCCCGGAACGGAAACCAACCACCAGCCCTACAACTTACCCCCAAGCCGTAGCCTATCCCTGGCCCGTACGCTGGCACTGACCCGTGCATCAGCACGTAGCCTGACCCTCCCACGTTTCCGTACCCTCACCTGTGCCCGAAGCCTTGCCGTTCCCTAACCCTAACCCTAGCCCGGAACAGAAACCCACAACCAGCCCTACACCTTACCCCCAAGCCGTAGCCTACTCCTGGCCCGTACGCTGGCACTGAACCGTGTGTCAGCACGTAGCATGACCCTCACACGTTTCCGTACCCTCAAATGTGCCCGAAGCCTTGCCGTTCCCTAACCCTAACCCTAGCCCGGAATGGAAACCCACCACCAGCCCTACACCTTACCCTACGCCGTAGCCTACTCCTGGCCCGTACGCTGGCACTGACCCGTGAATCAGCACGTAGCCTGACCCTCCCACGTTTCCGTACCCTCACCTGTGCCCTAAGCCTTGCCGTTCCCTAACCCTAACCCTAGCCCGGAACGGAAACCCACCACCAGCCTTACACCTTACCCTACGCCGTAGCCTACTCCTGGCCCGTACGCTGGCACTGACCCGTGCGTCAGCACGTAGCCTGACCCTCCCACGTTTCCGTACCCTCACCTGTGCCCTAAGCCTTGCCGTTCCCTAACCCTAACCCTAGCCCGGAACGGAAACCCACCACCAGCCCTACACCTTACCCCCAAGCCGTAGACTACTCCTGGCCTGTACGCTGGCACTGACCCGTGCATCAGCACGTAATCTGACCCTCCCAGGTTTCCGTACCCTCACCTGTGCCCTAAGCCTTGCCGTTCCCTAACCCTAACCCTAGCCCGGAACGGAAACCCACCACCAGCCCTACACCTTACCCACAAGCCGTAGCCTACACCTGGCCGGTAAGCTGGCACTGACCCGTGCATCAGCACGTAGCCTGACCCTCCCACGTTTCCGTACCCTCACCTGTGCCCGAAGCCTTGCCGTTCCCTAACCCTAACCCTAGCCCGGAACAGAAACCCACAACCAGCCCTAAACCTTACCCCCAAGCCTTAGCCTACTCCTGGCCCGTACGCTGGCACTGAACCGTGCGTCAGCACGTAGCCTGACCCTCCCACGTTTCCGTACCCTCACCTGTGCCCTAAGCCTTGCCGTTCCCTAACCCTAACCCTAGCCCGGAACGGAAACCCACCACCAGCCCTACACCTTACCCCCAAGCCGTAGCCTACTCCTGGCCCGTACGCTGGCACTGACCCGTGTGTCAGCACGTAGCATGACCCTCTCACGTTTCCGTACCCTCAAATGTGCCCGAAGCCTTGCCGTTCCCTAACCCTAACCCTAGCCCGGAATGGAAACCCACCACCAGCCCTACACCTTACCCTACGCCGTAGCCTACTCCTGGCCCGTACGCTGGCACTGACCCGTGCGTCAGCACGTAGCCTGACCCTCCCACGTTTCCGTACCCTCACCTGTGCCCTAAGCCTTGCCGTTCCCTAACCCTAACCCTAGCCCGGAACGGAAACCCACCACCAGCCTTACACCTTACCCTACGCCGTAGCCTACTCCTGGCCCGTACGCTGGCACTGACCCGTGCGTCAGCACGTAGCCTGACCCTCCCACGTTTCCGTACCCTCACCTGTGCCCTAAGCCTTGCCGTTCCCTAACCCTAACCCTAGCCCGGAACGGAAACCCACCACCAGCCCTACACCTTACCCCCAAGCCGTAGACTACTCCTGGCCTGTACGCAGGCACTGACCCGTGCATCAGCACGTAGCCTGACCCTCCCACGTTTCCGTACCCTCACCTGTGCCCTAAGCCTTGCCGTTCCCTAACCCTAACCCTAGCCCGGAACGGAAACCCACCACCAGCCCTACACCTTACCCACAAGCCGTAGCCTACACCTGGCCGGTACGCTGGCACTGACCCGTGCATCAGCACGTAGCCTGACCCTCCCACGTTTCCGTACCCTTACCTGTGCCCTAAGCCTTGCCGTTCCCTAACCCTTACGCTAGCCCGGAACGGAAACCCACCACCAGCCCTACACCTTACCCTACGCCGTAGCCTACTCCTGTCCCGTACGCTGGCACTGACCCGTGCGTCAGCACGTACCCTGACCCTCCCACGTTTCCGTACCCTCACCTGTGCCCTAAGCCTTGCCGTTCCCTAACCCTAACCCTAGCACGGAACGGAAACCCACCACCAGCCCTACAACTTACCCCCAAGCTGTAGCCTACTCCTGGCCCATACGCTGGCACTGACCCGTGCGTCAGCACGTAGCCTGACCCTCCCACGTTTCCGTACCCTCACCTGTGCCCTAAGCCTTGCCGTTCCCTAACCCTAACCCCAGCCCGGAACGGAAACCCACCACCAGCCCTACAACTTACCCCCAAGACATAGCCTACAACTGGCCCGTACGCTGGCACCGACCCTTCGGTCAGCACGTAGCCTGACCCTCCCACGTTTCCGTACCCTCACCTGTGCCCTAAGTCTTGCCGTTCCCTAACCCTAACCCTAGCCTGGAACGGAAACCCACCACCAGCACTACACCTTACCCACAAGCCGTAGCCTACACCTGGCCGTACGCTGGCACTGACCCGTGCATCAGCACGTAGCCTGACCCTCCCACGTTTCCGTACCCTCACCTGTGCCCTAAGCCTTGCCGTTCCCTAACCCTAACCCTAGCCCGGAACGGAAACCCACCACCAGCCCTACAACTTACCCCCAAGCTGTAGCCTACTCCTGGCCCGTACGCTGGCACTGAACCGTGCGTCAGCACGTAGCCTGACCCTCCCACGTTTCCGTACCCTCACCTGTGCCCTAAGCCTTGCCGTTCCCTAACCCTAAGCCTAGCCCGGAACGGAAACCCACAACCAGCCCTAGACCTTAACCTATGCCGTAGCCTACTCCTGGCCCGTACGCTGGCACTGACCCGTGCGTCAGCACGTAGCCTGACCCTCCCACGTTTCCGTACACTCACCTGTTCCCTAAGCCTTACCGTTCCCTATCCCTAACCCTAGCCCGGAACGGAAACCCACCACCAGCCCTACACCTTACCCCCAAGCCGTAGCCTACTCCTGGCCCGTACGCTGGCACTGACCCGTGTGTCAGCACGTAGCCTGACCCTCCCACGTTTCCGTACCCTCAGCTGTGCCCTAAGCCTTGCCGTTCCCTAACCCTAACCCTAGCCCGGAACGGAAACCCACCACCAGCCCTACAACTTACCCACAAGCCGTAGCCTACACCTGGCCGGTACGCTGGCACTGACCAGTGCGTCAGCACGTAGCCTGACCCTCCCACGTTTCCGTGCCCACACCTGTGCCCTAAGCCTTGCCGTTCCCTAACCCTAACCCTAGCCTGGAACGGAAACCCACCACCAGCCCCACACCTTACCCTACGCCGTAACCTACTCCTGGCCCGTACGCTGGCACTGACCCGTGCGTCAGCACGTAGCCTGACCCTCCCACGTTTCCGTACCCTCAACTGTGCCCTAAGCCTTGCCGTTCCCTAACCCTAACCCTAGCCCTGAACGGAAACCCACCACCAGCCCTACAACTTACCCCCAAGCTGTAGCCTACTCCTGGCCCGTACACTGGCACTGACCCGTGCGTCAGCACGTAGCCTGACCCTCCCACGTTTCCGTACCCTCAACTGTGCCCTAAGCCTTGCCGTTCCCTAACCCTAACCCTAGCCCGGAACAGAAACCCACCACCAGCCCTACAACTTACCCCCAAGCCGTAGCCTACACCTGGCCCGTACACTGGCACTGACCCTTGTGTCAGCACGTAGCCTGACCCTCCCACGTTTCCGTACCCTCACCTGTGCCCTAAGCCTTGCCGTTCCCTAACCGTAACCCTAGCCCGGAACGGAAACCCACCACCAGCCCTACAGCTTACCCACAAGCCGTAGCCTACACCTGGCCGGTACGCTGGCACTGACCCGTGCGTCAGCACGTAGCCTGACCCTCCCACGTTTCCGTACCCTCACCTGTGCCCTAAGCCTTGCCGTTCCCTAACCCTAACCCTAGCCCGGAACGGAAACCCACCACCAGCCCTACACCTTACCCCCAAGCCGTAGCCTACTCCTGGCCCGTACGCTGGCACTGACCCGTGCGTCAGCACGTAGCCTGACCCTCCCACGTTTCCGTACCCTCACCTGTGCCCTAAACCTTGCCGTTCCCTAACCCTAACCCTAGCCCGGAACGGAAACCCACCACCAGCCCTAAACCTTACCCCCAATTTGTAGCCTACTCCTGGTCCGTACGCTGGCACTGACCCATGCGTCAGCACGTAGCCTGACCCTCCCACGTTTCCGTACCCTCACCTGTGCCCTAAGCCTTGCCGTTCCCTAACCCTAACCCTAGCCCGGAACGGAAACCCACCACCAGCCCTACACCTTACCCTACGCCGTAGCCTACTCCTGGCCCGTACGCTGGCACTGACCAGTGCGTCAGCACGTAGCCTGACCCTCCCACGTTTCCATACCCTCACCTGTGCCCTAAGCCTTGCCGTTCCCTAACCCTAAGCCTAGCGCGGAACGGAAACACACAACCAGCCCTAGACCTTAACCTATGCCGTAGCCTACTCCTGGCCCGTACGCTGGCACTGACCCGTGCGTCAGCACATAGCCTAACCCTCCCACGTTTCCATACACTCACCTGTGCCCTAAGCCTTGCCGTTCCCTAACCCTAACCCTAGCCCGGAACGGAAACCCACCACCAGCCCTACAACTTACCCCCAAGCCGTAGCCTACTCCTGGCCCGTACGCTGGCACTGACCCGTGTGTCAGCACGTAGCCTGACCCTCCCACGTTTCCGTACCCTCACCTGTGCCCTAAGCCTTGCCGTTCCCTAACCCTAACCCTAGCCCGGAACGGAAACCCACCACCAGCCCTACAACTTACCCACAAGCCGTAGCCTACACCTGGCCGGTACGCTGGCACTGACCCGTGCGTCAGCACGTAGCCTGACCCTCCCACGTTTCCGTGCCCACACCTGTGCCCTAAGCCTTGCCGTTCCCTAACCCTAACCCTAGCCCGGAAAGGAAACCCACCACCAGCCCTACAACTTACCCCCAACCTGTAGCCTACTCCTGGCCCGTACGCTGGCACTGACCCGTGCGTCAGCACGTAGCCTGACCCTCCCACGTTTCCGTACCCTCAGCTGTGCCCTAAGCCTTGCCGTTCCCTAACCCTAACCCTAGCCCGGAACGGAAACCCACCACCAGCCCTACAACTTACCCCCAAGCCGTAGCCTACTCATGGCCCGTACGCTGGCACTGACCCGTGCGTCACCACGTAGCCTGACCCTCCCACGTTTCTGTGCCCTCAACTGTGCACTAAGCCTTGCCGTTCCCTAACCCTAACCCTAGCCCGGAACGGAAACCCACCACCAGCCCTACCACTTACCCCCAAGCCGTACCCTACGCCTGGCCCGTACGCTGGCACTGACCCGTGCGTCAGCACGTACCCTGAACCTCGCACGTTTCCGTACCCTCACCTGTGCCCTAAGCCTTGCCGTTCCCTAACCCTAACCCTAGCCCGGAACGGAAACCCACCACCAGCCCTACACCTTACCCTACGCCGTAGCCTACTCCTGGCCCGTACGCTGGCACTGACCCGTGCGTCAGCACGTAGCCTGACCCTCCCACGTTTCCGTACCCTCACCTGTGCCCTAAGCCTTGACGTTCCCTAACCCTAACCCTAGCCCGGAACGGAAACCCACCACCAGCCCTACAACTTACCCCCAAGCCGTCGCCTATTCCTGGCCCGTACGGTGGCACTGACCTGTGCGTCAGCACGTAGCCTGACCCTCCCACGTTTCCGTACCCTCACCTGTGCCCTAAGCCTTGCCATTCCCTAACCCTAACCCTAGCCCGGAACGGAAACCCACCACCAGCCCTACACCTTACCCCCAAGCCGTAGCCTACTCCTGGCCCGTACGCTGGCACTGACCCGTGCGTCAGCACGTAGCCTGACCCTCCCACGTTTCCGTACCCTCACCTGTGCTCTAAGCCTTGCCGTTCCCTAACCCTAAACCTAGCACGGAACGGAAACCCACCACCAGCCCTACAGATTACCCTTCGCCGTAGCCTACTCCTGGCCCGTACGCTGGCACTGACCTGTGCGTCAGCACGTAGCCTGACCCTCCCACGTTTCCGTACCCTCACCTGTGCCCTAAGCCTTGCCATTCCCTAACCCTAACCCTAGCCCGGAACGGAAACCCACCACCAGCCCTACACCTTACCCCCAAGCCGTAGCCTACTCCTGGCCCGTACGCTGGCACTGACCCGTGCGTCAGCACGTAGCCTGACCCTCCCAAGTTTCCACACCCTCACCTGTGCACTAAGCCTTGCCGTTCCCTAACCCTAACCCTAGCCCGGAACGGAAACCCACCACCAGCACTACACCTTACCCTACGCCATAGCCTAATCCTGGCCCGTACGCTGGCACTGACCCGTGTGTCAGCACGTAGCATGACCCTCACACGTTTCCGTACCCTCACCTGTGCCCTAAGCCTTGCCGTTCCCTAACACTAACCCTACCCGGAACGGAAACCCACCACCAGCCCTACACCTTACCCTATTCCGTAGCCTACTCCTGACCCATACGCTGGCACTGACACGTGCGTCAGCACGTAGCCTGAACCTCCCACGTTTCCGTACCCTCACCTGTGCCCGAAGCCTTGCCGTTCCCTAACCCTAACCCTAGCCCGGAACGGCAACCCACCACCATCCCTACACCTTACCCCCAAGCCATAGCCTACTCTGGCCCGTACGCTGGCACTGACCTGTGCGTCAGGACGTAGCCTGTCCCTCCCACGTTTCCGTACCCTCACCTGTGCCCTAAGCCTTGCCGTTCCCTAACCCTAACCCTAGCCCGGAACGGAAACCCACCACCAACCCTACAACTTACCGCCAAGCCGTAGCCTACTCCTGGCCCGTACGCTGGCACTGACCCGTGCGTCAGCACGTAGCCTGTCCCTCCCACGTTTCTGTACCCTCACCTGTGCCCTAAGCCTTGCCGTTCCCTAACCCTAACCCTAGCCCGGAATGGAAACCCATCACCAGCCATACACCTTACCCTACGCTGTAGCCTACTCCTGGCCCGTACGCTGGCACTGACCCGTGCGTCAGCACGTAGCCTGACCCTCCCACGTTTCCGTACCCTCACCTGTGCCCTAAGCCTTGCCGTTCCCTAACCCTAACCCTAGCCCGGAACAGAAACCCACCACCAGCCCTACCACTTACCCCCAAGCCGTACCCTAATCCTGGCCCGTACGCTGGCACTGACTCGTGCGTCAGCACATAGCCTGACCCTCCCACGTTTCCGTACCCTCACCTGTGCCCTAAGCCTTGCCGTTCCCTAACCCTAACCCTAGCCCGGAACGGAAACCCACCACCAGCCCTACAACTTAAACCCAAGCTGTAGCCTACTCCTGGCCCGTACGCTGGCACTGACCCGTGCGTCAGCACGTAGCCTGACCCTCCCACGTTTCCGTACCCTCAGCTGTGCCCTAAGCCTTGCCGTTCCCTAACCCTAACCCTAGCCCGGAACGGAAACCCACCACCAGCCCTACAACTTACCCCCAAGCCGTACCCTACTCATGGCCCGTACGCTGGCACTGACCCGTGCGTCACCACGTAGCCTGACCCTCCCACGTTTCTGTGCCCTCAACTGTGCACTAAGCCTTGCCGTTCCCTAACCCTAACCCTAGCCCGGAACGGAAACCCACCACCAGCCCTACCACTTACCCCCAAGCCGTACCCTACTCCTGGCCCGTACGCTGGCACTGACCCGTGCGTCAGCACGTACCCTGACCCTCCCACGTTTCCGTACCCTCACCTGTGCCCTAAGCCTTGCCGTTCCCTAACCCTAACCCTAGCCCGGAACGGAAACCCACCACCAGCCCTACACCTTACCCTACGCCGTAGCCTACTCCTGGCCCGTACGCTGGCACTGACCCGTGCGTCAGCACGTAGCCTGACCCTCCCACGTTTCCGTACCCTCACCTGTGCCCTAAGCCTTGACGTTCCCTAACCCTAACCCTAGCCCGGAACGGAAACCCACCACCAGCCCTACAACTTACCCCCAAGCCGTCGCCTATTCCTGGCCCGTACGGTGGCACTGACCCGTGCGTCAGCACGTAGCCTGACCCTCCCACGTTTCCGTACCCTCACCTGTGCCCTAAGCCTTGCCATTCCCTAAGCCTAACCCATGCCCGGAACGGAAACCCACCACCAGCCCTACACCTTACCCCCAAGCCGTAGCCTACTCCTGGCCCGTACGCTGGCACTGACCAGTGCGTCAGCACATAGCCTGACCCTCCCACGTTTCCGTACCCTCACCTGTGCTCTAAGCCTTGCCGTTCCCTAACCCTAACCCTAGCACGGAACGGAAACCCACCACCAGCCCTACAGCTTACCCTTCGCCGTAGCCTACTCCTGGCCCGTACGCTGGCACTGACCCGTGCGTCAGCACGTAGCCTGACCCTCCCACGTTTCCGTACCCTCACCTGTGCCCTAAGCCTTGCCATTCCCTAACCCTAACCCTAGCCCGGAACGGAAACCCACCACCAGCCCTACACCTTACCCCCAAGCCGTAGCCTACTCCTGGCCCGTACGCTGGCACTGACCCGTGCGTCAGCACGTAGCCTGACCCTCCCACGTTTCCATACCCTCACCTATGCCCTAATCCTTGCCGTTCCCTAACCCTAACCCTAGCCCGGAACGGAAACCCACCACCAGCCCTACACCTTACCCTACGCCGTAGCCTACTCCTGTCCCGTACGCTGGCACTGACCCGTGCGTCACCACGTAGCCTGACACTCCCACGTTTCCGTGCCCTCAACTGTGCACTAAGAATTGCCGTTCCCTAACCCTAACCCTAGCCCGGAACGGAAACCCACCACCAGCCCTACCACTTACCCCCAAGCCGTACCCTACTCCTGGCCCGTACGCTGGCACTGACCCGTGCGTCAGCACGTACCCTGACCCTCCCACGTTTCCGTACCCTCACCTGTGCCCTAAGCCTTGCCGTTCCCTAACCCTAACCCTAGCCCGGAACGGAAACCCACCACCAGCCCTACACCTTACCCTACGCCGTAGCCTACTCCTGGCCCGTACGCTGGCACTGACCCGTGCGTCAGCACGTCGCCTGACCCTCCCACGTTTCCGTACCCTCACCTGTGCCCTAAGCCTTGCCATTCCCTAACCCTAACCCTAGCCCGGAACGGAAACCCACCACCAGCCCTACACCTTACCCCCAAGCCGTAGCCTACTCCTGGCACGTACGCTGGCACTGACCCGTGTGTCAGCACGTAGCCGGACCCTCCCACGTTTCCACACCCTCACCTGTGCACTAAGCCTTGCCGTTCCCTAACCCTAACCCTAGCCCGGAACGGAAACCCACCACCAGCACTACACCTTACCCTACGCCATAGCCTACTCCTGGCCCGTACGCTGGCACTGACCCGTGTGTCAGCACGTAGCCTGACCCTCCCACGTTTCCGTACCCTCACCTGTGCTCTAAGACTTGCCGTTCCCTAACCCTAACCCTAGCACGGAACGGAAACCCACAACCAGCCCTAGACCTTAACCTATGCCGTAGCCTACTCCTGGCCCGTACGCTGGCACTGACCCGTGCGTCAGCACGTAGCCTGACCCTCCCACGTTTCCGTACCCTCACCTGTGCCCTAAGCCTTGCCGTTCCCTAACCCTAACCCTAGCCCGGAACGGAAACCCACCACCAGCCCTACACCTTACCCCTAAGCCTTAGCCTAATCCTGGCCCGTACGCTGGCACTGACCCGTGTGTCAGCACGTAGCCTGACCCTCCCACGTTTCCGTACCCCCACCTGTGCCCTAAGCCTTGCCGTTCCCTAACCCTAACCCTAGCCCAGAACGGAAACCCACCACCAGCCCTACACCTTACCCCCAATTTGTAGCCTACTCCTGGTCCGTACGCTGGCACTGACCCGTGCGTCAGCACGTAGCCTGACCCTCCCACGTTTCCGTACCCTCAGCTGTGCCCTAAGCCTTGCCGTTCCCTAACCCTAGCCCTAGCCCGGAACGGAAACCCACCACCAGCCCTACAACTTACCCCCAAGCCGTAGCCTACACCTGGCCCGTACGCTGGCACTGACCCTTGCGTCAGCACGTAGCCTGACCCTCCCACGTTTCCGTACCCTCACCTGTGCCCTAAGCCTTGCCGTTCCCTAACCCTAACCCTAGCACGGAACGGAAACCCACCACCAGCCCTACACCTTACCCTACGCCGTAGCCTACTCGTGGCCCGTACGCTGGCACTGACCCGTGCGTCAGCACGTAGCCTGACCCTCCCACGTTTCCATACCCTCACCTGTGCCCTAAGCCTTGCCGTTCCCTAACCCTAACCCTAGCCCGGAACGGAAACCCACCACCAGCCCTACACCTTACCCCCAAGCCGTAGCCTACTCCTGGCCCGTACGCTGGCACTGACCCGTGCGTCAGAACGTAGCCTGACTCTCCCACGTTTCCGTACCCTCACCTGTGCCCTAAGCCTTGCAGTTCCCTAACCCTAACCCTAGCCCGGAACGGAAACCCACCACCAGCCCTACAACTTACCCACAAGCCGTAGCCTACACCTGGCCGGTACGCTGGCACTGACCCGTGCGTCAGCACGTAGCCTGACCCTCCCACGTTTCCGTACCCTCACCTGTGCCCTAAGCCTTGCCGTTCCCTAACCCTAACCCTAGCCTGGAACGGAAAGCCACAACCAGCCCCACACCTTACCCTACGCCGTAGCCTACTCCTGGCCCGTACGCTGGCACTGACCCGTGCGTCAGCACGTAGCCTGACCCTCCCACGTTTCCGTACCCTCACCTGTGCCCTAAGCCTTGCAGTTCCCTAACCCTAACCCTAGCCCGGAACGGAAACCCACCACCAGCCCTACAACTTACCCCCAAGCCGTAGCCTACACCTGGCCCGTACGCTGGCACTGACCCTTGTGTCAGCACGTAGCCTGACCCTCCCACGTTTCCGTACCCTCACCTGTGCCCTATGCCTTGCCGTTCCCTAACCCAAACCCTAGCCCGGAACGGAAACCCACCACCAGCCCTACACCTTACCCTATTCCGTAGCCTACTCCTAACCCATACGCTGGCACTGACACGTGCGTCAGCACGTAGCCTGAACCTCCCACGTTTCCGTACCCTCCCCTGTGCCCGAAGCCTTGCCGTTCCCTAACCCTAACCCTAGCCCGGAACGGCAACCCACCACCAGCCCTACACCTTACCCCCAAGCCATAGCCTACTCTGGCCCGTACGCTGGCACTGACCTGTGCGTCAGCACGTAGCCTGTCCCTCCCACGTTTCCGTACCCTCACCTGTGCCCTAAGCCTTGCCGTTCCCTAACCCTAACCCTAGCCCGGAACGGAAACCCACCACCAACCCTACAACTTACCGCCAAGCCGTAGCCTACTCCTGGCCCGTACGCTGGCACTAACCCGTGCGTCAGCACGTAGCCTGTCCCTCCCACGTTTCTGTACCCTCACCTGTGCCCTAAGCCTTGCCGTTCCCTAACCCTAACCCTAGCCCGGAATGGAAACCCATCACCAGCCATACACCTTACCCTACGCTGTAGCCTACTCCTGTCCCGTACGCTGGCACTGACCCGTGGGTCAGCACGTAGCCTGACCCTCCCACATTTCCGTACCCTCACCTGTGCCCTAAGCCTTGCCGTTCCCTAACCCTAACCCTAGCCCGGAACGGAAACCCACCACCAGCCCTACAACTTACCCCCAAGCTGTAGCCTACTCCTGGCCCGTACGCTGGCACTGACCCGTGCGTCAGCACGTAGCCTAACCCTCCCACGTTTCCGTACCCTCAGCTGTGCCCTAAGCCTTGCCGTTCCCTAACCCTAACCCTAGCCCGGAACGGAAACCCACCACCAGCCCTACAACTTACCCCTAAGCCGTAGCCTACAACTGGCCCGTACGCTGGCACTGACCCTTCGGTCAGCACGTAGCCTGACCCACCCACGTTTCCGTACCCTCACCTGTGCCCTAAGCCTTGCCGTTCCCTAACCCTAACCCTAGCCCGGAACGGAAACCCACCACCAGCCCTACACCTTACCCCCAAGCCGTAGCCTACTCCTGGCCCGTACGCTGGCACTGACCCTTGCGTCAGCACGTAGCCTGACCCTCCCACGTTTCCGTACCCTCACCTGTGCCCTAAGCCTTGCCGTTCCCTAACCCTAACCCTAGCCCGGAACGGAAACCCACCACCAGCCCTACACCTTACCCCCAAGCCATAGCCTACTCTGGCCCGTACGCTGGCACTGACCCGTGCATCAGCACGTAGCCTGACCCTCCCATGTTTCCGTACCCTCACCTGTGCCCTAAGCCTTGCCGTTCCCTAACCCTAACCCTAGCCCGGAACGGAAACCCACCACCAACCCTACAACTTACCGCCAAGCCGTAGCCTACTCCTAGCCCGTACGCTGGCACTGACCCGTGCGTCAGCACGTAGCCTGTCCCTCCCACGTTTCTGTACCCTCACCTGTGCCCTAAGCCTTGCCGTTCCCTAACCCTAACCATAGCCCGGAATGGAAACCCATCACCAGCCATACACCTTACCCTACGCTGTAGCCTACTCCTGGCCCGTACGCTGGCACTGACCCGTGCGTCAGCAGGTAGCCTGACCCTCCCACGTTTCCGTGCCCTCACCTGTGCCCTACGCCTTGCCGTTCCCTAACCCTAACCCTAGCCCGGAAAGGAAACCCACCACCAGCCCTACAACTTACCCCCAAGCCGTACCCTACTCCTGGCCCGTACGCTGGCACTGACCCGTGCGTCAGCACGTAGCCTGACCCTCCCACGTTTCCGTACCCTCAACTGTGCCCTAAGCCTTGCCGTTCCCTAACACTAACCCTAGCCCAGCATGGAAACCCACCACCAGCCCTACACCTTACCCTACGCCGTAGCCTACTCCTGGCCCGTACGCTGGCACTGACCCGTGCGTCAGCACGTAGCCTGACTCTCCCACGTTTCCGTACCCTCACCTGTGCCCTAAGCCTTGTCGTTCCCTAACCCTAACCCTAGCCCGGAACGGAAACCCACCACCAGCCCTACACCTTACCCTATGCCGTAGCCTACTCCTGTCCCGTACGCTGGCACTGACCCCTGCGTCAGCACATAGCCTGACCCTCCCACATTTCTGTACCCTCACCTGTGCCCTAAGCCTTGCCATTACCTAACCCTAAACCTAGCACGGAATGGAAACCCACCACCAGCCCTACACCTTACCCCCAAGCCGTGGCCTACTCATAGCCCGTACGCTGGCACTGACCCGTGCGTCGCCACGTAACCTGACCCTCCCACGTTTCCGTGCCCTCAACTGTGCACTAAGCCTTGCCGTTCCCTAACCCTAACCCTAGCCCGGAACGGAAACCCACCACCAGCCCTACAACTTACCCACAAGCCGTAGCCTACACCTGGCCGGTACGCTGGCACTGACCCGTGCGTCAGCACGTAGCCTGACCCTCCCACGTTTCCGTACCCTCACCTGTGCCCTAAGCCTTGCCGTTCCCTAACCCTAACCCTAGCCTGGAACGGAAACCCACCACCAGCCCCACACCTTACCCTACGCCGTAGCCTACTCCTGGCCCGTACGCTGGCACTGACCCGTGCGTCAGCACGTAGACTGACCCTCCCACGTTTCCTGACCCTCCCACGTTTCCGTACCCTCACCTGTGCCCTAAGCCTTGCCGTTCCCTAACCCTAACCCTAGCCCGGAACGGAAACCCACCACCAGCCCTACAACTTACCCACAAGCCGTAGCCTACACCTGGCCGGTACGCTGGCACTGACCCGTGCGTCAGCACGTAGCCTGACCCTCCCACGTTTCCGTACCCTCACCTGTGCCCTAAGCCTTGCCGTTCCCTAACCCTAACCCTAGCCTGGAACGGAAACCCACCACCAGCCCCACACCTTACCCTACGCCGTAGCCTACTCCTGGCCCGTACGCTGGCACTGACCCGTGCGTCAGCACGTAGCCTGACCCTACCACGTTTCCGTACCCTCACTTGTGCCCTAAGCCTTGCCGTTCCCTAACCCTAACCCTAGCCCGGAACGGAAACCCACCACCAGCCCCACAACTTACCCCCAAGCTGTAGCCTACTCCTGGCCCGTACACTGGCACTGTCCCGTGCGTCAGCACGTAGCCTGACCCTCCCACGTTTCCGTACCCTCAGCTGTGCCCTTAGCCTTGCCGTTCCCTAACCCTAACCCTAGCCCGGAACGGAAACCCACCACCAGCCCTACAACTTACCCCCAAGCCGTAGCCTACACCTGGCCCGTACGCTGGCACTGACCCTTGCGTCAGCACGTAGCCTGACCCTCCCACGTTTCCGTACCCTCACCTGTGCCCTAAGCCTTGCCGTTCCCTTACCCTAACCCTAGCCCGGAACGGAAACCCACCACCAGCCCTACACCTTACCCTATTCCGTAGCCTACTCCTGAACCATACGCTGGCACTGACACGTGCGTCAGCACGTAGCCTGAACTTCCCACGTTTCCGTACCCTCACCTGTGCCCGAAGCCTTGCCATTCCCTAACCCTAACCCTAGCCCGGAACGGCAACCCACCACCAGCCCTACACCTTACCCCCAAGCCATAGCCTACTCTGGCCCGTACGCTGGCACTGACCTGTGCGTCAGCACGTAGCCTGTCCCTCCCACGTTTCCGTACCCTCACCTATGCCCTAAGCCTTGCCGTTCCCTAACCCTAACCCTAGCCCGGAACGGAAACCCACCACCAACCCTACAACTTACCGCCAAGCCGTAGCCTACTCCTGGCCCGTACGCTGGCACTGACCCGTGCGTCAGCACATAGCCTGTCCCTCCCACGTTTCTGTACCCTCACCTGTGCCCTAAGCCTTGCCGTTCCCTAACCCTAACCCTAGCCCGGAATGGAAACCCATCACCAGCCATACACCTTACCCTACGCTGTAGCCTATTCCTGGCCCGTACGCTGGCACTGACCCTTGCGTCAGCACGTAGCCTGACCCTCCCACGTTTCCGTACCCTCACCTGTGCCCTAAGCCTTGCCGTTCCCTAACCCTAACCCTAGCCCGGAACGGAAACCCACCACCAGCCCTACACCTTACCCCCAAGCCGTAGCCTACTCATGGCCCGTACGCTGGCACTGACCCGTGCGTCGCCACGTAACCTGACCCTCCCACGTTTCCGTGCCCTCAACTGTGCACTAAGCATTGCCGTTCCCTAACCCTAACCCTAGCCCGGAACGGAAACCCACCACCAGCACTACACCTTACCATACTCCATAGCCTACTCCTGGCCCGTACGTTGACACTGACCCGTGTGTCAGCACGTAGCCTGACCCTCCCACGTTTCCGTACCCTCACATGTGCCCTAAGCCTGGCCGTTCCCTAACCCTAACCCGAGCACGGAACGGAAACCCACCACCATCCCTACACCTTACCCCCAAGCCGTAGCCTACTCCTGGCCCGTACGCTGGCACTGACCCGTGCGTCAGCACGTAGCCTGACCCTCCCACGTTTCCGTACCCTCACCTGTGCCCTAAGCCTTGCCGTTCCCTAACCCTAACCCTAGCCCGGAACGGAAACCCACCACCAGCCCTACACCTTACCCCCAAGCCGTAGCCTACTCCTGGCCCGTACGCTGGCACTGACCCGTGCGTCAGCACGTAGCCTGACCCTCCCACGTTTCCGTACCCTCACCTGTGCCCTAAGCCTTGCCGTTCCCTAACCCTAACCCTAGCCCGGAACGGAAACCCACCACCAGCCCTACACCTTACCCCCAATTTGTAGCCTACTCCTGGTCCGTACGCTGGCACTGACCCGTGCGTCAGCACGTAGCCTGACCCTCCCACGTTTCCGTACCCTCACCTGTGCCCTAAGCCTTGCCGTTCCCTAACCCTAACCCTAGCCCGGAACGGAAACCCACCACCAGCCCTACACCTTACACTACGCCGTAGCCTACTCCTGGCCCGTACGCTGGCACTGACCCGTGCGTCAGCACGTAGCCTGACCCTCCCACGTTTCCATACCCTCACCTGTGCCCTAAGCCTTGCCGTTCCCTAACCCTAAGCCTAGCCCGGAACGGAAACCCACAACCAGCCCTAGACCTTAACCTATGCCGTAGCCTACTCCTGGCCCGTACGCTGGCACTGACCTGTGCGTCAGCACGTAGCCTGACCCTCCCACGTTTCCGTACCCTCACCTGTGCCCTAAGCCTTGCCGTTCCCGAACCCTAACCCTAGCCCGGAACGGAAACCCACCACCAGCCCTACCCCTTACCCTACGCCGTAGCCTACACCTGGCCCGTACGCTGGCACTGACTCGTGCGTCATCACGTAGCCTGACACTCCCACGTTTCCGTACCCTCACCTGTGCCCTAAGCCTTGCCGTTCCCTAACCCTAACCCTAGCCCGGAACGGAAACCCACCACCAGCCCTACACCTTACCCACAAGCCGTAGCCTACACCTGGCCGGTACGCTGGCACTGACCCGTGCGTCAGCACGTAGCCTGACCCTCCCACGTTTCCGTACCCTCACCTGTGCCCTAAGCCTTGCCGTTCCCTAACCCTAACCCTAGCCCGGAACGGAAACCCACCACCAGCCCTACACCTTACCCTACGCCGTAGCCTACTCGTGGCCCGTACGCTGGCACTGACCCGTGCGTCAGCACGTAGCCTGACCCTCCCACGTTTCCATACCCTCACCTGTGCCCTAAGCCTTGCCGTTCCCTAACCCTAACCCTAGCCCGGAACGGAAACCCACCACCAGCCCTACACCTTACCCCCAAGCCGTAGCCTACTCCTGGCCCGGACGCTGGCACTGACCCGTGCGTCAGCACGTAGCCTGACTCTCCCACGTTTCCGTACCCTCACCTGTGCCCTAAGCCTTGCAGTTCCCTAACCCTAACCCTAGCCCGGAACGGAAACCCACCACCAGCCCTACAACTTACCCACAAGCCGTAGCCTACACCTGGCCGGTACGCTGGCACTGACCCGTGCGTCAGCACGTAGCCTGACCCTCCCACGTTTCCGTACCCTCACCTGTGCCCTAAGCCTTGCCGTTCCCTAACCCTAACCCTAGCCTGGAACGGAAAGCCACAACCAGCCCCACACCTTACCTTACGCCGTAGCCTACTCCTGGCCCTTACGCTAGCACTGACCCGTGCGTCAGCACGTAGCCTGACCCTCCCACGTTTCCGTACCCTCACCTGTGCCCTAAGCCTTGCCCTTCCCTAACCCTAACCCTAGCCCTGAACGGAAACCCACCACTAGCCCTACAACTTACCCCCAAGCTGTAGCCTACTCCTGGCCCGTACACTGGCACTAACCCGTGCGTCAGCACGTAGCCTGACCCTCCCACGTTTCCGTACCCTCAGCTGTGCCCTAAGCCTTGCCGTTCCCTAACCCTAACCCTAGCCCGGAACGGAAACCCACCAGCAGCCCTACAACTTACCCCCAAGCCGTAGCCTACACCTGGCCCGTACGCTGGCACTGACCCTTGCGTCAGCACGTAGCCTGACCCTCCCACGTTTCCGTATCCTCACCTGTGCCCTATGCCTTGCCGTTCCCTAACCCAAACCCTAGCCCGGAACGGAAACCCACCACCAGCCCTACACCTTACCCTATTCCGTAGCCTACTCCTAACCCATACGCTGGCACTGACACGTGCGTCAGCACGTAGCCTGAACCTCCCACGTTTCCGTACCCTCACCTGTGCCCGAAGCCTTGCCGTTCCCTAACCCTAACCCTAGCCCGGAACGGCAACCCACCACCAGCCCTACACCTTACCCCCAAGCCATAGCCTACTCTGGCCCGTACGCTGGCACTGACCTGTGCGTCAGCACGTAGCCTGTCCCTCCCACGTTTCCGTACCCTCACCTGTGCCCTAAGCCTTGCCGTTCCCTAAACCTAACCCTAGCCCGGAACGGAAACCCACCACCAACCCTACAACTTACCGCCAAGCCGTAGCCTACTCCTGGCCCGTACGCTGGCACTAACCCGTGCGTCAGCACGTAGCCTGTCCCTCCCACGTTTTTGTACCCTCACCTGTACCCTAAGCCTTGCCGTTCCCTAACCCTAACCCTAGCCCGGAACAGAAACCCACCACCAGCCCTACAACTTACCCCCAAGCCGTACCCTACTCCTGGCCCGTACGCTGGCACTGACCCGTGCGTCAGCACGTAGCCTGACCCTCCCACGTTTCCGTACCCTCACCTGTGCCCTAAGCCTTGCCGTTCCCTAACCCTAACCCCAGCCCGGAACGGAAACCCACCACCAGCCCTACACCTTACCCTACGCCGTAGCCTACTCCTGGCCTGTACGCTGGCACTGACCTGTGCGTCAGCATGTAGCCTGACCCTCCCACGTTTCCGTACCATCACCTGTGCCCGAAGCCTTGCCGTTCCCTAACCCTAACCCTAGCCCGGAACGGAAACCCACCACCAGCCCTACACCTTACCCTACGCCGTAGCCTATTCCTGGCCTGTACGCTGGCACTGACCCGTGCGTCAGCACGTAGCCTGACCCTCCCACGTTTCCGTACCCTCACCTGTGCCCTAAGCCTTGCCGTTCCCTAACCCTAACCCTAGCCCGAAACGGAAACCCACCACCAGTCCTACACCTTACCCCCAAGCCGTAGCCTACACCTGGCCGATACGCTGGCACTGACCCGTGCGTCAGCACGTAGCCTGAACCTCCCACGTTTCCGTTCCCTCACCTGTGCCCTAAGCCTTGCCGTTCCCTAACCCTAACCCTATCCCGGAACGGAAACCCACCACCAGCCCTACACCTTACCCTACGCCGTAGCCTACTCCTGGCCCGTACGCTGGCACTGACCCGTGCGTCACCACGTAGCCTGACCCTCCCACGTTTCCGTACCCTCAACTGTGCCCTAAGCCTTGCCGTTCCCTAACCCTAACCCTAGCCCAGCATGGAAACCCACCACCAGCCCTACACCTTACCCTACGCCGTAGCCTACTCCTGGCCCGTACGCTGGCACTGACCAGTGCGTCAGCACGTAGCCTGACCCTCCCACGTTTCCGTACCCTCACCTGTGCCCTAAGCCTTGCCATTCCCTAACCCTAACCCTAGCCCGAAACGGAAACCCACCACCAGCCCTACACCTTACCCCCAAGCCGTAGCCTACTCATGGCCCGTACGCTGGCACTGACCCGTGCGTCGCCACGTAACCTGACCCTCCCACGTTTCCATACCCTCACCTGTGCCCTAAGCCTTGCCGTTCCCTAACCCTAACCCTAGCCTGGAACGGACACCCACCACCAGCCCCACACCTTACCCTACGCCGTAGCCTACTCCTGGCCCGTACGCTGGCACTGACCCGTGCGTCAGCACATAGCCTGACCCTCCCACGTTTCCGTACCCTCACTTGTGCCCTAAGCCTTGCCGTTCCCTAACCCTAACCCTAGCCCGGAACGGAAACCCACCACCAGCCCTACAACTTACCCCCAAGCTGTAGCCTACTCCTGGCCCGTACACTGGCACTGACCCGTGCGTCAGCACGTAGCCTGACCCTCCCACGTTTCCGTACCCTCAGCTGTGCCCTAAGCCTTGCCGTTCCCTAACCCTAACCCTAGCCCGGAACGGAAACCCACCACCAGCCCTACACCTTACCCTATTCCGTAGCCTACTCCTGACCCATACGCTGGCACTGACACGTGCGTCAGCACGTAGCCTGAACCTCCCACGTTTCCGTACCCTCACCTGTGCCCGAAGCCTTGCCGTTCCCTAACCCTAACCCTAGTCCGGAACGGCAACCCACCACCAGCCCTACACCTTACCCCCAAGCCATAGCCTACTCTGGCCCGTACGCTGGCACTGACCTGTGCGTCAGCACGTAGCCTGTCCCTCCCACGTTTCCGTACCCTCACCTGTGCCCTAAGCCTTGCCGTTCCCTAACCCTAACCCTAGCCCGGAACGGTAACCCACCACCAACCCTACAACTTACCGCCAAGCCGTAGCCTACTCCTAGCCCGTACGCTGGCACTGACCCGTGCGTCAGCACGTAGCCTGTCCCTCCCACGTTTCTGTACCCTCACCTGTGCCCTAAGCCTTGCCGTTCCCTAACCCTAACCATAGCCCGGAATGGAAACCCATCACCAGCCATACACCTTACCCTACGCTGTAGCCTACTCCTGGCCCGTACGCTGGCACTGACCCGTGCGTCAGCAGGTAGCCTGACCCTCCCACGTTTCCGTGCCCTCACCTGTGCCCTACGCCTTGCCGTTCCCTAACCCTAACCCTAGCCCGGAAAGGAAACCCACCACCAGCCCTACAACTTACCCCCAAGCCGTACCCTACTCCTGGCCCGTACGCTGGCACTGACCCGTGCGTCAGCACGTAGCCTGACCCTCCCACGTTTCCGTACCCTCAACTGTGCCCTAAGCCTTGCCGTTCCCTAACACTAACCCTAGCCCAGCATGGAAACCCACCACCAGCCCTACACCTTACCCTACGCCGTAGCCTACTCCTGGCCCGTACGCTGGCACTGACCCGTGCGTCAGCACGTAGCCTGACTCTCCCACGTTTCCGTACCCTCACCTGTGCCCTAAGCCTTGTCGTTCCCTAACCCTAACCCTAGCCCGGAACGGAAACCCACCACCAGCCCTACACCTTACCCTATGCCGTAGCCTACTCCTGTCCCGTACGCTGGCACTGACCCCTGCGTCAGCACATAGCCTGACCCTCCCACATTTCTGTACCCTCACCTGTGCCCTAAGCCTTGCCATTACCTAACCCTAAACCTAGCCCGGAATGGAAACCCACCACCAGCCCTACACCTTACCCCCAAGCCGTGGCCTACTCATAGCCCGTACGCTGGCACTGACCCGTGCGTCGCCACGTAACCTGACCCTCCCACGTTTCCGTGCCCTCAACTGTGCACTAAGCCTTGCCGTTCCCTAACCCTAACCCTAGCCCGGAACGGAAACCCACCACCAGCCCTACAACTTACCCACAAGCCGTAGCCTACACCTGGCCGGTACGCTGGCACTGACCCGTGCGTCAGCACGTAGCCTGACCCTCCCACGTTTCCGTACCCTCACCTGTGCCCTAAGCCTTGCCGTTCCCTAACCCTAACCCTAGCCTGGAACGGAAACCCACCACCAGCCCCACACCTTACCCTACGCCGTAGCCTACTCCTGGCCCGTACGCTGGCACTGACCCGTGCGTCAGCACGTAGACTGACCCTCCCACGTTTCCTGACCCTCCCACGTTTCCGTACCCTCACCTGTGCCCTAAGCCTTGCCGTTCCCTAACCCTAACCCTAGCCCGGAACGGAAACCCACCACCAGCCCTACAACTTACCCACAAGCCGTAGCCTACACCTGGCCGGTACGCTGGCACTGACCCGTGCGTCAGCACGTAGCCTGACCCTCCCACGTTTCCGTACCCTCACCTGTGCCCTAAGCCTTGCCGTTCCCTAACCCTAACCCTAGCCTGGAACGGAAACCCACCACCAGCCCCACACCTTACCCTACGCCGTAGCCTACTCCTGGCCCGTACGCTGGCACTGACCCGTGCGTCAGCACGTAGCCTGACCCTACCACGTTTCCGTACCCTCACTTGTGCCCTAAGCCTTGCCGTTCCCTAACCCTAACCCTAGCCCGGAACGGAAACCCACCACCAGCCCCACAACTTACCCCCAAGCTGTAGCCTACTCCTGGCCCGTACACTGGCACTGTCCCGTGCGTCAGCACGTAGCCTGACCCTCCCACGTTTCCGTACCCTCAGCTGTGCCCTTAGCCTTGCCGTTCCCTAACCCTAACCCTAGCCCGGAACGGAAACCCACCACCAGCCCTACAACTTACCCCCAAGCCGTAGCCTACACCTGGCCCGTACGCTGGCACTGACCCTTGCGTCAGCACGTAGCCTGACCCTCCCACGTTTCCGTACCCTCACCTGTGCCCTAAGCCTTGCCGTTCCCTTACCCTAACCCTAGCCCGGAACGGAAACCCACCACCAGCCCTACACCTTACCCTATTCCGTAGCCTACTCCTGAACCATACGCTGGCACTGACACGTGCGTCAGCACGTAGCCTGAACTTCCCACGTTTCCGTACCCTCACCTGTGCCCGAAGCCTTGCCATTCCCTAACCCTAACCCTAGCCCGGAACGGCAACCCACCACCAGCCCTACACCTTACCCCCAAGCCATAGCCTACTCTGGCCCGTACGCTGGCACTGACCTGTGCGTCAGCACGTAGCCTGTCCCTCCCACGTTTCCGTACCCTCACCTATGCCCTAAGCCTTGCCGTTCCCTAACCCTAACCCTAGCCCGGAACGGAAACCCACCACCAACCCTACAACTTACCGCCAAGCCGTAGCCTACTCCTGGCCCGTACGCTGGCACTGACCCGTGCGTCAGCACATAGCCTGTCCCTCCCACGTTTCTGTACCCTCACCTGTGCCCTAAGCCTTGCCGTTCCCTAACCCTAACCCTAGCCCGGAATGGAAACCCATCACCAGCCATACACCTTACCCTACGCTGTAGCCTATTCCTGGCCCGTACGCTGGCACTGACCCTTGCGTCAGCACGTAGCCTGACCCTCCCACGTTTCCGTACCCTCACCTGTGCCCTAAGCCTTGCCGTTCCCTAACCCTAACCCTAGCCCGGAACGGAAACCCACCACCAGCCCTACACCTTACCCCCAAGCCGTAGCCTACTCATGGCCCGTACGCTGGCACTGACCCGTGCGTCGCCACGTAACCTGACCCTCCCACGTTTCCGTGCCCTCAACTGTGCACTAAGCATTGCCGTTCCCTAACCCTAACCCTAGCCCGGAACGGAAACCCACCACCAGCACTACACCTTACCATACTCCATAGCCTACTCCTGGCCCGTACGTTGACACTGACCCGTGTGTCAGCACGTAGCCTGACCCTCCCACGTTTCCGTACCCTCACATGTGCCCTAAGCCTGGCCGTTCCCTAACCCTAACCCGAGCACGGAACGGAAACCCACCACCATCCCTACACCTTACCCTATTCCATAGCCTACTCCTGACCCATACGCTGGCACTGACCCGTGCGTCAGCACGTAGCCTGAACCTCCCACGTTTCCGTACACTCACCTGTGCCCGAAGCCTTGCCGTTCCCTAACCCTAACCCTAGCCCGGAACGGAAACCCACCACCAGCCCTACACCTTACCCTACGCCGTAGCCTACTCCTGGCCCGTACGCTGGCACTGACCCGTGCGTCACCACGTAGCCTGACCCTCCCACGTTTCCGTACCCTCAACTGTGCCCTAAGCCTTGCCGTTCCCTAACCCTAACCCTAGCCCAGCATGGAAACCCACCACCAGCCCTACACCTTACCCTACGCCGTAGCCTACTCCTGGCCCGTACGCTGGCACTGACCCGTGCGTCAGCACGTAGCCTGACCCTCCCACGTTTCCGTACCCTCACCTGTGCCCTAAGCCTTGCCATTCCCTAACCCTAACCCTAGCCCGAAACGGAAACCCACCACCAGCCCTACACCTTACCCCCAAGCCGTAGCCTACTCATGGCCCGTACGCTGGCACTGACCCGTGCGTCGCCACGTAACCTGACCCTCCCACGTTTCCGTACCCTCACCTGTGCCCTAAGCCTTGCCGTTCCCTAACCCTAACCCTAGCCTGGAACGGACACCCACCACCAGCCCCACACCTTACCCTACGCCGTAGCCTACTCCTGGCCCGTACGCTGGCACTGACCCGTGCGTCAGCACATAGCCTGACCCTCCCACGTTTCCGTACCCTCACTTGTGCCCTAAGCCTTGCCGTTCCCTAACCCTAACCCTAGCCCGGAACGGAAACCCACCACCAGCCCTACAACTTACCCCCAAGCTGTAGCCTACTCCTGGCCCGTACACTGGCACTGACCCGTGCGTCGGCACGTAGCCTGACCCTCCCACGTTTCCGTACCCTCAGCTGTGCCCTAAGCCTTGCCGTTCCCTAACCCTAACCCTAGCCCGGAACGGAAACCCACCACCAGCCCTACACCTTACCCTATGCCGTAGCCTACTCCTGTCCCGTACGCTGGCACTGACCCCTGCGTCAGCACATAGCCTGACCCTCCCACATTTCTGTACCCTCACCTGTGCCCTAAGCCTTGCCATTACCTAACCCTAAACCTAGCCCGGAATGGAAACCCACCACCAGCCCTACACCTTACCCCCAAGCCGTGGCCTACTCATAGCCCGTACGCTGGCACTGACCCGTGCGTCGCCACGTAACCTGACCCTCCCACGTTTCCGTGCCCTCAACTGTGCACTAAGCCTTGCCGTTCCCTAACCCTAACCCTAGCCCGGAACGGAAACCCACCACCAGCCCTACAACTTACCCACAAGCCGTAGCCTACACCTGGCCGGTACGCTGGCACTGACCCGTGCGTCAGCACGTAGCCTGACCCTCCCACGTTTCCGTACCCTCACCTGTGCCCTAAGCCTTGCCGTTCCCTAACCCTAACCCTAGCCTGGAACGGAAACCCACCACCAGCCCCACACCTTACCCTACGCCGTAGCCTACTCCTGGCCCGTACGCTGGCACTGACCCGTGCGTCAGCACGTAGACTGACCCTCCCACGTTTCCTGACCCTCCCACGTTTCCGTACCCTCACCTGTGCCCTAAGCCTTGCCGTTCCCTAACCCTAACCCTAGCCCGGAACGGAAACCCACCACCAGCCCTACAACTTACCCACAAGCCGTAGCCTACACCTGGCCGGTACGCTGGCACTGACCCGTGCGTCAGCACGTAGCCTGACCCTCCCACGTTTCCGTACCCTCACCTGTGCCCTAAGCCTTGCCGTTCCCTAACCCTAACCCTAGCCTGGAACGGAAACCCACCACCAGCCCCACACCTTACCCTACGCCGTAGCCTACTCCTGGCCCGTACGCTGGCACTGACCCGTGCGTCAGCACGTAGCCTGACCCTACCACGTTTCCGTACCCTCACTTGTGCCCTAAGCCTTGCCGTTCCCTAACCCTAACCCTAGCCCGGAACGGAAACCCACCACCAGCCCCACAACTTACCCCCAAGCTGTAGCCTACTCCTGGCCCGTACACTGGCACTGTCCCGTGCGTCAGCACGTAGCCTGACCCTCCCACGTTTCCGTACCCTCAGCTGTGCCCTTAGCCTTGCCGTTCCCTAACCCTAACCCTAGCCCGGAACGGAAACCCACCACCAGCCCTACAACTTACCCCCAAGACGTAGCCTACACCTGGCCCGTACGCTGGCACTGACCCTTGCGTCAGCACGTAGCCTGACCCTCCCACGTTTCCGTACCCTCACCTGTGCCCTAAGCCTTGCCGTTCCCTTACCCTAACCCTAGCCCGGAACGGAAACCCACCACCAGCCCTACACCTTACCCTATTCCGTAGCCTACTCCTGAACCATACGCTGGCACTGACACGTGCGTCAGCACGTAGCCTGAACTTCCCACGTTTCCGTACCCTCACCTGTGCCCGAAGCCTTGCCATTCCCTAACCCTAACCCTAGCCCGGAACGGCAACCCACCACCAGCCCTACACCTTACCCCCAAGCCATAGCCTACTCTGGCCCGTACGCTGGCACTGACCTGTGCGTCAGCACGTAGCCTGTCCCTCCCACGTTTCCGTACCCTCACCTATGCCCTAAGCCTTGACGTTCCCTAACCCTAACCCTAGCCCGGAACGGAAACCCACCACCAACCCTACAACTTACCGCCAAGCCGTAGCCTACTCCTGGCCCGTACGCTGGCACTGACCCGTGCGTCAGCACGTAGCCTGTCCCTCCCACGTTTCTGTACCCTCACCTGTGCCCTAAGCCTTGCCGTTCCCTAACCCTAACCCTAGCCCGGAATGGAAACCCATCACCAGCCATACACCTTACCCTACGCTGTAGCCTATTCCTGGCCTGTACGCTGGCACTGACCCTTGCGTCAGCACGTAGCCTGACCCTCCCACGTTTCCGTACCCTCACCTGTGCCCTAAGCCTTGCCGTTCCCTAACCCTAACCCTAGCCCGGAACGGAAACCCACCACCAGCCCTACACCTTACCCCCAAGCCGTAGCCTACTCATGGCCCGTACGCTGGCACTGACCCGTGCGTCGCCACGTAACCTGACCCTCCCACGTTTCCGTGCCCTCAACTGTGCACTAAGCATTGCCGTTCCCTAACCCTAACCCTAGCCCGGAACGGAAACCCACCACCAGCACTACACCTTACCATACGCCATAGCCTACTCCTGGCCCGTACGTTGGCACTGACCCGTGTGTCAGCACGTAGCCTGACCCTCCCACGTTTCCGTACCCTCACATGTGCCCTAAGCCTGGCCGTTCCCTAACCCTAACCCGAGCACGGAACGGAAACCCACCACCATCCCTACACCTTACCCTATTCCATAGCCTACTCCTGACCCATACGCTGGCACTGACCCGTGCGTCAGCACGTAGCCTGAACCTCCCACGTTTCCGTACACTCACCTGTGCCCGAAGCCTTTCCGTTCCCTAACCCTAACCCTAGCCCGGAACGTCAACCTACCACCAGCCCTACAACTTACCCCCAAGCCATAGCCTACTCCTGGCCCATACGCTGGCCCTGACCTGTGCGTCAGCACGTAGCCTGTCCCTCCCACGTTTCCGTACCCTCACCTGTGCCCTAAGCCTTGCCGTTCCCTAACCCTAACCCTAGCCCGGAACGGAAACCCACCACCAGCCCTACACCTTACCCTACGCCGTAGCCTACTCCTGGCCCGTACGCTGGCACTGACCCGTGCATCAGCACGTAGCCTGACCCTCCCACGTTTCCGTACCCTCACCTGTGCCCTAAGCCTTGCCGTTCCCTAACCCTAACCCTAACCTGGAACGGAAACCCACCACCAGCCCCACAC